>NW_008246058.1:495505-517950 GCF_000691975.1 Corvus brachyrhynchos
ATGAGGAAGAGCTTCTTTACTGTGCTGTGACCAAGCGCTGGAACAGATTGTCCAGAGAGGCTGTAGAGTCTCGTCACTGGAAATATTCAAGAACTGTCTGGACATGATGCTGTGCCGTGTGCTCTGGGATGACCCTGCCTGTGCAGGGAGGCTGGATCAGAGAACCCATTGTAGTCCCTTCCAACCTGACCCAGTCTGTGATTCTGTGATTCTGTGACTCCTACTGAAGACTATTCCTTCAGGACCTAGCTATAAATTTTCCCAGCCACTCTCTCTTGTTGTTGATTAGAAAATGTGACATGTCTTAATCAAATGCATCCATAGGCTCTCTGGATTCAGGTCATCTCTAATAATCATATTTTATTAAAACAGGGATAACCTCACTGTTACATTAGGTCTTGTCATTAAGCAAAAGTAAAACTAAAGTTGATTCATGATAGCAGAATCTGCACCTGAAAAGGCATTCCAGAAGTAGAGAGCCAGTCAGATATTCCTGTTTTTTAGTCTTGGGTTAAAGCCAAGGTACCCATCTGCTGGCCTGACACAGTCACGTGAGTTATGCTGCATTCTGGGACCTAAGGTCTGAGATGTTGCCCAGAGGGTGCCACAGCTTGTCAAGAATGCAGACTTCTATCCACTGCTACTCTTTCATGTGAGCATGAATGACATTACAAGCCAATACCTAGGTGGAATCAAGGAAGACTATAAAGCCCTGGGGGTGCAACTGAAAAATGGTGCCCAAATTACCTTTTCTTCCATTTTACCACTTAGAAGACAGGATGCAGCCAGAAAGAGATATATAATGGAAATCAACATCTGACTTCATGAGTCCTGTCATGAGTATTTTGACTTTGATGACAAAGGGATGTTCTTTGATGACTATAGCTTTTAGGGAGGAATGGGATCCACCTGCCTAGAAGAGACAAGGGAATCTTTGGCAGCAGGCAGGCCAGTTTTGCGAGGTGAGCTTTAAAATGAAGGACTTGGGGGCCAGGTTCCAAAGAGACAATGTGCACAGCATTGCATCCAACTGGGAATGAGCCTGGCCAACCAGAAAAGCAACAAAATTTCTTTAGGTGCCTCCCCAGATGAGAATCAGAAGGCCAAGCACTTCAAGTGTATGTATAGCTGTGGTGGATCCTCTTGCACCCTTCCTGGCAAACCTTCATGCTTGATTATCTCTCTTAAATACCTTTATACCAATGTACGCAGCATGGGGAACGAGCAGCAAAAATTGGAGATCTGTGTGCAGTAGCACAACCATGATCTTATTGCAATGACGGAGACATGGTGGGATAGCTCACATGGAATGCTGGAATGCTGCCATGGATGGCTGGGTAATAACGATAAGGTCACGGGTTTGATCCCTGTATGGGCCATTCACTTAAGAGTTGGCATCGATGATCCTTGTGGGTCCCTTTCAACTCAGAATATTCTGTGGTTCAGTGATTCCATGATTCTGTGAGGTGGTGGATTTGCTCTTTATGTGAGAGAGAAACTGGAATATCTTGTAGTCTAGGTGGGGGATTAATAATTCATTGAGAGTTTATGGATAAGGATTAAGGGCCAGGCTAAGATGGGTGAAACTGGGTGTTTATTACAGGCCACCTGATCAGGGAAAGGACGTGGATGAGGCCTTTTACAGACAGCTGGGAATAGCCACGATCACAGGCCCTGGACTCATGGGAGATTCCAACCACCCTGACATCTGCAGGCCACACACAGTCCAGGAGGCTCCTCCAGAGCAGTGACAATAACGTTTTGTCACAGGTGGTGGAGGACCCCATGAGGAGAGGAAAAACTTTTTTACTTCAAGGGAGGCAGAGCACTGGAACCAGCTGCCCAGAGAAGTTGTGGAGTCTCCTTCTCGGAAGACACTCAAAACCCTCCTGGATGTGATCCTGTGCAAGCTGCTTGAGCAGGGGGGCTGGGCTAGATGATCTCTAGAGGTCCCTTCTACCCCCAACCATTGTGTTATTCTGTGGTGTTGTAAGGACAATTGCCCCATTAATCTAAGTGTAGTAAGATCTAGGGCAATTGTCTTCCTTTTTTTAAAAAAAAAATTACTAAAATCACAGAAGTTCAGTCACTTTTTCAATTGGCTTCGGGTCTGTATTGATAAAGATTATCCAGATGGAAGTAAATAATTGTTTCTATGACAACTGAGCCAGACATTCTCTTAGAGCTCTAGTAGTGCCAAATTCAAGACTATTGAAAAACACTTGTTTTAATAAAATAAGATTTTATTGCTTTGAGTATACACTAAAACCAGATTTGTGAACTGTATTTCTGGCCTGCTTTGCTACTTTTTGCCATTTTTAGGATTTTTTTTTCCTTAAATATTATGTAACTACAGCATAGAGACTGTCTGCTCTCTCCCTTGAGTAAATCTCCTTCATTTAGGTTGTATATTTTCTGTTGCTTCATTTTGACATTTCCATTCATGTACTAGCAACTATTCTTTATAGTCCATGTTCCTTGCACATAGTTCAGACCCCTTGTTATGTATTTGTGGAGCTATTTACTGCTTAGTAAAACTTTAGCCTTTCTGATTTCTCTCTAAAACATCACTGATTATTGATTCTGTATTTTAAAGTCCTCACAATTTGGATTCTATGGCTGGTACTCATTGCAGGAGCAATTCTTCACAGCACTGAAGTTTTTTTAATGCTGCTCAGCTCTCTCTGTGTATCCTACACTAAATTTAAATTATGAATACCTGAAGAATACAGCCTTGCTAACACTTGCCTAACACTTTGTCTTCTATAAAGTAACTTTGGCTGAGTGAGGAGAAGGGTTCTTTAGCATTAGAGGGATAATAATTGGAGTATTGAGAAGAGTCACTAATGGTTATAAAGAAGAACATGGAAAGGGCATATACAAGATATTGAAATGTACTTCACTTTAAAGAAAAATCTCAACTGAAGTTAGAGAATAAAACAGTTTTGTTTATAAAAACAAGTTTTAATTTCATTCATTCCAGATTCCTCTTGAGGGGAAATAAAGTGATCCTATTGTATTTCCAATATTTCTTTTTTATGTAAGAGAATACTTAGTCCATGGAGGGTCCTATGCTTATGAACTTGTAGGACAAAGAAAATAGATTTGTGTTATTTGACTGTAAGGTAAAATTATACTGCTTTAAGTTGCTGGAAAGAAAAATTCTATTACCAAAATTCCCAGAGAATATAAGAAAAAAGATACTGTCTTTAAAATAAATATTCTATGTTGTACACTCAGAAAACATCTGTATTATCTGAATTTTGTAATGCCGTGACCTGGAAAATTAAACTTGTTGCAAAACCAAGAGGATGACATGATTAAAGTTAGGTAGATTGATCAATTGTTAAGAACAGCCAATTTTTAATAGGATTTGAGCATAATATTATATCTAGAAATATTTAAGCATCTTTAGCAAAGTTTTTTTTTCAGTGAAGGGAAAAGTCATTGTTGCCTCCAGCATACAAAAAGAACTGCCTAATGAATTGGAAATATATAGCTTCTTCACAAAGTTTCTGGAAAAAATATTCTTGTATCTACACATGACTAACTCACTTGCTTTTCAAACTCAGATTTTATTCACAGCACTTTTACAGGAAGATGCTAAAAACTGAATCACAGACAAAGAAGCTTTTACCTACTTGCTTTGCCTGCTGTTTTTCTTGGCCACATAGTGATAATTTTGTGCTGTAAAGTGGAAAAATTCTTTGTGAATAGACTGCAGAACTAGCAGTGGTGAAAAGAGAAGTTTTATCCTCACCAACTTCAGTCAAGCACAACCCAAGGAACCAACATGTTTCCCTAATTCCAGATTTCTTCAATGTGTACAGGTTTCTCCTAATAAGACAAAGATTTTTTTAGTTGGTATGTTAATATTACATCTTACAAGGGAAAAGAAGTTCTGTTTTATTCTTTGACACTTAGATTTAAGAGGAAAAATTAGTGCTTTTTGCAGTAAGCATTTTTTGTTTATTCTACATTTCTTGTTTAGCTTTGAAGGGCAACATAATGGAGATCTGTTACCCTTTTCCTAGACAGAGAAGGTCACTTCTGAAACCCTGACATTATGAAAAATTGCTTTAATCCAGACATCTGGTTTCTGTAAAACACAGTTTGGAGAACTGAAAACAGCATCTGTCTGTCCGTGTACCGTATAGGGAAGGGGAAACAAGGAACAACTCCATGTAGAGCAGTTGTTCAATGCTCGTCCAAAGGCATTGCGAAAGTTATGCTTCAGACTCACAGCTGAACATGAAAAGATGACATTTAATAGCCCGGTACAAAAATCTTTTTAAGAATTTCACTCCAAGCCCCTGTACATGTGTCAATACAGAGATCTTGTCAAATTAAACAGGGAAGATCAGAACACAATTCCCTTATCATAAAACATGTAATACTCACTGAGTTCCATGTAATGCGACATACTTGAAACAACATTAATTCCATTTATTCAGTCTGTGTCTACTAGAAGAGAAGCCTAAACAGCTACAACAAAGATATCAGCACTAGAGATACAGTAAGTAGCATGAGATTAATCCCATTTTTAATGTGATATGGTAGATAATTGCTGGGATTTGTATCTAAACTGCAAATGCAATAATAATAATAGGGAAGAAATCAATATAAATGATTATTATTAGGGTAAATAGCTATTGATTCAGGTTATCCAACCATTTTTCTAGAACAGGAGAACTCTTCATAGCCTGCTTATTTGTTGGTTTGGTTTTTTTTTTAAATTATACCAGTGGTGCTTTTGTATCATCACTTAAGATACTAGCTCAGGATTAAATAACCCCCTTGTTATGATTCCTGATGGATGTTAGGATGGGTGAAAATAACAGAATATAGCTCCAATCTGTAATAAGCTGAGTCTTATACATACCCATGGATATCTACACATTGATTTTCATCATCTGCACTTTAGTTCTTCTTTTATTTCCACATCTGCTGGGTTTGACGGAGTTGTTGTGGGTTGGCGTTTGTTTGCCTTTCTGCTTTGTTTGCTGTGCCCTTAAATAGTTACAGAAGAGCAGAGATTGAACAGATACTATTTAAACAGGAATAATTTTGTTGAAATTTTACCCGAGTGAGTGATGATTTTGAGGGTTTTTGTGGGGGTATTTTTGTGGGGTTTGTTTGTTTTTGTTTTGTTGGTGGTGGTTGGTTGGTTGGTTGGTTGGGTTTTTTTTTTTGTGGGAAAGGTTTTTAGAAAAAGATTGACTGGTGACAGCATCCAAAATAATGAAATGACAAGTGTTTACATGATTTTTGCTAGTAACTATAAAATCTGTAGGTGTAACATATCCACCTATCTGAGACATCTACTATTTCTTCATGAACTGCTGGGGTGAGGTGACCTTGGCCAGCAGCCAGATACCTTACTACCCATTCACCCACCTGCTCCCCCTTCTCAGCATGATGGGACTATATAGGAGGTAAAAGCTCGTGGGCTAAGATATAGACAGGAAGATCACTTATCATTTACAATCACAGATGAAACAGACCTGACTTGTGGAAACTCAAGTGTGCAGTTTGGGAGCTACAATATAAGAAAGACATAAAGCTGTTAGAGAGTGTCCAAAAGGGAGCTGTGAAGATGGTGAAGGGTCTGGAGGGGAAGTCTGGAGGAGAATCAGCTGAGGTCACTTGGTCTGTTCAGCCTTGAGAAGAGGGGACTGAGGGGAGACCTCATCATGCTCTTCAATATCCTTGTATTGGGAAGCAGAGAGGAGGACATGGATCTCTTCTCTGTGGTGACCAGTGACAGGACCTGAGGGAATGGCCTGAAGCTGAGTCAGAGGAAGATTCTGGTGGATATCAGGAAAGGGTTCTTCACCCAGAGGGTGGTTGGGCACTGGAACAGGCTCCCCAGGGAAGTGGTCACATCACTAAGCCTGACAGAGCTCGAGTGTTTGGACAATGCTCTCAAGCACATGGTGGGATTGTTAGGGTGTCCTATACAGGGCCAGAAGTGTGACTTCAATGATTTTTGTGAGTCCCTTCCAGCTCAGGATATTCTGTGATCCTATGAAAAGTAATTTAATTTAATGTGATTTAGAATAGAATCAAGTAGTGAGAAACAGAGGCAAAATTAAAATGCTTTCCCCCCTCCTCCCCCATCTCCCTCCCCCAGGTCAGACCCTTACCTGGGCTGTGGCCCTTCAGGGACAGCTGCTCCTGCCAGGATCTCCACGACCCCAAATCCCACCATCCTAAGGCAAATCAGCTCAAGTTGTTCATTTCCTACACAGTCACCATCTCCTCGGTGCCATTCCTGGGCTCTGTGCCTTGTACACCGTTCTCTGGCTGTACAGCTGTTCAAGGGCTCTAGGATATGGCCACCTGCAGGACAGACAGAATTTCTCAAAAAAAAAAAAAAAAACCACCCCGAATCCATATTCTTGTCAGCTGGGACACAGGAGGTGCTGGACTGAGAGGGAATCAGAATGTCTGACTGAGGCTGCATTCAAAGTAAACTTTCATGGTGTATTCAATATCGGCTTAATAATTTCAGAGACTCAAATAAAAAAAAAAAAAATTCTTAATGATAAGGGAATGATGATAAAGAGAATCTGCTGGTTTGAGTGGGTTTGGGGGTAGGTTTTCTATGCTATTCTTTTGTATGAGAAAGGAGTTTCAAGCTTCCAGGAATATTTTGCGCCTCTGTCTTTATTCCCATGTGGACTTTAAACTTCATATGTGTATTAAATAGTACCTTTCATATAAAATAACCTCCTATCAGTTGCATGTGACTGCAAGCATAAGTTTAGGACAACATTATTTCTGTAACTATGTAACACAATATTCTGTGAAGTTTAGCTAATCTTGTCCAGTTTCCTCTTGTGTCATTTCTGAAACCATCTGACTTTGATGTCCAGTACTACACTCCACAGCAGGCTGGAATCAGCGTGCAGCCTGGGGAGTGCTGCATAAAGAGGAAATATTTTGCATTTTTTATTTCCTATGTAAATTTGAGCTGTTTGGGCAAAATAGTCCTGAGACTTTGAGACACCCTGAGGTTTCTTCTAGGGCTGCCCTTGGACACCTGTCATCTGATCAGCAGTCTAGTCTCTGATCTCAAAAGAATCCACCAAACTATCTTTTTTTAGCTTGAAAATGAGTCTGTTTAACCACCATGGCCCATTACTGCATGTCACATTTCCTATAGCCTGTTGCATTGAGATTTCTTAGCTGTAATTTCTTTTTAACATTCTCTTTCTTGCTTTGAGACTCTTGTCTTCATTGATTTCTGTTTATTTTATTTATCTTTCAGGAACTGATCTTTGTCTTTTGTGTTTGTAGCGTCTTTTAGTTTGGACAACCCTTCAAAATGTAATTTAATGTCTTTTTGCTTTTTATCAGATCAAATAAACTTCATTTTATCCAAAATAATGCTGCCTAATGTGACTAATAATATCTTCTGTGACACTCTGAGGACTTACGTTAATTGCTAGTTCTTGCTGTAAGGATAACATTCTACACACACTCGCATCCAGTTTCTGAAGATGTTCTTGAGCCCCCTTGAAATTTTCATCTTTTATTACACTGCATCAGATCACTTCAAATTATCTGTGACAGTGACAAGATGTGCTATATTAGCAAAGAGGCAGTAAATACTTTCAGTTAATATTTTCATCATATAGATTGATTTGGAATAGGTTGGAATCTTTATTTCCAAGTAGCTTACAATGTACAGCTTGCTGTAAAACTGTTCAATTCAAGCAAGATGCAATATGAAAATGAAATGTCATAAATAAAATACCAGCAGTGGGGAAAACCAGAAGAAAATTTCAATTCACTATCTACACAACTGTCTTCAATTCAGAGAGAAAGGGGAGGAGAGGCAGAACATGAAAGTCAAGTGCATTTTGAAGTAAATGTTTCTGTTCTGTTTACTGCAAATACCACTAATATTAATTGAAACATGCTGTAGTCTCTGTTTTATTTTATTTAATTTCATCTACCTGTGATTCTAAGAGAACTCTAAGCTAGCTAATTGTTTCAATAGTGTAAATATCAGCCTGAATTTATAAATGCAAATATTGTCAGTTTCTACTTAAATACCTCAACAAGGTATTTATTTCAAGCAACAGATGTATTCAAGGTCACAATCTACTCAGAGTTATCAGTAAACACAAAATAAATGACATATTCCTCCTGAGACTTTTCTTTGTCACATTAGCTGTTGATTTTTATTCAGAATGACACTTGAACTATTCTTACAGCCCCTTTAAGAGGTAGGTATTCTGACCAGAAACCTTCCTAGACCTTCTTGGTATGCACAAAGCCACCAGCTGTGCTTGAAATGGGATGTCACCATGCTTAGGAGAGCCTCCACAACCATCAGGAGTCTTCCTGCTTTATCATTCCCATATTCTCACCAAATAAACATGATATGTAGCTACAGAGATTACCTGCTCAAGTGCTCTTCCTGTCACAAGCTGTGATACCAATTTGAATATATTTGTCCAGCAGGTCAATGTTTTTGCTAAGGGATTAGGAGGCAAGTGCCTGCTCAGTGTGATATACATGTATACGGGTATTAACCCATGCGTTCTTATTTGGAGGAAACCGGCAAATTTGAACTTCCAAGACTTCTGCCTTGCATGGTAAAAGTCTGTAGCAATTTCCAGTGTCTGAGCTACTCTTGGTCATTTGCAGCTGTCATGTAGGTAAGTCAGGATTGTCTCATTTTTTCTTTTGATGTTGATACTCACCTTCTAAGAAACAAAGGCCACGACCTTCTTGCTTGTTTCTTAAAAAAACACCAACCAACCAAGCAAACTTCCCAACCTATCAAACAAAACCTCCCTGAACAAACTGAAACAACCTTACCTGATGTGACAAAAAACACTTTACTTACTTTGTCAAGCCTGAGTTAAAGCACCTTTTAACCACAGGCTTCTGTATCACCCTCTGAGCACAATTCCACAAATCATACCATTTTCCAGATGACGTGTTTGGAGAAAATGAGACAGGTGTCTGGAACCATTTCTTCCTAGCGAGTACAGAAAACAACATTAACATTCTATTTAGTGCACACATTATTCCATGTAATCAACAAGATGATTTAAATGTTGGGTCTGAAAAGCAAAAGGCTGGATAGAAAAATAGATTTACATTGACAAGCCAATGTTTTGGCCCTTATTTGTGTGAAAAGACTTTAAAATACTTTTCAGCTCTTAGGAAAAAATATTGGATTTTTCCATTCATTCTCCCAAAGGATCCCTGGGTAAGTGGTCATAAGTTCTTTTCATGCATTTATAATCAATGCATTTAGCATTATCTATCTCTAAGAATTCTGTTAAAAGTGGCTTCCTGATGGTGGAATTCATTCTTATGGAAGGACAAGTTCAATCATGCCCTTTGAACATTGCAGTAAAATAAGATTAATGCCGCTGAAGTCAATGTTAATATTCTATAACCACTTTATGTAAACAGAATATTGTCATACATTAGTATACATCTGAAATGCATCTATACCCTGTGTCCATATACTTGTATGCCTATAATATGTGCTTTTATATTACTGCATTATAGACCACAGAATATAGAATAGAGAGAAAGGTAAAGTAGTAAAAAAATGCTAAGAACAAAAGGGCTAAAAATGTGCGTCACGAAGGACCATGTTTCAGAGACAAATTTTCACACCTTCACTAGAGCTGGGAGAGCAGCCAGTGTCTGAAAGCAGAACCTCTGCCCAGTGACCATAATTCAGCTCATGATGATTTCCGATACCCAAATACCAAAGGGTTGCCAGTAAAATAGCTTCATTTTGTAGATAAGCAAATAAAACAAATAGTGTTAAATGTAACTCAAAAGAAAAGGTTGACAGCAAAATTTTTCTGGTTTCTATTCAGATTTTATTCTCAGGACTTCTGATTTTCAGTCTAAAAATCCATTTGATGGTGGAGATTGGCATCAAAGAGTTTGAGGAAAAATGGCTAAAGAAAACAGGTTTATTTTCAGTCAAATTAAATCAGCTGACAGTCTTTAATGGATCAGTTTTTATGAGTCCAGAAGCACTGTTTTTGACATTACATGTTGGCTTTGCATCTTGTTCCAAATATTTTGGTATCTCCATATTCTTACTTAGGTGAAGTAGGTGAAGAAAATTAGGACATCATGCAGCCTGAGTCTCATTTGCTAAACCTGCCACAATACACTGATATGTATTTGTTACTTGTGCCAATGGGAAAGTACAAGAGGAAAGAATAAGCTTTATTTCTTACCTCGTCATATATCCACAGCAGTCTTTCAACATCCTTTTGTTTTCAGGTCTTAGAACTTCTTTTCCCAATATTATGAAACTGAAATTCCAAATCAGCCAAATAAATGTTTTCTTTAGCCATTTTTCTTTAACCATAAACTTTGAAGTGTTTGAAGATTATATTCAAGTACAATGCTGATCTTGCCCTCTAGAGTTATTAATAACAGCAGAATGTTCTTTTCCTTGTTTTTTCTGTGCAGATTTCTGCCTTCTGCTGAAGGTGCTGTTTATATAATGAGCCCATACTCAATCAGGATCTTGTGAATAGTCTAAGGAACATTTTATTTGGTATGTTGGCATTTCACATTTTCTTTATTACCCTTTGTGAAATCTCTTTGTCACAACAGTGAAATCTCTTTTGAATGTTAAAGGGTTCTTTTTTATTTCAGTATTTTTTATGTTGAAGAGGCAATATCTTCTGTTTCTAGGATGGCTACTTATTTTTTGAGATGGCATGACATGAACCATTAATTATATCTGTATTTACAGCACTCTGAAATGGTCTCCATGACCTTTGTGTAGCTCTGTGTTCATATGTCACCACAATATTAATCTTTAAAATAGATGACTGCCAACAGACATTTATCTAACCCATTTTTAAAAGCTTTTAGTAAAGCATATTCCACAAATTCCATCCCTATATTTCATCTGTCTTAAGAGTCAAAAATTTTTTCTAATAAGTATTATGTCTCTTGCTAAAATAGTTTTCCAAATAGAGGGCTTAGAGGAAGGCTGGATAGGGACTTTTCACAAGGGCATGTAGTGATAAGACAAGTAGGAATGGCTTTAAACTGAAGGTGCTAGTTTTAGATTGGATATTAGGAAGAAATTCTTTACTGTGAAGGTGGTGAGGCCCTGGCACAGGTTGCCCAAGAAGCTGTGGATGCCCCATCCCTGGAAGAGTTCAAGGCCGGGTTGGATGGGCCTTTGAGCAACCAGGTCTAGTGGAAGGTGTCCCTGTCTGTGGCAATGGGGTTAGAACAGGATGATTTTTAAGGTCCCTTCCAACCCAAACCATTCTGTGATTCTATGATTCTATGCAATTGTCCTCCTCTCCTGAATACATAGAATAATTTATCACTGTCCTCCTTATACCAGAAGTTGGCTGATACTTCTGCTTCTTTAAGCCCCAGATTTCCTGTTAACTTTTTAATTAAACTGAAGTACAACGTGAGGATGAAAGGCAGAAAGAAAGCAAGGTCAGCTCCGGTTGCTAAAACTTGGAGAATGGTTTTGAAGTAGGATCTTTTGATATGAAGTACTGTAGATGTGTGTGGACATGAAAAATTCAAAGGTCAATAAGAGAAAATAGTTCTTTGATTGGCAGAGTAGAAACCAAGGAAAAAATGGAGACATTTACTTTATTCACAGTCATTCATCCAAGCTAAAACCTGTGTCAGATTTCCGAATCTTTACCCATTTGAAGAGCCACATTTCTTATGTTCAGGTTATATTTTTGCATATTTAGAAGTATAGAATAGAAATCTAGTGGGTTAGAACTGCTGAAAATGTCTGAGTGATTAAGAAAGAAAGAGAATATTGTGGCTGTCACAGGGGAAGTCTTGTACAGGACCTCAAACTGAAATCTAAGTGGATCAAACTCTTTAAAAGAAACTGGTGAAGTTGTCCAGAAAATAGGGCTTTAAATGATTAAAAACATCAAACTGTCACTGACTCGGGGACTTTTGGAAAAAGAGGTCTGTCCATCCAATCCTTGGAATGCACTGAGAACTTCTGTATTTGGTAAGGGTTTTTTGTTGTTTTGGTTTGTTCGGTTGGTTTGTCTTGCTTTGGGTGGGGAAATTTAAAATAGCAAATACCTAGAGGTTTTATGAGATCTTTTTCTAATAAAGAAGGAATAATGATTGGAGAATGAAAAATTTAGTACAGCCAGTGAAACGACAGGTTTTTCAACCCTGAGACCATAAAGAAAGAACAATAAAAAGAGATAAAACAGTAGAGTGCAAGACAGTGCACTTCAATACAGTCAGAGAATTGACAGATTAGGGTTTATGGGAGGCCAATGCACACAGAAAGTGTTAAAGAGAACTGGCAGTTCTTTAAAAGAGATATATTAGGGAGGATAATCAGGGTTGAGCAATGTGCTTAGGGAAGTTGCACAGAGCTCAAAGAAGGAAAATCAAAGGAATGATCAGAGATTTAAAAAAAGCCTACAAGAGAGGAGAAAAAAAGGTGTTTAACCTAAAAATAATGGGGCTGAGAAAAAAAATGCAGTGTTAAAAAAAAGTGGAGAGCTGCAATAAATGTCTTGGGAAAGCAGTGGTATCCTCATCAAGTTAACCTTTAAGAAACAAAAGGATAGATACGATCTGCTTTAGGCAAAGGAAGGTGGGCGGCTTCAACTCTGCAGCTCTGCATCACTTTTCCCTTTCTGGAAAAACAGGCCCAGGTCTGTTAACATTCCCTCCAGAAACATACCTCTCTTCCCTTTTCTTCACAGAGGCTTCCTAGGACTACAGTTGGGAGGGACCTCATAAACATTGAGTCAAGGAGAATATTTACCCCTTTTCTTTCTTCACATGCAGCACAGCTGTTAATGCCACACCAACATGCACTCAGCCTTTCTGCACCACTGTGACTTCATTGACCCACATCAAATTTGCAATGGAAGGTGTTGTGCGCAATTTAACTTTATTCCACTGGGAGGCCCTCCTAATATTTCATCACTATGTGCTTTATTCCAGAACTTATTAATTGACGTGCCACACAGAGAAACAAACAGGGTACAGTACCTACCAGTAAAATACTCTACAAGTGTTTTTCACCAATCACTTGTGCAAATACAATGATTTTATCTAGAAAATTTTTCCCATATTGTTTTACAGGAATAAAGGAACACAGTGTCAAACCCTTAAAAATTCAAATTTATAAGTTATCTGCAATGCAACTTTAATAGAATATCTGCACCTCCTTTGTCTTCCTCCCACAACAACAAATTAGAATGATTTGATTTTACTTGTTTTGAAAACTCAATGCTGGCTGTTTTTTCCACATTATTATTATAATAGTTTATGTAATTACAATGTGTTAAAGTCTCATTCCAACATCCTGAATGAGGCTGAGCCACCTGAATTCCTCTGTGAGATCCTTCTTTCTTTTTAGAGATGATCAGATGTTTGTCTCTCCTCAGTTCTCACTACCACCCATGCCTTATGTGGTACCAAAGATACCAACAAATGATGAGGTGACTTAGCCAGCTACTCTTGTAAGCACCACAGAGTGAATTGCAGATGAACTGCTGAGCTGTTTATTCCTTAAATAATCCCTAATGCTTTTCATCTGTTTCTTCACTCTGTCTTTATTGAACCTCATTCTGACTTTGGGTCATATGCCACTTTTGTAATAAAGCCTTTCAGAGAAGGCAAACTCCACTGTAGCCTACTGTGTGTCACTAGCTGTTTGCCAGGATTTTCTTTCCCATCTGGTAATGAATTTCTGTTTTCCTTTTTTCCTTGTTGTTTTTTGTTTGGTTTTGTTTGTTTTTTTTCTCTTGCTTCAGAAGTATTTATACAGATTTTTCTTTCCTTCACTAAGAATAACTTTGTATATTTTTCTGTTTTGTTCTTTTTTCTTCTTCTCACAATATGTTATTCATTTATGTTCATTCTTAGTCCCTTGTACAATTTTTTAATACTGCTGTTTTCAAAACTTTTAAGGTCTCTTAATTCAGTCACAATCACCATGCTTTGTTTCCTACCTGTCCTTTGTATTTGGGGAGTTTACTACTATATATGCGATACAATCCCTACCAGATCACCTGCCTGCTTTGAATTGGACTGTATTCCCCAGACATTCTACCTATTTCTTTGCATACCAACCAGACAAGATCCTTCCTAGCTTTACTCTACAGACCCTTTTCACACATTCCAAAAGAAGTGAATGCTATTCTTCACAGCTGTTTTCTCAAAAATTACCACTTACCTTTGGATCCTTAGTTGGTTCCTCCTAATTAGATGGAAAGAAAGCTGAAACAGTCATTCTTCTATTTCAAAAAACCAAAAAAACCCCCAAACCAGTACATTTCCACACTTGATGGAAGATTAAACCGGTGTAAAATTTTTCTAAAGAAAGCTGAAGTTCTCCATCACCATAGAATGGGCTTTTGGATGCCTCTGTTTATTGTTCAAAAACCTCTTAATTAAGCAGACTAGAATATACCATCTCACACATTGTCCCAAAAGGCCTTTTATTCAAAAGGTCTTGCTTTTTATTCATGCTGTATAGACCTGACTGTATATTTTTACTTGCAGGAATATATGATTTGCTGTCTCAGTGATATTCAGGTTCATGGTGGTTTTTGTACAACAATTCTCTCTTTAGCCTGGAAGAGGGGTAGCTGGCTCCCAACATTTGCCAGAGGCCAGGTAACTGTTGAGATTATAGGTCTCTGTGTGACTTTGGCTGGGTACCAGCCTGGGAGAGAAGTCTAGGTTCTCACCTCTGTCAAGAACTTGTGAATATTATGCAGTAAAGAGTTGTTGAAGATAAAACAAACCAAAAAAACCCAGTGCTAATTATCTTCACAGCAATATGAGGGCCCAGGATTTATCTTATGGGTTAACATTCCCTGCCAGGGTATCTCAACAGTTCAGGGCTTGTTTTAACTACTCTCTCATCGTATCCTGAGAAAACCTGAGTCATTCCTGGAACTGCAAAGGGATCCAGTGTTCTCAAGTGCTACTGAGAATCCCACCAGTTACCTCACACCAAACTCTAGGATACCTTTGTTTTTCATCAGAGCTACTCCAGCATTCACATTACATTCAATTTTGTCAGATCTCTTAGCTGCCTGAGATATTGTTCAGAGCTTGTGTCAGTGCATGTGAGAGAAAGGAGGGGAAAAATGAGATGATTTCCTATTTTAGTGGTGTTGTTACTGATCTCTCAGGCTCTTCCACTTGCATCCAATGCCACATATTCATCTGGGATGAAACAGTTCTCTTAATTTCAGGTCTAACATCTGCTCTTCCTTGACTGAAGACCTGCTCAGTGACTAGACAACAGTTTGTGAGACAACCTTGTGAGACAGAAGATGAGATAAGGCTGTCCTTTACTTACAGTGCAGGGAAGCTTTTTCACCCTGCTTCTTGCAACAATTGTATTTGGGACAGATTGGACTCTTCTGTGTTAAAAAACAAAACCTTTTCCAAGCCAAAGAGTATGGAAGTGACAGTCATATTATTCACATGTTTTCAACACTCTCATTATTCTAGATATTGCCTCAGAAGATTAAAAAAAAAAAAAAAAAACCAAACAGAATGCTGGTTTAAAGATTAAATCAGGAAACAATTTTAGAGTCCCTCTAAGGTCGTGCTTTGAATTTTAATTCCTACAGAAGAAAAATGAATCAGACCCAAGACTTTTTAGTTTTGAGACTTTTGAGTCTTGTGACACATTTTAAAAGAATGAAGGCAAAACATTTCTGAATAGCTGTGATTCAGGCATGGTAAGGAAATACCACTAATTTGATAATATTTATGATGCTTCATCTGACATTAGTAAATTCGGCTGAAGGGGTTTTTTTTTTGGCAGGAACAGTAATGGTTGTAAGCAATTCAGGTTTATAAGACAGCAATGTGTTTTAGAGATACAGGAAAGAGACTGTAAATTGCCATGTGTGAATGTTGGTACATTTGGGTTAGGAAGCGTGAATGGGCAGTCTGGACTTCATAGTGAGATGCCAAGCCATCCCTTTAAGCAAGTGTTCCTATACTCCCTGCTTTAGATGGCTGACACAACATGAGAACAGCCTAGGAACTGTCAGTTTTATAAAATGCTGTTCATTCACGTCCCAGACTCCTGCTCCCCCAACTTTCAACATGGTCATGTAAAGGAAGGAATTTAGGGACAAAAAAAAAAAAATAAGGTTGAGAGTTAATGGCAGAGACCGTATTTGAATGAGTGAGAACTCTTGTTTTGACATTGAAAAATGTAATAATTCATTTCAGTGCAGAAGATGGTGAGAAGGGGCTGAGTTATAGCCTTGGTTACAACATTAGTTCTGTGAAAGCAGTGAGGGGTCAGATGGTTGTGGAGCAAATAGCAAGTTGTTCAAACTCAGGTTAGAGGTAATGGAAAAGAAAGGAATACCTGTGACTAGGCCAGATGACTCTTTGAAGATGTTGAGTGGAGCAGCAGTGCTGTTTAATCTGCTTCCCAGAGCAGGAGCAGGGTCCTTGTGGAGTTCTGTTCCACTCGCCATTGGTACCTCTGGTTGGATCAGAAAACAGCAGTACTGGTGTTTGTAGATAGGATCATAGTCATGGAATGGTTTAGGTTGGAAGGGACCTTAAAAATCATATAGTTCCAACCCTCCTGCCATTGGGAGGGATACCTTCTGTAAGACCAGGTTGCTCAGAGCCCCATCCAGCTTAGTCTTGAACACTTCCAGGGATGGGGCATCCACAACTTCTCTGGGAAACCTGTTCCAGTAAAGTAGTAAAGAATATTAAAGAAATTCTCATAGTAAAGAATTTCTTCCTAATAGCTAAACTAAATCTACCCTCCTCCACTTCAAAGCCTTCTCCCTTGTTCTATCACTGCATGCCCTTGTGAAAATCCCATCTTTATCATTCCTGTAGCTCCCTTTAGGCCCTCTGCAATAAGGGCTCCCTGAAGTCTTCTCCAGGCTGAGCAACTGGGCTGTGGTTTCTTGATGCGTGTATGAACAAGTTGAGACTGAGCCAGAAGCAGTGGGGAGTTACGTCCTCCAATACTGTACTAGTTTGAAAACAAACCAGTGGGAGGCACCAAGTCAGAATAACAATTTAATGGGGAAATTAAAGAAAAGGAAAAAAACTCAAAGAAAACACTGGTTCAAACTGACAGAGTCAAGATACAACCTGACACTCTGTTAGTCAGGGTGGTGGTAGCAGTCTGGTAGAATGGTGGCTGCAGTCCTCTGAAGCAGTGATCCTGTAGGAAAAGGGCCTGTTCTTCCTCAGGTCCAGCGGTGGCTGTGTAGCTCCTGTCCTCTGGAAATCCAGTGGAAAGGGTTGTCTCTGATGCTCAGAGTCTCAGATTATATCCACGATGGGATGCTTGGTTCCTCCCTCTGGGTGGAGCATCTCACAATGGGGTGATGATCATGAGGCCAAGTGTTGATGA
This sequence comes from Corvus brachyrhynchos, assembly GCF_000691975.1. Lineage (NCBI taxonomy): Eukaryota > Metazoa > Chordata > Aves > Passeriformes > Corvidae > Corvus > Corvus brachyrhynchos. The sequence goes on from NW_008246058.1 coordinate 512,904, forward strand.
GGCTCATTAACAGAAGATGGTCAGGAGGGAGTTATCTCTGAGTCATGGGGCAGGACAATGATGGGCCATTAACAGAAAGACAGTCTGGGGGGAGGAGGCAAGGAAACACTGCCCCACCTGATTTCAACAGCTCATGAGGATGGTAATAGAATACACTGCAACCCAGGACAAACACCCACGGGGAGCAGCTGAGCTCTGAGCTGACCCTCAGCGTTCAGTCCCTGCTGAAGGCACCTGCAAGGCCAAGCCCCTGGGCTGCTTCTCCCTTTCTCCATACAAGCTCTCTGCCTCTTTGGGCACCAGGGCCTGTCAGTGCCCCACTGCTGGACAGGCACGCAGCAGCAGCTCACAGTCTGCCCTGTCAGATGGGGATGCTCTCCATTTGACCCACCTCTATCCAAACCAAGCATTTCCAAAAACATGTGCCTGTTTGCAGCAACCTAACTGGAGTTCCAGTTTAACACAACTTGAACAGGCCTCACCCTCAAGGGTCTAATTTTCTTGAAAAATGAAGGGTAACTTAACTTTTCCCTTAACTATTTTTCTTGAACACGCAGTGCTCAGTAAACAAGGCATCCAAAATCATGTACAATAATTGTTGGAAATATATAGTGTGGGGTTGTGAATTCTTAAGCATGTTTTACCTTCCCAGTGATGAAGGTACTGTCTTGTACTTCTCTCTGTCACCATGTTAGTGTTGTTTAGATGAATTATATTCAGTACAAACATGAATGACAGCCTTTAGCTATGTGAAAACAGACTGTCATCCAGAAAGAAAGTTCTCTTTGCTCTGAGCCAGATTCTAAAACTACTTGCAGAGTGTATTTTCTGATTCACTTGAGTGGCTGCACAGTTATGCACTTGGTGCGACTTAATTTTCACAAACATCTCCAAGAATAGTAAATTATTCGTTATCAAGACCTTTTAATTACACAGCTAACATGTTATCAGCTCTTCTCTCTGCTCTGGTGAGAGATAAATAGAAGTTTATTACACCAATGAGAAAAGAATAGTTGTTTGGCACCTAAATTCCATTTAATTCTATAAATACTAAGCATCATTCATAACCTATTATTAGAAACCTGAGTTCAAGATTCAGTGCTATACGTTCAGCTCAAGTGATTTACAGTTTCCTTCCCAGCTTTAGTCATGATAAAAACTGTTAATTCTACCTAAATGAACAGTATTAAAACAAACCAAAACAAATCATTTCAGAACAAAACATGACTGTTCCTTCTCTATAAGCTATTGTAATCAGGAAAAATTTTCTAAATTTGTTGCTGAACATGAATTAGTCCACATGGATTCCAGGTATTACCTTCCTGGAAGTGGGTAATCAAGGTGGAAGTGTGTAACATTCAGCAGCACAGGACATGATATTCATTAGTAAGATGTTGATTTGTCAGGTGAACTTCAGAAGCTGAGAGAATAATATATAATCTACAAACAAACTTAATTCCATTAAAATGAAATAATCTTACTTTTCCTCTTTTAAACAAAAATAACCCCCAAGAAATCAGTTTTGAACAAATTTAAACAATTTCTTAATTATTAAGCTTTTTAAAATATACTCCTAAAAATAAATTCAAGCTGTATTTTAAAAATAAATGCATTTCAAAATAAAAAGCCAAACTGTTTCCACCACAATATGGAAAAGTAAATTAAAAAAAAAAAATACCTTTTTTGATAAAAAAACCCCTGCCCAGTTTGAATGGAATTCACACTTATTCTCTGTTATTCTGAAACTGCCTTTTTCAGCAAATATGCTATTCCTGACAAAAAAAAAAAAAAAAAAAAAAAAAAAAATCCAACAACCTCTATTGCTGTTCCCCTGCTTCATATTTCTGTCAAAATTAATGATCATATCCTACATTTTGGTACTCTCCCTGGATTATGGGCCTTTCTTAATGATCTGATCTGATTTATACTGGGTTGATGATCAACAGCTTGGGGCAGAACATACCAGAAATCCCTTGGGAGTTTGCAAATTGTCAGACAGATGAAGAAGACTGTTTGTAGGTTGTGTTTATGACTCTTATATTATTTTTAGGAACTGTCACTGACAAACCCTCAAAGTCATTATGTCTCCTCCATGTTTATCTTTACACAGAAATGTAAGTAATTACTGATTTACAAAGGTGTATCTGCCATAGCATCTCATATTAAAACATTGTTTGTGCATTTTCAGTACTCATCTCTTTGCACCCTCCTTATTCTTTCTTTCAGCAAGAGCTGGTTTTCCCTGAAAGGAATATCCACTGTGTGGGGTAAAAAAAAGAAAAGCTATTTTCTGTAGATCATGGGCCCATTTCATTAAAAAAAATAGTTGCATAAACCAGCTAAATGTTCCAAAACACTGATAAACTTTGGAGCCTCTAAGAATGGAGAGAAAGATTAACCATCCAGATGTTACTTTACATATTATATTTCTTTAAATAATCCTTCCATTTTATTATCAATTAAAAAAAAATCAACAATCCAAACACCAATAAACAAAACCAAATCCCCCAAAATAACAAAGTAGGAATCATAGATACAGGTTGATCCTGAAGTTCTAGCTTCATTAACTTCATTTGATGATTTGAACGTGAATGAGCCCCCTGAATAGCTTTGCTGAGCAAGGCTTCCTCATTGAAGCTCCAAAGACTATGAGCTTTTAAGGGATGGACGCTCAAATACAGCAAAAGGTGGAGAAGAGACATCCAACTTCATTTCCAGAAGTGGGAACTGCTGAGGTACTTCTGATCTCATAGGATGGATTGAGGTAAAGGCCTCTGAGAATCTAATCTTCAGTGTAAACTTCTCTTTCAAAAATCAGACATCTTCTTGCCATACTTTCAACATTAAAAACTAGTAACAGAATTAAAAATCATTCTCCTAAACAAAAGTAATTTAAAAATCACTTAACACATGCAGTTTCCATCTCATGGTTAGTAGAGCTGCTAACAGCAATTTCCATGGATTCTGGAAAATACACAAAGAGTATTTCAAAGCCCATAGCCCAATTAGTGCCCTCACCAGGCTATCCAAGCAAGAACACCTACCGATCATATCTTGTCTTTGAATCAGATCTCAAACACCTGCTTATATCAGCCAAAAGAAGAAAATAATTTCAGACTAAGAAATGGAAGTTTAATGTTCTCCTTTCAGTGACAAGAAAATACTACAGTAATCACACTCAGTTGATGTTCTCTAGGTGCACAGAAAAAGAGGAGATTTGAAGCATCCAGTCTGTACTAAATAAGAAATGACATTCAGCTACTGATAAGTCTTAATGTGTCATCCTGGTACCATTCATTGACTTGCCATTTCAAATATGAAGAGGTAAGTCAGTGAATATGCACTGGGGATGGACATCATCATGGCTGGATTTTGCCTAAACTCTATTGCTGGCCCTGGATATTTTTTTTTTCTGTGTGCATGTGTATGTGTGCATGTGTGTGCATGTCTGCTTGTTTCATTTTGGGGCTGTTTCTGGACTTATTATGTTGTATTGGAAGGTTAGAGGTGTTTTTTCTAGTTCATTATCATCAGTTAGATATAGCTCTTTTAAAACAGTTGGCTACAGTAAGGACTGATATCCTCCTGGAAGGTATTTATTTTAAAGTGTTTGGCAATTCTCAAAATAGACTGGCAGTAATTCAGTTCCAAAAGGTTTATAATACCTTGAAATTCAGTTTAGTCAAGGAGACTTCCAAACACATGTTCATTAGAACTGCAGCAAGAGTACAGCTTACTAAATGAAGTAAACACAAGAGTTAATGAAGGCCCTCAAATGTTGGTGAAATGTTCAAATCTTTATAGGATTGTCAAATTTTGAATATTACTGGCAGACCAGCTTTCTACTTCTGAAGTTTAAACAATGACTACAATAAAATTTTCATTATTTTGCAGGCTGACAGAACTCTGCAAATAGTTTCTGCTGATTAAGTCTATTTTCTCTGATACTTGTACCAGAAATCTTTTATGTACTCAAGAGGCTCTCAAAATGTTATTTCTAGTTGGAAATGGAGATTAAAAATGTCACTCAACAGCAGCAACAACAGAAGCTATTGCATTGTCTGGATGGTACAGATTATTGCTAATGGAATACAGCAGGCAAACTTTCACAGTATGATCAGTGCATTTTATGTGGTGGAAATGAAAAACAATGCTGCTCTTGTTCAATAGCTATTCTTTTGGAAAGACTTCTCTGTTTATTAAGCGGAAAATTGCCAAGTAGAAATACCAGTAACATTGAGTAGATGACTTTTAAAGTTTTATTCCACACAGTTTTACAGACTCATCAGACTCAAAAGTGTCCTTTAACACAGAAGAGAGACATAATCGTCTTCACTGCTGAAATTACTGCTCTTTGCTGAACAGCAAGGGAGCAGGTATGGTCATCGGTCACTCAACTGACAATGTGATGGCTGGACAACACAAATGCCACTTTCTGGCCCTTCCATCAAGAAGATCAAGATGGTTCATGATCTTTTTGTCTGTGTGTGTGTTTTTCCCAGTGATAGCAATGATTAGAAACAGAGTCATATTTCTAAGGTTGATTGGACATGAATCTATTGCCACTACAATATATATAGACTCAACATATGTACAGCAAGCCTGAAACCAGTGCTGTGCAGGACTGTCTTTTCTCACCAAACTGAGTGTATGGAAAAAGGGGAGAATCAAAAGAGACAGATTAAAAACCACATTGCTCAAAAGGTTAATTCAATACTCACTCTACACTTTACTCAAAAAAATGTTTCAAAGTCACTATCAGACAATTAATATTTTTGCCCATTTTTTTGACCTTGTCCTAGTTTGTACACCTGCTGAAAATCCTTCAAAAGTAACTCAAAGTGTGTTTTTGACACGATTATGCTCTTTGATGCTTGAACATAAAGGAATGATCCTCACGTTCATACTTGTGTTTTTGGATGCTGAGATGCAGCTTTGTTATTCCTTCCTTGCTAATACTTTTTTTGCTGAAGCACAGAAAGCTCCTCACTGAGAGCCTAAGCATTAACATCCCATGTGCATGGAAGAGGAGCCTCTGGGGCCAAGG
>NW_008246058.1:517962-544946 GCF_000691975.1 Corvus brachyrhynchos
CTACCATTTTGCTCCATAGTGGGATTCAGCTCCCAAAATATTTTAGTCCTTCGTGTTCCTCCCTGTCTAAACACCTGGTGTTACTGTGGATGTTCTAAAGTATCTGAGACATGCACAAGGCTGGCAGCTGTGATGCCAAATGCATGGAAGACCAGTGCCTTTCTGAGGATTTGGTAGGAAACCAAATGGGATAACACAGGGCTTCTAAAATGAAAGCAAAATCTAGTATTTTAGCTCTTACTATCCATCCTGAACTCTTCTTTCATTCCCTTTTCATCCGTTTGCAGGTATGCATTTGAATGTGTTAACTTTAGTACAGCTAAAGGACCAGGGGGTTGTAGCATACCAGATATTATCAGTCAGAGCAGTTAATATTCAAAATCTTTGGATGCTGTGCTAGTCTGTAACATCTTTTGGAATCTTTAAGTCTCTTTTTTCTTCTCAGTAAGCATTCACCGCAGAGGAAACTGGGGAGAAGACTACTTAGCTCTGCTCAAAATAACTTAATTTCTTAAATCTCCAGCACATCTTAGATGCTATTTTTGTTCCCCCAGAAGTAAACAGCACTATCGTAGCTCAGTAGGCTAGAGCACAGTGCTAACAATGCCAAGATTGCAGGTTCATTCCCAGTATGGGTCATTTGCTTAAAAGTTAGACTTGATCCTGGTGGGGCCCTTCCAACTCAGAATGATTGGTGATTCTCTCTCTTCCTATGTGAAAGTGCCACAGGGACATTTTTCTATCTCCCTAGTTGAAGAGGAATTATATTCCTCTCATTATATCATTGTCATTGTGGTTTCTTTGCTCTTTGACTTTGCTTTTAATATGTGAACTTTCCATGTTTCTTATATTTTAAATCTTCATTTTATTCTGGTTCTAGCTGCTTGTGATTAACATCAAAAGAAGAGAAGATGACAGAGAATTTCTAAGTGAGTGTAACAGATTTCTAAACTCTAGCAAAGTTCTGGTTCCAGTTTCTTTTTAATGCATAAAATAATAAAAAGATGAAATACTAATTTTTTTCTTTTTGCATATTTAACGTTTAAAAATTCAAAATGCATTGTAAAGGAAACAGAATAATAATCCAAAAACTACCAGAAACAGCCAGATTCAAATACTTGTCACACCTTGCAACAAATTAGTTTTTTGATTGATTGGTTGCACCCTCTGAAACCTATCTACATCCCACTAAGACCAACATCACACAGGCTGCAAACACTGTGGATTAACAACATCAGCAGAAACAGAGTGTGGAAAATGTCTTTATTGATGTCAGCTAAATTGTTGCATGCTTTGAATAAAACCGCTCCTGCCTTACAGTGGCAGGAAAATAAGATCGGATCCTCAAAGATCTCAGAAAGAAACTTTCTGTTGGTTTGCAGAAGGCCCAAAAGAGTTGTGTTTCCATAGTAACTACAAATGTTTTCTGTGGGTTTTAAGCCATTCCTCCCTTGCCTCAGGACTCTCTCATATCTGCTCACATACACCTAGGTACCAGGATGCAATATCCCAAGCTCTAGAGAGAAAAGATACGGCATTCAGGCAAACTGAGATTATTCTTGTCTTGCTCCAAACAAATGTGCAAGCCACCCATGACCTTGCAGCATGGCAGTCACAGAGCCTGACTCTTGCGGGGTGGTTACAACAGAGGCAATGGACACCATCAATAGAAAGAACTTATAAAATCAGCCACAGAGGTTGGATGAAGCACTGAAATGACTCAGGGCTTTTCTCATCATGGACAGAGAATATGAAAGTCAGCCCCTCACAGATTAAATAATAAAACTAAAATCAAATCATTGGCACAGAAGAAAACTTGGAAAACAAAATTTCAGATTACACTTTCAAGAAAGGCAGGATTTGGTCTCTTGGGATATTTTTAATTCATGTACTTGCTTTAAAAAGCACATAGCCTGTAAAGGTGTTAATTCAATATAACACATTCTGTCTCATGAGATTTATTTAAGTGAAAATGTCATGCTGGTTACATTCAAAATAAGATTTAATTATAACTTCTATTTTTCAAAAAAATTTGTTAGATCACTTTGATGTTGTCTCAACTACAGGCCTCTGTAAAATATGTTGTTAGATTTCCGTATTTTGGATTTTCACAGACGATTATGGCCTATGCATATGTGCAAACCTACCTCCTTATAATTGCACTGAGAAAAGATGTGTGCAGTAAAGCTAAAGAGAGAATCCAACCACCACCCAGGGATGCTTAGAATTTCAAAATAAAGAGTATTTGTGCTCTGACCCAAAAGGAAGGGCGAGATTGTGATTATGAAAAAAAACCCTATGATGTCTCCTTCTCATACGTGACCCACTAGAAACCCAAAAGAATATAATATAAAGAATATAATATAAAATTTATGCTAATTAGGTAACAGAAGCAGGGACCTGATGAAGATTGACAGCCCAATAGCTCAAACTTTAGGCATTCAATGAGAAACTTCTCCATTCAGGAATAATCACCTTTCATTCCCCACACAATTAGTGGAAAGAAGGTGGCAATTCATCCATCATAAAATTTAAGTCCCAGTGTGCCTATTTTAAGCTGAAAATACATCAAAACCTTTTTGCTACCTTGCTGTGGCTGGCATGGACTTTGTGACAAATCATAAGAGAGAAAGGACTTTGCAAGTTTGTCATGCATTCTGTTTAACTTTATCTCATATACTTAGGAAATAAAAGTAAACTGAAGGTATTTGCTCCCTATCATGGTCAGTGGAAAAGAGAGATGAACCCAAATATTCTTCTTGTACAAGAGACTTTATGTTTGGTATTGCCAATCAGCTGGAAAATCAGAATATCCACTTCCCTCACTATTTGTCTGCTCTTATTAGATCCATCAAAGACATGATTGTCGGGGTCCCTCCCCCCCTGCCATGCAGCCCTGGGAGAGGGGCCCTGGGGGGGGAGACATGGGGTTTCCCTGCCCCTGGTCAGCCTCATTCCCCATTGGTTGTTTTGTGCTCCCCTGCGCGGGCAAGGACCCTCGGGTCCCGTGATTGAGCAGTTCCTCGGCAGAGCTCTGGCCATGCAGCTGGAGAAATAAACATCTCTGAAACATCTATCAAGAATCGGTCCATATATATTTCTTTTCCATGGGCCTTGTTGTCTGTTACATCGTGTTACAGTATCCCCACTGTAACACATGATAATGATTTTTTAATGACAAGGGGAAAAAGTTTTACCTGTGATTTCAGAAGAAAATATTGTGAAAGAAAAATGAAGAAAAAATGTAATAAACAAAAAAAGGCCCAAAACACCCACAAACCCATCATCTTTCCTTTTCAGGAGATCAAGGAGCTCCTACCTTTTGACCTGTATGTGTCTGATCAATGTCCCACTTTCCTGCAATGTAACACGCAGAGTAGGGTGGGTTTTTTCTGTACAAAATGAACTTGTGCAAGTGAATATCTGTAGTCCACCGATCTGGGTGAGACCATCAAGGACCTCAAGACCCATCCACATGGCTACAAGTTACCCAAGGTCTTTGTGATTCTGGTTACAGGAAAACATTTTCTTACCTCAAGATGAGAACACTGTTTAACATGTGAGTGAGACAGCACTAACATTGGAAAGCTTCTGGCTGTCACTGATGCACCAAACTATTCTGCCCAGGTGTCATGGGTTAGCAAGCATAGTCTCGGAAGTGATGTTCTTGCAAAGGGGTGCTTACAGCTTCCTCTGTGACTTGACAGAACCTATCAGCTGGCCACTTTGAATATGGACAATTCTTTAAGCCACTTAAAATTGTGACCACCTTTGTGATCCACACTAAAGAATAGACAAACCCCGGGCAGAGCTCTCTCTCGTTTCTGGCACTGGGACAGGTGGCTGCGGGCCCTGTGTGGGGCCGGCGGGCCCGGCCCAGGGCGGGGCCGGGCCCCCCGCCCCGTGGGAGCCGATGGGCCCTGTTCCATCCATGGCACATCCCCTACCCCATAACCCTGCTGTGGGCAGCCGGAGCAGCCGGGCTCCCCCTCTCTGGTGCAGCCAAGATTCAGCTGAAGCTGCACCGCTGTCCGGCAAAGATCATGTGACCAACAGCGCTAAGCGAAATTCCAGCTGCAAGGCCTAGGTGAGATTAACCCTTTTAGTGCTGTGAAGAGCTGAAAACCTGAGGGAGGAGAAAGAGGAGATGCTTAAAGCTGAAATTCTGTTGTAAAGCTATGATATATCAGAGTACCCGTTGTAATTTTCATGAAGGCATGGGGGGTGGAGTGTTCAACTTGTACTTGTGAGCAAAAGCACCTGCGCTGAGATAGGCAGATGCTGATGCAGCTGTAATTTCATGAGAAGTTTGGACAGGGAGAGATGAACCAGATGAGGACTTTTGCTCCAAACGGGACCCAGAGATGGGTGAAGAGAACTTTTGTTTCTGAACGGCTCAACCTTAAAATTTTACCCCAGTAATTCAAGAGTGGACCCTCGAAAGCAGTTGTGGGAAAAGCTGCAAGTCGGGGGAACGGACTCACATGTGAGCAGAGAACCAACCCGGGCAGATGTCTCGTTGTGATAATGCTTTCATAGCATGGGCAAGAGAGACTCGTCTTCCTAAATGGACTGAACAAAGTTATTACGGAAGTGGGTAAACAGACTGAACATCTCAAGGGTTGTCTTTTTACATTGTCAGTGGGAGAAGGGAGAAAGGTGGGGGAGGAGAAGTGTTCTGAAGGTGTGGTATGATTTTTTTTTTCTTCTTTTAGGTCTGTTAATAAACTTTATATTCTTTCAAGTTTGGTGCCTGCTCTGCTTTTCTCCTAATTCTTATCTCACAGAAGGTAAATAGTAATGAATACTTTGGACCAACCCACTACACCAGGGGACTTTTCCCAGTGGCAGCTAATCTCTGACCTTTCAGAAGAAAACCAATTTTCTCTGTCTCCCAAAAGCAAGGTTAGACATCAAGCAAGAAAATAATATTTCTTTCCACTGCCTACAGGCAACAGTAAAGCTGGGAAGCATTCAGTGAACTAATTAAATACTGCTATGAACAGAGCATAACAAACTCGCCATGTTTTGTCTCCTTTCATCCCCCTTAATAGGAAGCCAAACAAATTATCTTCTCCTGATAATGTATGGTTTAATTTCAAGCTCCTATCTCATCCTCTTCCTATCTTACAATCTCCCCTTGAACAAATCATACTCCAAGTTACCATGATTTAATCTCTTCTGGTGAAATAATTCAACTTCATAATCTCCATGACTATCTGGGACCTTCTTACAGAACTTCCCTTCCTGTTAGAGCCCTTCTAATTATCAGTTTAGAGAGTTTCATTCCTAGAACATAGTTCTCTGACTTTACTTCTTCCTATTATTAGACCCAGATTTAAGCATCTCTGTTTCTGTCATCATTTTTCCAGGTTCCCCAAACTGTCCTCTTTTAATCCATTTAAGAATAGATTCCTGATTTCCATAACTATTTGTCCCTGTTCAATTTGTTATTCTCTTTTTTATTATAGGTGAGAAAAAGTGCAGCTTTAGAAAGGACAGACAAGCTTTAGACAAACCTGCCTTATGGAATTAATTGAACCCTGGATGAGACACATGGTGCCAGAATAAATGAAAGTCTTGATGGGTGCACGCAGGTTTAAACTCCAGGATATTATGGTCTGTGCTCTCTGTAAATCCATACAAAAGAATTATTTCAGCAAGACTCATCTGAAGATTTTGTAGGAAACACATTCTAGAAAGACAAAAATATTGATGGATTCTAACAGTAAATCTAGTGACATCCCACAGGGCTATGTGGCTGTGCCAGGTGTCACCAGCCTTCAGACATCCTCTCACTTGGCCTCTGCAGATTACAGTGTAAGAGCTGATGCTGCTGACATTTATCACTTCTGGTTACTTTTGCCATTAAGCTGCTTCTTCTTTTGTTAACCCCTTAAAAAGAAGAGGGAATTAGCTGTAGCAGTTGTACCTGCCCCTGTGCAGCTTTACATTTGAAGCTTTTGAACATGTTCTACAATTTCCAACCCAACATGTTTGCTGTTTTGAGACAGCTTAGCTGAAAGGAGTGTTAAGAGCTGATGCTTTGACACCTTGTTGCAACAGATTGCAAAGATAGCTGCTGTCAGCTAAACAGGGAAATTATTACAATTTAATATTAGTTACATGAGGGGAAAGTTTGGCATTAGAAATGCAAATTATTCTTTTCAACAGGAACATATGGAGAAACAGTGTCAGGTCTCTTACTAACTTCACACATAAAAAACCCAGAAGTTTATTTGCCACAGAAATCCAACACTGATGTTCCCTGTTCATTCTGTGCTGGGCGAGGTAATACAGTCAGGAGCACATGCCCAGTATATATTTAGGTTTCAACAGGACAGAAGAGGAGCTCTCCACAAGAACTCTACTGCTGTGTTTAGAAATCTTCTTCTCCATTTTGTGTACCTTTGCATTTCCCCCCCAGAATTTAACAGATAGTTTCTAGTGACACCCAGCATCTATAGAAGGTTTGTCAAAAATTTCTGTTTCACCAGAATAACTTTCTGCTCCCTATCTCATTCAAAGACCAGTGGTGGCAAAAATACTTACAGAGAAGAGAGGTTAAAGGTGGACACATTTTCTATTTAGGTCAAAGCAACAAAAGAAATCTCTAAGGCAGTGCTAGTACTTCCTACTTGCAGGGTCTTGCGTTTTGCTTCTGGCTGCTAATGGCCGCATTTGACAAAGAGGATGGTGCACAGCAGTGAGTAAGGCATTTTAAGGAAAAATGCCCAACTCTGTACTTTTGCCCTTGCATTTCTGAAGAAAGTGCAGATGACCAAAATACTTCTAACACTTTCCAATTCACACTCCAATTTCTCTGTCTTTGTAACAAAACTGGTGCACAGGGCAGCAATATGGTGTACCTTTGCTGCTCAGGAAGATAGTCTGACCCATCTTTGCTCAAGGAAGTTAAATTTTCCCCTAAAGAAAGCTATTGTAATAGCAACAGCCTTGCACAGTGCTTTCACACAGTTTTTACCAAATTGTTCCTTCTCCCACAGGTTATTATTCGGTTCCACCTGTGCAGAATAGAAAGTGCTGCTCTACCCATTAGTAGGTAAAAGGCCATGGGGTGGGTAACAACTCCCTCTGGAAGTCTGAAGGCTGACAGCAAACAAAGCCAGTTTCCTGTTGTTTCCAGAAATGCCACAAACCCAGAGGGTTACCATTCACATTTGAAGAGCGGGAATGAATAACAGAAATAAAAGAAACAAGGGATATTTCAACAGAAACCGCAGGGAATATTCTGTGTGTCAAAAATTAGTTGAAATAAGGGTGATTGTCCACTTGCAGTGTAGCACCAATGATAGGTAGCATTTCTGGACCATCTTTCATTGCAAATTACTGAGCAAAGCTATTATGCAAGCAAGAGTTAAATGGTGCAGAAATGTGTATTTGTGATCTGCTATGTTTTCTATCTAGGGAAAGCTTTTTTTAATGAAAAAATCTGAATATTGCAGGTGGTAGTTGGGGGCTGCTTCCTGTTGTCAAGAAATACATTTCTATAATGAAAGCTTCCAGTGATTTTTTTTTTTTATATTAAATCAGACGAGGAAAGAAAGATGGCATTTGATGATAGGCTAAAAGCTGCTACTCCAAATAGCTCAATGGATTTGCCTGAGTAAAAATAAAGTAAAAAAAAAAACTCCATACTTGGCCCACATTTACACCCTCACTTTATCATATGCTTTTTGTGTGCTTCATTGGAAAGGTGGTTTTGGTCTACTTAGTCGTTGATCTTACTTTAAGTGCTTCTTAGCATTATGGTGGATGTCTGCCCAGCAGCCACTCTAAAACACTGCAAATCAAGCAGCAGCTTGTTATTTGTGTGCATTAAGATGGGTCATGCTCAATCTGGCATGCAATGGAGGAGTAACCAGTGATAAATGTGTAATGCAAACAGTCTAGCATTAATGGCAGGAGAGAGAAGGAGAGAAACAGAGAAAAGACTCCTAACACAGTGGGCTAGAGCCATAATCCATGGTGCTAGATAATCTTTTGGCTATTCCATCTCATCTGAATGTAGGTAATTTTTTCAGATAACAGGGACATGAAGTGCTTTATAATTAGTTAGGTGTCATGACTTAAATACCCCCATTCCTCAGTTGTATGGCTAATGAAGCTAATTACTGCCCTTCCTTTTGTACCCAGTTGAGGGTGGCAGCAATGATTTTAGCCCAAGACCTGATGGTGAGACCCTCACACTGAGGCTATCTGACTGATGTGGTCTTTACAGGAATGTCAGGTTTTTGAAATAAAATGAAAGATGTTGTAGGTGTCTGTCCTTTTCATGGTTTTTATCAACAGTAAATGGTCAAACATTACAGCTGTACTTATATTCCTATGAATAAATTGTCAAGTAAGTGTGTCTCCACAGGCCTGATGGAAAGAATACTGAAAGGAAAGAATTTTCCACTCTAGCCAGTAGTTCTTTAGATCAAGCACTTTTGTTTTACAGAGTGCAACAGTGTTTTACAGATCCTCAAAACTACCTTTAAAAAAAAACCAAAACAAACAAATACCCACCCCCCCCCAAAAAAAACCAAAAACAAAAAAAACCCCTTGAAAAATTTGAGCAGTTTTCACATGGAGAGAAGCCATTTGGGAGATATGTTACTGTTAATCCATTTTTAAACAAATTCAGAGATTAATGTTGTCGTTGGGACTTAAATGGAATTTAGGTTATTTGTAGCGTCTGCAATGGATGCAGACACTGTGCCTCCACATGCCTTTTTTGTGAACCTTACATGGACACAGCTGGGAGATAGGCCCCAAGGGGCACAGGGAAGTAGTAAAGTTGTGTGCTTGGTGTTTTTTGGTGGCTAACCCTTGGTGCCTCTGTGTGTTGGAAGTACCAGGGCAATCACAGCTGCAGTGATCAGTGAGATCCCTGTGCCTACCAACAGGCAGCATGGGTGGCTGGCCCTGCTCTGCAGGGATGGACATGGATTCAAATCCATAGGAGTGTAGCAGAAAGTAGCTTTGGATTTTAGAACAAAAACATTACAGGAAAAAGGCTCTGTGACATAATAACACTGCCTCCTCATGTGTTTCTTTCTCATTCATCCTGAGAAAGAAACACCAAAGTCCTTCAGATATTTTCAGAGGAAGAACTGCTTTCTGAAGCCTGGAGAGAAAAAGAAATTAAATGCAAGACTTGTGGTGGTTGCCTAGGCCTGAGGAATATTTTTCTGCTGTTTGTGTTACATTTTGAAGTGAATAGTGCCCTTGCCTCATCCTCCTGTTCTCTACCAGTTTGTTGCTATTGCCTGAATCACAGTCATCAAATCCTTGTAGGAGTTTCACCCTCAGAGAAGATTGTAAGGTGAAATTCCTTTATGTTTCTGAAGGACTTTGAAATACCCAAAATGAAAGTCCCAATGAAGCACAACATTACCTTCTCCTTGGGGCAAGGTAAAAACTGGGGTCATCTGCAGCTGATGAAGAATCTCACAGCTTTTAAATGGAGAAGAAATACCAGCACCAAGGAAAGGGTACATACTCAGGTCTGCAAAGTTGTCATTCAGCTCCTACGGTTCCTGATTTTTATTAAGTGGAACAAGTCCACATGATGAAGTTCATTCTGGGCAAGCATCTTTCTGCATTCCCATTTATGTCCCAGATTTTATGTCGAGGTTTTACATTTGGCATTGCAATAGTTCCTTGTTGAAAAGGAGAGATGCTTGGAAATGCATGCCCTAAGAATCTCTCCTTGGAAAGCAGAGATGCTTAGGGCTGCTTGGAAACCATTTGTGCAACCTGCGTAAATTATGGCAGTGCAATATAAATTGAGACTTTGGGCTCTTGGCCTTTTGAAGATCTCAGATTTCTTTCAAAGATGTGGCCTGCATCCTCTGCAGCTATTTATCCTCACTCTTTAGCACGTTCTGAGAGAAGTGGCCTAATGGAATGACACTAGAAGCATGTTCCATTATAGCTGCATATATTAAAAATAATTTGGAAACCCTCACATGCCATTAAATGCTTCTGCAGCTTCTGGAAGTGTTCAGGCTCTCTGGTGGAAGCAGGTTGACCTGTTTCTACTGCTTTCATGTGAGGAGTATGAGCCCCATGCAAATGGGAGCTCAGATCATCTAATTGCTAGTGCTGGACATGCCTGTTCTCCTTCTCTGTGCTACTGTCCTAGCAGCACCAGTTACGACTTTTTAAAATGATCTCATATTCAGAAAAGAAAAAAAAAGTCTTGCTTATGGGAGTTCCTATGATTAGTTCTGGAAAACATCAATTCAATTATGTCTCGGTGGTTTAGACTCAAGTTCCCCTTGCTGTATAATTGATGTAATTTGCTTTAGGACTCTATTTTTAACTTTAAGATTCACTCTTAAAGGGCTGCAAGAGAAAATTTAATGATATATGCATTATAAAATGCTTTAAACAGTGAGAAAAAAGAGCACATTGTCTTTCTTAGACCACCTCTTTTTGAACTACAAGATCCCTACTTCTCATTTACAATAAAGTCCTTTTATATTCCTCCAGCTGTGTCAACAAAACATGACTTGTGTATGAATTACATTTATATTATTTTTAGTACAAATAAATACAAATATCCAAATTTTCCTCCTTTCCTGGGCTTTAAGTTAGAGACATTCATGCTGATATCAGTCCAATTTTTTGCTCAGAGAGAGGACTAAAGATAGCCAGACCCTATAACTTATCTGCTGTTTAGTCTAAGAAAGGTCATCAGCACACAGTCATTAAAATACAGTACAATGTGATCTGCCCAGCACATTGCTAACTGATAAAATGTCAATGATTTTGTTCCCACAAGAGCAATGAGCACCATATGTTTTCATCTCATTGTCTGTATAACTGTGCTGAAAAATAACAATATTTCCTTTCTGTTTGGGCATATAAGCATAAAGTTATATTTTTCTAGTTCAAACTTCCAGACCCAGTCCTATCCAGAAGTGAACAGATACATAAAAATGAATGGGCTCTGTTACAAATCTCAGACAGAGTTTCTCCGTGTTAGAAAAGGGAGGGGAAGCAGATATATATTGATATAAATATTATCTCTCCATTTCAGTAGTTTTCTAGATGTTGCAACTTCAGAAGTTCTTGTCAGAGTGCAGGGGTGGGTATATATGAAATAGTGAACTGGACTATTTACCATGTGTATTTCTTATTTTGATGAAGGAAGATGGACCACTTAGAGAGAAGATGCCTGTTTCCTTACAAAACCAACAAAATTGCATGAACTGATAAGTCATTCCACAGGCTCACCTTGTTCATTTTAGAGCTAAGGGGAAATGTCTGACCTGCTGGTGGGGGCTGTCACCACAGAGCCACTTCATTGGGCTGTAGATGGAAAATACTCCGTTAATTCAGACTCAGTAGTCAAGATATGAAACAGAAAGTTGATTTCCCCCAATAATAATCAGCTCATTTTCCTAGAAATAGACTATTTACACATGGTCCACTGCCAATGTATTGCGCTGATACTTTTGGAGAAGTCCAAGACATGAAGAGAAAGTTCTTCTATTAAAATTTCATGTGCTATTTTCAGCAGAGGTGAGGAAAGAATGGTAAAGCTGCAGGCAGCTGCAGTGTCCAAGACTGCAAGAGAAAACTGAGAGGAGAGACTCATTTGTTTGGATACTGACAAATCTAGGTGTCCCACTAAATGTGGAATAGGATATGGAGAGAGGGTTTTTTAAAAAATAAGGGCATTTAATCATTTTCATTATTAATAGGAGTACTTTAAAGAATAGACTGACTGCAGTTAAGAAATTTCCCAAGTATCTCTGCATGTTTTAAGTCTTCACCATATTTTTGTTTAGGCAGCTTCACTGAAGACCGCACTGGCCCTTTGAAGAAGCACGTACAAGAGACCATGGAGAATGATTAGGAGGTCAGGATTGGGTAGGGTGACTTTGAAGGTTGATACTCCAGTGACAGCTGCCAGAAAGTTGATCTAAGCTTACACACAAGGTCTAGTGTCACTGGTATGAGAGGCAGCTTGGAAGTACATGAAATCCAGAGAACTGGCTCCATTCACAATAAGGCACTGGGCACAGAGTGGTGCTTGGCCAGACTGTGACACACATTGAGACATTTTTTGGGGCAGGATCAAGGACACTGGTAATTAGAAAAAATAATTGAAGCCTTTAGTCAGTTGATTAAATATTAAATAGACCGAATACTTTGTTGCTCTGTGTGTTCTAATTCCAGTGAACACATTTTAACAATTTTGGAATGAAGCATTGTTTTACTCATGGAGCACAATAATTTTGGAGTAAAGTAGTTGAATACACGCCTACCGTTTTGGATGGCTGATCCTTGCTTTTGCTACTCTTTTCCTACTCAGTAAGTACTTACTGTATAGAATCTGTCTTCAGATGACTGGGAAAAAGGAAAACTAGTGCATCTGTCTGTGTAACCAGATTAGAGTTTTAATTAAACTTTTCAAGCGAAAAAAGCATTAAGCCTTTATCTATTGTTTCCATTATTAAGCATTATCCAAGTTATTTATATTCTTTAACTGTACTTTTCAGGAAAATTAAGCTTACAGTCAAATAGGACTAATTATTTTCCATAAGGAAGAATCCTTATTGATACTATAAAATGCAATCATGTAGTCCTGAATGCAAATGCAGTTTCTTAGGGAAATTTTTTCACAATCAAGTTTTATGTCCTCTTGGTGTAGTTGACATTTTAGAAGTGTTTCATAAAGCAAGATTTGCATGAATTCAGTAATAGGCATAATCCCACAACTACTTTCTCGTGTGCTAATTTCTAGCCAAGTACTTGGGCATCTTTACAAAGCATGGTAAAATAAAATTCAAAGTATTTAATGAGGAATATAATGAGTTTTGGCTGCTAGCTGGAATTTTGAAATAATGAATTGACTTTAGAAAACATACTAAATATTGAAATGACCTAAATGACAAAGCTTACCTATTTTTGTTTCCAATAAGTGCTTCCCCTTTTAGCTGTTTTCCTCAGTGTTATATTTGCTGCCATTCTATTCTTGGACCAATGTAAAGTTATTTGCATTGTTTTAATTTAATAAAAGCATTTATATATGCAAATTAAACCTGGAATTGTGTGAAAAGGAAGTTCAGGTCTCTTTCACATTCAAACAATAGCATCTAAACATTAACCATCTCTCTGTGTTTTTATTACCAAACCAAATTACATGATACTGAATTTCATAGTCCTGAAAAGAAATTTAGATAGCTTTCAATGAACATACTCTGTAACACTAAGATGTTATCATTAGTATTTAAAATCATAGTATGATACATGTTGTTGTACAGTTATTTCCAGTTTACCAAAACTTTCCCTGTTCATGCAATAGAAAAATTATATGGGAGCAACACCATAAGGGCTGGCACACTGAACAGTCTGTTTTAAAAGCTGGTATGGAAAACACCTGGGCTTTAACAAGACATATTGTTTGGGGTTTTTTTATACTAACAAGTGAAGAAGTGGAAGGGCAGCTCTGCTGTGACATTTTAAATTAATAAGGAAAGAAAATGTTAACGGTTCATGGTGGCGGGTCATTTAGTTTGGGAGCTGGCAAGAAGTGTCTCTTGGCTAGATTCAAATGACAAAAAAACAGGCAAAAACCCAGACTTACATTGTGTGCACCATCTTCTGAGGGCCAGATCCCAAGGCCAATGAAGATAATGGGAGCATTTTTGCTGATTTTCATAGAAAACACATTATCAGATCCACAGAATTTCTCAGAATTTCAGGTCTCATTCTACTTCCAGATAAACTCCCTAAATGTAAAACTAGCCTCCTCAAGGAGATTACTTTCATGTCACCATAAATAAAATTATATTCTACTTCTAAAACCAGAATTAATCTGAGTGAATGAACCTTTAATTAAAAGTACGATGTGAAAAATAGGTACAGTTAGCTAAGAAAAGTACTTACCCCAAACTTTTCTTTTCAGAATTCTTAGAATCAGCTTCTCTTCCCATATCCAGTAAGTCAGAGTTATTTAACAACCTCCTGGACTAAGAGTTGCATACTCTGTGTCCTCTATGAACAACCCAAAAAGATAAATATCACTGCATGTACTGGAACTTATAAGTCCATATGAAATATGTCTTATGGCTCATTTCAGGATCCATTTGAAGTTTTCTTGGTAGATGGAACATTTATAAGGTCTTTTCTTTCCCCTGTGCTAAGTCTCTGGGGCCTAATATTGATGCAGGACTTCTCTCAGTTAAATCACTTAACGAGGGTCTGTGTTAAGCCTGGTAACCTATTTTCATAAAAGTCACAAGAATTTCTTTAGGATTTCTATGTCTCTATTGACATTATTGAACTTGCCTAAGGAGTTCAAATGTTATTTTGGGATAACTGAGGGGCATTCACATATGCATAGACATTCCTAGTCAAATTTTTAGGAAAAAAAAACCGGAACAAAACAGAATAAAAGTGATCCCCAAGTACTTAAAATTTAATAGAGAAGAGAAATTTTATACTGATTAAAATCTTAGTGCTGAAGTGATGAGGTTGGGTTTCTTTTTGTTTTGGTTTGGTTTTTTTGTAGGATATTCAAATATCCTCAGCTTCCACACACTAATGGCTTGCAGTGTGTAACATCATTCCTTGCTGCTTGGCTTAGCTTTAAGGAGCTGTAAGCAAAGCTTTTGCAGTTCTGCTCTGTGTACACACTCATGTGGGTCAGTCTGACTCTTCAATAACTTTTCAACTCACTGATTTCACAGTTTCCACCAAATTTCAATAGGTGACAGGTATCTCAAGGTACACAATTGTGGTTCACATGACCCAGCTACCATCTGGACATCTCCATTCCAAAGTGTGGCATTAGCTTTGGAAGAGTAATTTTTTTTTAGCTTCATCAGTAATCTGTGCTTTTCATAAATGAGCTGAAATAGATACCACTGGAGGACAAATGATTTCCCCTATTTTTAGAACTTTTCAGAACTTCTCATAGCAACCTGGTACTTCCTGGTAACCCCCTGGACTTATAAATCCCAGCCTACCCACCATCCAGAGGAAATTAGGCAGGAGGCAAAATATCTGTCTCAGTGATTTTACTCTATTATATTTACCTGTTCTGAAGACATAAGTTAGCAGAAGACATAAAAAAGAAGTACAATACTGGAGGAACAACTGAAATAGAACATGTAGTTCAGTCTCTCCCTTCTTCATTTCACATCTGTGAGATGTTGCTTTTGATTTCTGAGTCCATGGTTTATTTCTCCTGTTCTCGTCTCATTGCTGTGTCCTACATCCTTGGCTCACTTGGGGTCTTTTAAACCTGTCAGATTGCCAGTTCATATCAGATTAAAGTCTTCATCGATTTCACACTCCAGCAAGAAAGCATTTAGTGTCTTTCATCCCTGGATGAAACCCAGTTTTATTTATAGGATTTGTTAGTGTGTAGCCATTACAACCAACCAGAGCAAAGGCACTTAGTAAAATGCCTTGCTCAGCTGCATATATTTTCTATATTATTTAGGTAGTAAGGAGTAAGAAAAATGCCCACACAGACAAAAAAGGAACCAACTTCTGCTATTGCAAGTAAACTAAATTTAATGTCGTGTTGTGTTCCTAAAAAACAAAGACTCTTAAGTCCTACAGGACAGATACAAAATTCAGCTCTACAGCAACATTTGGCATGATGTAAAACAGGTGTAGACCCTAAGACTATTTCAGGAAAAAAGTGGGCGACATATTCTTCTGCTCACATAATTTTGGCCAACCTGTTTACTTTCAATGGTTGTAAAGAGTACCATTACTTTCTTCTACATCTGTATCTAGAGAAGTGGTCTTGGCACCAGAGTCAGGCCAAAAATAGCCTTGATGGTTTCATCACCACACCCAGACAAGGAAGGCAGCAGCTGCTGTGATGACAGCAAATGCTCACATAGGACTGTGCTCATGTTCCTCGAGAAATATCAGAACAAGCCGTACCAGTCTGACGCTGACCTGGAGCCCTCAATGCAGAGAGGCAGCAAATACCACGTATAATGTCTGCAGTGACAGGGCACTCCAGAAAAAGGTAACCGTTCCCTTGAACTGTTTCTAGTTAACAAAACTGTTTCTAAGTTAATAAAAAGCTAAATGGCAACAGGAACATATCACATCCACCTACTTGGTGCAAGTTTCCAAGAATCAGCCATAGCATCTGACCACTCTCAGAAATCTAAAGTCAGTGAAGAGGTATCAGCATTTATCCTGCAGCCAACAGCTAAAATGGGTTAGATGTGCCCTAAGAACGCTAATTTCTTCTATTGACTCTAAAGTGGTCCCTGTGTAATGAGCTCAGATGGACCTGCATTACAAACACCAGCAATCAGGTAAAATGAATCTGACATCAAAATTCTCACTGCAAGAATCTATAATAATCACAGATTACACTCTCTGTAATTACAAAAACCCCTGGAGTTTTTTGGGTAGTATATTGGGTACACATCAAAAGGAGGAACAAAGTCGCAGCTGAAGAGAGGTCTTGTACTAATAGCCCACATTAATGCCCTATGATTGTAATTTCTCAAGACAGTCAACTTTTTGCTGAGGCAATCTATCAGCTGAACTGCCACACTGTCATGTAGAACTTAGGACATAAAGTAAAGCAGGCATCACTCACTTTAGGCTGAAATAGAGAAAGAATATTCTAATTTTCATGTCTGGAAACAAAAAAAAACCCCAAAACCCAGGGTGTTTATGGTTTCTTTTCCAAAGAATCTTCTTGCCTTCCTTCTGAGCAAGTTTATGATAAGTAGAGGTAGATTTCATATGGCAGATTTTCTTCTGTAACAATACAGTGAACTCCTTTTTGAAGGGTCTGGAGGTCAAACCTTACCTCTGCTTTATGCAATGCTATGGTTTTGTTTTCTTTGGTTCTTCTATGCTTTGTTCTACATAAAATATTTTCTGACATGGAGGAGGTCTCTGGCACTTTATATTTGCAACAAATCAACCTCGTGGTCACTTGGCTGTCACCTTACATAAGGGGTTTTCTTCACATGGGCTGGCTACCTGAGGCACTGGGAGTGCAGGGGGCTATGGAATTTCTGATCTTCTGCAAGTGTCCTGATTTATGAGAAAGAAAGGCAGAATTGTTTCACCAATAAATAGTGGCGGTAAATAAACTAAGATCTGGAATTTGTCTTTAGGAAGAATCAGTAGGAGAGGGAAGTGTGTAAATACTTTTGAAAGCACTAAAAAAAATAATTACCCGAGATATGGAAATAATGCCTTTTGGAGTAATTCAAGCAATTCAGTCCATAATGTACTTGAAGAGATGACTAAGAGGTGACCTGATCATTGTGCATAAGTACCTCAGAGTGAAGAGATTTCTGGTGCTGCACAACTCTGGCATTCAGAAATGGCTAGAGGAAATCCCAAGGCTGGAAGCCAAAGTGAGATAAAATGAGGCAAGAAATCAGGTATGCAGGGGTTTTTTTTGTGTGTATGTGTGTTTAGTTGCTGGGTTTTATAATTAACCTTTGGAAATACTTGTTCTGGAAAGGGGTGAACTCTCTATCATTCTGCATTTCTTTAAGTCAGGATTGGAAATCTGCCTGCAAGAAAGACCAAATTGTAACACAAGTTGCCAGACATGTTATTTAAAGAACTTCTTGTGTCTGTATTATACAGAAAGACTAAAATATATTAGTAAGAATGGATACAAAAAAGCACCCTGCAACACAAAAAAAACCCTTTTAGTTTTTAACTTGCTTGTAAATGAGATTATACAACTCAATTAACAGCAACATTGGATCCCAGTCTGGATGGGCCTGGGAGGGATGGGTTACTAGAGTTTGACGAGGTTATTTCCAGTGCTGTGTTCTTATGAATATATCATCTTATCTGGTTTCAGAAGTAAAATATCCATGAAACTGGAAATGTTGTTTTCTCTTGGATCATTCAAAGACTGTTGATAGCAAACACCCATGAACAAGTTAAGCAGATGTTGAAAAGCAAATGGGATTTTCCATCCATCCTTATCCTTGATCATAACCAGGTTCCCAAGGTACAGTTAAATGTTTGAAAAGAGCTGGTTTTGCTCTCACTCCTGTCTTCTGAAGCTGGGAAACTCAAACTTTTTTCAGGCTTCATGCAAGTGCTTTATAGTGTTGGAGGACTTTATATCACCTATGATTTTGGTGAATTTTACGATTGCTCTGTGAATTATTCTTGTTAATCCATTTCCCTATTCATTCTCCCACAGATATTTTGCAAGGAAGGAGTACATAGTAAAGGTGCAAGGTAGTCACCTCCAGAATTATCACTTGCATGTGCTCACCCTCACTGGTTTTAAGGATGTTTCCTACTGTTTTTCCAGTATAGAAAATATGCACCTGGGTTTGGAGGGTCCATTTGAAGCCTCTTGTCATAATTGCTAACATGGCCACAAAATAAACCTGTTAAAAGACAGAAAAAAGGCAAGAATTCCTTGTGAAGTCTATTGCTTATTGCAGGTAAATAGGCCAGACTTTGAACAGTGCTCAAACTTAAGCTGTTTTTTTCATGCGGGCTCTGACCACAGAGTCCTTGGGCAGAGCCGTGGTGCAGCACTGGCACACTCTGGACCCACTTTGCAATTCCTGTTTGTGCCACGATCTTCTGGAGGAACAGAAACATCGCATTATCCAGGTCTCCCTGCCTGTTAGTGGGAAGAATATTCCTCCTGAAGAGAGGCATTATGAAATCAAATTAATTGAGGTGTGTGGCGTACTTGTATATCAATATGTGCTGAATAGGTGTTGCGTTGAAACTCTTAATGCAATAGCTCTGAGTGAGATCTTTAAATTCCATACAATAAAGAGTTGATCCTCTTGCTCACTACTGTGGATACCACCACAGTACCTTCTGCTTTGTGACTATCAAGATTAAGATCACAATAGTATATAAACTAGATGAAACACTGAAGAAGGCTTTTTGGTAGCTCAGATGGGTTCCATCCAGCTGGATCAGTATTAGCCAAAGGTATCCAGGGAAACAGACTATACCAGTCTCAAGAAATTGCTTCCTGAAACAAACTGAACATTCAATAGCATTCAGTTCCAAAATTCAATTTGTTCTGACACTCATTTTTGTTTAGGTGACTCTGACAGTTATCATCACCCAGTATTAACCTGCGAAGCTTTTCTTGATTTGAATAATGAAGGTTAAACTGGACAGGATGTATATCATTATATCACAGACCAGGCTGAGCCAAATGCAAATTTTGTACTGAGATGTCTATCTGGTTTGAAGCAGACAGCAGGAAAAAGAACCTTAAAGGAAAGGGAAAATAAGCAATTGAGAGGGGATCATCCACTTTCTGAAGCAGAATTGGCATTAACCTCACTCATGCTGATATGGGTTTCTTGAACTCTTTTGGGACAGTTTGCTTGGTCTTGACCAGAAAATCATTAAGAAAACCCAGAAAAAATGTTAAGCATTGGAAAATTCTTCTTTGAAATGGGAGGATTTTTCCAATGTTTTCCAGTTTCAAATCTGGTTTAAAAATTACTCCCTTAAAAATACCCTCAGACCTTTTCCCCCACAAGCCTCCTCTCCCCAATGTTTCATCATGTTGTTAAATTCTTTCCTCTGATCTGAGCACCTGACTCTACCTGACATTTAAGTGACATGTGTGCCCACATCTAAAGGCAGGCTTTGGCTCTTTGAATCCAGATTTGTCTTTGTTTTATTTACAGAGAACATAGTGCAGGGTAGGATAAATAATTCAAAGTAATGATTTATGGACTACTCTCATCTATTTTCTGCTAATAAAACTAGCAATTTTTTGTTTGACACAGGTAAAGCTTACATAAAATTAAATTTACTTACATAAAATATTTCACACACACCTGCTTTAATGAGGACGATCATTTTTTGTTTGTTTGTTTGGTATTTCCTGTTTATTTGTTTTGTTTTGGAAACCATCTTAATTTTGTTATTTTAAACGGTTAACAGTTCCATTAAGTTTTGTGTTCAGTGTGTTATGCTAAATTTCTTTAATGGTGTTTGTTGGGGTCCCTCCCCTGCCGTGTAGCCCTGGGAGAGGGGCCCTGAGGGCACAGACACGGGGTTTCCCTGCCCCTGCTCAGCCTCGTTCCCATTGGTTGGTTTGTGTTCCCTGCGCGGGCAGAAGGACCCTTGGTCCCGTGACTGGAACAGTTCCTGAGCACAGCCCCGGCCATGCGGCTGGAGAAATAAACATCTCTGAAACAGCTATCAAGAATCTGTCTGTCCATATATATTTCCTTTCCACGGGACTCCTGGTTTGATATATGCGTGTTGCAGGATCCCCACTGCAACAGGTGTTAGTTTAAATTGAGAGTTTATCATGGGTTTTATGGAGATTGTATTTTATATAGTGTAAAAGTAGTCTTTTAAATGAACCAGGTTATTTATAAGGTGCCTAACTGATAGATTCACAAGTGTACCTGGGAGGCTACTCTTTGTATTGCTTTTTCACTTAAAACTCCTGTTTTGTTGTTGTAACCTAATTTTTGGACTCACATTCAGGCAAAAATATACTAATCCATTCTCACTGCAACAGTCTCCCACTAAGCTCACTGGATATAGTGATTTGATAATAGCATAGTTTGAATTCTTACTTTCTGCATTTATTTCTGAAATATGTGGACCCATTTTCATCTATTTTCCTTGAAGGAGTCCCAACATTTCTTCTTATGACATAAATTGTTGGGGTCCCTCCCCTGCCGTGTAGCCCTGGGAGAGGGGCCCTGAGGGCACAGACATGGGGCTTCCCTGCCCCTGCTCAGCCTCGTTCCCATTGGTTGGTTTGTGTTCCCTGCGCGGGCAGAAGGACCCTTGGTCCCGTGACTGGGACAGTTCCTGAGCACAGCCCCGGCCATGCGGCTGGAGAAATAAACATCTCTGAAACAGCTATCAAGAATCTGTCTGTCCATATATATTTCCTTTCCACGGGACTCCTGGTTTGATATATGCGTGTTGCAGGATCCCCACTGCAACAAATGGTGGAGAATTGTGAGCAGAACGATCCCCGATCCCTAAGCGACTGATTTGTGTGAGTAAACCCTGAAAACTTTGGATTCCTCTTCTTGGTTTTGCTTTGCTATTCCATATCTAAACTATGGAGGAACCGTGGGAAGACTCTTGGCTCTCAGAGCCGCATATGGACATTTATCTTAAACTTAAAATGATTCTTGAACAACGATTTGTAAATTTTAGCTTGATTCAAGCTCAAAAAGAACTGAAACACTTCCTGGCATGGTTGTTTAAGAACTTTTTCTATGTTTCTTGGGATTTAATTCTTACCAAGGGCTTTTGGAAAACCATTTGGACACAGTTAATACTGGAGTCAAAATATATGCCGATGGAAGAATATTTTCGTGAATATTATTTCGTTACCGAGACTGTTGAGCAATGTCAGCGGGCAGAAGGACCCTTGGTCCCGTGACTGGAACAGTTCCTGAGCACAGCCCCGGCCATGCGGCTGGAGAAATAAACATCTCTGAAACAGCTATCAAGAATCTGTCTGTCCATATATATTTCCTTTCCACGGGACTCCTGGTTTGATATATGCGTGTTGCAGGATCCCCACTGCAACAATAAATATTTATAATAGGTGCACTGAAATAGTCTCCAAAAAATACAAAGCCAGACGTTAATAGAAACATTTTACATGGATGACAGAAAAATTTGCTCTTTTATTTTACATGCACAAGAATAAATTCTTATGTTTTATTCATAAATGGAATTTTTGAGAACTCCTTGTTTAACCCTCCTCCTGTTCCCAGATAAACTGTAGAACTGGGGGCCAATACCACAAATTGCTATGCACAGCCTGCAGGAAGCTGAGAGCTCTGAACTCAGGCCGACTTAGTGGAAGTAAGTTTTAGAAGTGGAAGAAGTTAATTTCTGCCCTCAGATGGATGCTCCAAGAGCCCTTTGAAATCACTGCAGTCAGGCAGACTCCAGACATTAGCACTGCATGAAACTCCCTTCCTTCAAAAGAAACATTGCATAGCATGAAATGTATCAAGAGACCAAAGACTGATGTCTAAGCAAAATGTGTACTTTGATGAAAGGAGCACTTGAGGAAGACTGTCTTGAGCTGCTAATTACATAATGCCCTTAATATTTGTGAACCTCAGTGCCATGAAAGGGAAGGACAGAAAGAACTACAGCAAGGTTAGGGGATCAGCCTGTGTTGTGAAAGGTAATGACTCAGAAACCTTTCTCTCCACAAAGAAAAAACTACACAAAACCACAGCGCCCAGCTTCTCTCAGCTCAGTCCATGCCTCAGAGGCAAAGGAATCAGTGCCTGTTTGCAAGCACAGGAATGACCTCTGCACCTCGTTGCTAAGCTATAAAAATGCAGGGAAAGTCCTACTTCTTCCCTCACCTGCAGCCTGGGAATAACAACTTCCCACATCTACTTCATCATTATAACCCAAGAACAGTGGTCATTGAGGCCATTTCCTGCAGAACAAAGCTGTTACCAGCAGAAAAAGCATGGTGTGAGTTGCACTGAAGTCACATTACTTTCTGGTAACTCTGAAAGCGGCCGTGGGCATCTCTGTCACAATCTATCACTTTCTACTTGGCTTGCCCACCAGTCACCTGTGTTTTCCTGTGATTCATTTGTAACTGTTCTACTCCTATTCCTGTGAGTGGTTGTGAAATGCTTGTGAGAGCAGCCATGGCCGAGTGCCTTCATTTCTGAAAATTGCAACCAGAAAAATTGCGTGAATGAACATGGTTTTTTTTATATCTGTTGGATTTTTTTTCTATCTCTAACTCTGCAAGAGCTAAACCTCTGTCACCACAAAATATCCACACCCTTGTTGCTGGTTTGATTCCTTGTACATGTTGCTGGCACAGTGGTCCAGCCTGTCCTCTTTCTAGCAATGTTGCATTTGTACATGTTTAAAATGTGCTGCTTGTTGTGTTCTTTTCAAGCTATGCTGGTAAAGTGGTCAGGCAAACAAGTCTGCCAAATGAAAACTTATTTTTGCTATCTTCTAAGTATATAAAGGTAATTTAATATCTGACAGATCTGTCATATGTAATCTCAGCCTTATTTATATAAAATATAAGTAAATATCAATACATAAAATATGAATAAAGATTTTATGTAAATGGTATATAATTGCATACCAAGTATATTTGTGCATATATTTATAGATATACACACAAATCTACCTGCATATTTATATCTAGAGCATTTGCTTCTCATGGTCTGAGTGAGTTTCTCTTTTCTTATAACGGGTGAATACACAAGGGCAGAACTTCTCCCTCTGAGAGGCAGAACAGCCAACACAACAAACCAGGAGCATTTTTATATGAGGTCAAAAAAGCCATTGAACAATGCACTATAATTTCTGAGAAGGTCATTTCTACTAAGGAAATTGTATCCTAAAGAGGAAAAGCCAACTAAGGAGCCTGCAGAGAACAAAAGGAAGTAAATTATAGAGCTACAGACCCTACCTAAATGCTGTGTCTTCTCCTGGGTAGCCTGGCCCAGTCTCAGAATCCAAAACGACAAAACCAGAGGATTTAATTTTAGTTTAGGATTCAAATATAAAGGCAGAAGCTCAATTAACAACATATCACAGGTCTACAATCAAAATCATCTTTGCAAAAATACTAAATATCTATGGCAGCCCATCCATGTTGCCTTCAAAACATCCATGTCCCTGATGTCTTTGTGTACACTGGGCAAAAAAATGACAACAAAATAAAAACAGGCAATTAACCTCTGCCCTGAGATTGGCTGCCTCTATGTCTTCCTCTTGAATTTACACCATCCTCCTTCCCTGTCCTAGTGAGGCAGCAGAATTCTCAGGGGGGATGGGAGTCTTGCCTCCGCTGATACAGTGATTCAACAGAACGGGCTGACCACTTGTGCAGTGAAAATTTTGAAAAAAAAGACCATCAAACCTCAGTAGAAGGAGCAACCCTTAAAAATAGATGTTTTATCCTTGGCAATTCAGTTATCTGCTGTGCTGGCACTCTGCATTGTCACCAGTTACCAGACATGAATACTCACATTTATAAACCTTTCTACATGGAAAATCCCTTTTCTATCAGATCTGTCCCCAGCTCATATTACTGGGGAGAGGAGGTGCTGTCACTCTGCCTTATAGCTTCTAAAGGTCAATGGGCTTGCAGCTACTTTTGAGTTTCAGTGAACAGATGTTTTTCTCGGAAGTTGTGACTGAATTACTGCCTTCATTTCAATTGAGATGAGGGCTAAATGGAGGGAATCCAAATTGCATGGAGTGCACTACATGAGAAAATAGCTGAACAGAGTGGTCATTTCTCCTGGTGTTCAGCAAAATTTGACAAGCATCACAAAAGTGGTGTTACTGAAAAGGGAAGCACTTTTATGTGGACTGCAGCTTTAGTGCTTTAAAGGAGTACAAAAAGTCCATGATTAAAGCATGGATAAAATTTACATTTAAAGATGAATTTGATAAACAAGGCTGAATCAAAAATGGTCCCTGCCATATTGTAAGGACAATTACCTGTCTCTGCTTCTTTATTTCTAATACTTCAGGTTTCAGTTACCGTCTGCGCTTTTAGAGGCACTTAAAGGTGCTTCTATCCCATTTCATGCAGGTCTTTCATGTAGTCTTTGCAGAAAGAGGTGAATGCTAGGCTTTGCTGTGAGTTTGGGGTTTGGGTATTAAAAAGCTAATTTAGGGATTTGGGATGATTTTGACATAAAGAAGACAAATCCTTTCACTAAGGAGCTCATAGTATAGGGCCAGCACAGACTTGTTTTGTGGCAATCCTGAGAATAATATGGAGCAGTCTTTCTACCCCAGGACTAAAAATAGGAGATTCCAAATCTACTGGGAAAAATTACCAGGCTAGTATGGATGTGGACCTCAACAGCAGATGGTGGTGAAGTGGGCTGGTCTCAGCCTGTTGATTACCCTGGTCAGCTACCATGGAGTTCCTGGTTTTCAGTTAAAATTGTCCTCCTTTAAAAAAAAAAAGATAAAAAGGTTATAGTCCCTTTGCCTCACTCCTGGTTTTCTGCACATACTCAAGAGAAAAATTTTTAAGATGTAGTCCTGAGACTATAAACTAAACTTAAATTGCAGCTTTCCCAATGGAACTTCCACAGTTTATTTCCACTGGACATATGCCCATGCTATCCAAGCACAGCCACTCAGGTGCTAAATCCCTGACAGCTCAGCTTTCACTGCAGCTCCTGAAGATGTCTTTTCATTTGTTAGCTCTTGGCTTTCAATACTGCTGTGCTCAATTTCTTTTTTGTGCAAGCATCACTTATCCCCATCTGTTACCTACCTCCCCTCTCTTCACAGTATGCTTAATATGATAGACATTGTCCAAACATGTATGAATACCTCGATTTTGTCCTTTAGAGCTTCATCAAACAAAATGCCAAACAGTAATACAGTCAGATTTTGGAGAATAAGCAGTCTTTTCACTCATTTTAAAGTTGCTGCCTCCCACGCTTAGAGGTTTGATACAGAGCACTTCAGCAGTGGGCAGAGATGAATAGCCTGACAAACATATTCCTTTGTATGGAAACATCTTCTGTATGGAGGTTTCTTTCTTGAAGAACCCCAAAATTCCAAAACAATACCAGAGGCAGAGTTTTGCTAATGCTGCAGCGTTGCCACCTTTGAAGTCAAATCAGCAGCTGCACATAGATACGAAGGAAAACCCTCTGTTCAAATGCCAAACTCAGTAAGAATTTAGAGACAGACTGTAGTTTCCAAGGTGGCTCTGAGTCAGGATAGTAAGGTTTAAGCTCACATCTTAGGAGAAGTTAGGTTCAGAACTGATATACAGAGAAGCAGAGGATCTAATCCTTTACACCAAGATGCAGTCTGCACTCACATTTACCTTTTCTCAGGGTAAGTGAACAGGGAACTCGACATCTGTGTACCTCTGGCAATGAGATTCCCGTAGGAGTATGACAATTATTTGATGGTGGAATTATGCATCTGTGTGTTTAACCCTCTTTTTACCCCAGTCTCCTTATCTCTCTCCCTCTTGGGCAGGGACTTTGGGAAGGTTTCTGCATTCCCAAAAAAACTGGCAGAATGTTCCTGGCCTGCCTTGTGCCTTTTCAGGTCTCATTATCCTTTGGAAACAGCTCACTCTCAATTGCTTTGCTTCAGTGCAATCAGTGCAGCCAGATGGAAACAGCTTTGAAATTTACCTTTTCAGATCTCAGCTTCATATAGTCTCCTTTGATGTTTCTTGTCAGGTTTTCCAGTTGTCCTTGCCTCTCTCGCCTCACCACAGCTTCTTCTCTCCAGGCTGTGCTTTCCCCAGGCTTATGACTTCCTGAACATTCTAACTTGCAAAGGCATTTCAGTCACAGGGTGGCTGTCACTGGAGCTCTAATTCACACTGCTGCCAACAACAGTGTGTGTCATCCTCAGTGGCTGTGTCAGAGTTGGAAAACCAATGGAAAAAAAACACAGAAATGTTCTGACAAAGAAGCTTTGGAGGCTGCAGGATGTTACAATTTCTTCAATGCTCAAGCAAGGCTGAGGAACATGCAA
Organism: Corvus brachyrhynchos; assembly: GCF_000691975.1. Lineage (NCBI taxonomy): Eukaryota > Metazoa > Chordata > Aves > Passeriformes > Corvidae > Corvus > Corvus brachyrhynchos. The sequence goes on from NW_008246058.1 coordinate 544,459, forward strand.
TGAACAGCATCCACAGACAAAGAGCTGTGAGAGGCTGGACTTTAGATCCGCAAACTCCTGCAATGTTCAGGTAGATCTCACTGGGCCTCCAGGTGTGGCCAAATTTGGCAACAGATTGTGGTTCAGGCTCTTTGCTTTCTCACTGTCTTTGGAATGCACTGGTTAGAGGAATAGTCCTCAAAGAAGCAGCTCTTTTTGTTACTTCTTTACTAAACTGGTTTCACAATCAGAGGATTTCACAGAGAGACTTGAAGGAAATCACCACTGCAATGTTTGTAGCCCATCAGTGCAAGAAAAAAATGGATGGTTCTTCTACCTTGTCATAGGTTAGCAAGCCTAGTCCTGGAAGGGACGTCCTTGCTAAGGGGTGCTTACAGTTTCCTCTGGGACCTGATAGAACCTATCAGCTGGCCAGTTTGAATATGGACAATTCTCTAAGCCACTTAAAGTTGTGATCACCTCTGTGATCCACATTTAAGAATAGGCAA
>NW_008246058.1:545631-551273 GCF_000691975.1 Corvus brachyrhynchos
TCCTCTTCCTAAATGGACTGCACAATATTTGGAAGTGGGCGGCTGTCTCGTTGTGATAATGTTTTCCTAGCATGAGCAAGAAGAGACTTCTCTTTCTAAATGGACTGAACAAGGTTATTATGGAAGTGGTAAACAGACTGAACATCTTAAGGGTTGTCTTTGAACATTGTCAGTGGGAGAAGGGAGGAAGGTGGGGGGAGGAGGAGAGTTCTGAAGGTGGTATAATTTTTTTTTCTTCTTTTAGGTCTGTTAATAAACTTCTTTATATTCTTTCAAGTTTGGTGCCTGTTTTGCATTTCTCCTAATTCTTATCTCACAGCAGATAAACAGTAATGAGTATTTTGGACCAAACCACTACACTAAATTGGTGTTTCCGCCCGGTTACAAACCGAACCCGCGACATACCTGTTTATAAGACATTAGGCAAGGGGCTGATACCCTCTCTCTTATTCCCAGTTGCTGACTATAAAGTATGTGTGTCCTGAGGTGACTGTATGATACTGTGTTCCCTATTGTCTGCCCTATGCCAGACATGAATCCTGTGCCTTTCTGTGTCTTTAAGCTGCGTCCGAGAGAAAAGGAGAAAAAACCCAAAAATCGAGCAGTTTTGTGTTCAAGGACACAGCTGCACACTCCCCTGCATTCCAGGCTGCTACAGAGGGAGGAAGCACCTTCCTGCTTTTAGTCAGCTCTCAGCTCCTTTTCTCAGAAGAGAGACAGAGAGTTAAACTCCTTTGCTTTTATGCTAGTCTGAGGCAAGAGAGTTTTTCCCTGGAACTTTGGCTTCTTCTTCTCTTCTGGACTGTTCAGCAACACCAGCACATCATCGGGAGGCCTTACACAATGGCCTGGAGGGGGCCCATGCCAAACCCCAGCTCCAGAGAGGAGAGAGCCACATCCACAAGGCCTTTGAATTTTCTCTCCACAGCGACAGGTTTTAATATTTAGCATTATTCTCTTTTTTTTCCTGTGCCTGCGTGCACTCTGCTCGTTAAATAAATAACTTTTTTTTTCACTTTCCTCTGAGGAAAAGTCTTTCCAAACCTGATAGCGGAGGGATGGCTGTAACCTGTTTTCTATGACAACCTTCATTTCGGACATTGTTCTGAATTTGTCTCGAACCAGGACAATATGTAAGACTGTTTCCCAATATATATACACATTTATATTGTATATTTATATAATACACTTGTTAATGAGAATTTTTCTACAGCCTGGTACATGATTTTTGCTTTATCCTCTCTTTTTCTGCACATTCAGCTAACACATTTCATGTTTAAAAGGAAGCTCTCCAGACTCAGGAAGGCAAGGAAGATGTCTCCAGAATATTACCTTAATCAAGCTCACAGAATGTTCTGGGACAACTAAATAAATTACTAACCTTGCTGTTACAAATCAGTTCACATACATTAAAAGCTGCTCCAGAACTGGTTGCATAGTCTAACAAATATGTTAATATATAAGCAGTCCACGTAAAACAAAGCAAATACTTACTAAAAATAAAAGAATCTGAATCTTAATGTACAGAAGTGGCTTAGCTGACTTCTTTAACAGCTCAAAATTAAAATCTTCCAAAATTTTCTGATTTTTCACCTATACACACATAATATAACCAAGCAGAGAACTTGCTGAAACAGGTTCCCATGATGCTGAACTTACTGTAGTAAAGTGCTGAAAGCACAAACATGAGAAAATTCCCATTTGTCAAAGTCAAAATTTCCTCTCTTGCATGGTCTTGGGGGCAGATTTTTTTTCCGTCTCTTAGATATGTCATTTTGTGCTACAACCTCCACAGCAAAAAGTACATTCGGAACACAAATCTGGATTGGCCAAATGAAGGCATGAAGAAAGGAAGCTATTTTATCCTTGCCTCACTGCTCAGAATTTTCTCCCCATGCTGAATACAGTCTCTGGAATTTAAAATATGTGGCTGGGAATGAGAATCTCCTGAATTGTTTTATGTGTTTCCAGTTCTTTATTAATTCTTAGATCTAGCTGGTTTCCCATTTGAGGCAGTAGCAGTAGTGCCAGCAGAGTTGTCAAATACTTCCAATCTCACTTTTTTTTTTTGTTTCTGTGCCTCCCTGTGAAGGCCCTGGGGAAAAAAGTGTGATTTAATTTGATAAAGCAACTTTGGAAAACAGAACACTCTCCAGAATGTTTGCTAGGGTTTGGCTATGAATGGGATCACCATAGCTGGCATATATTGAAGTGACTCAGGTGAAGTCCTTGAAACCTGATGACACAAAGCACTAATTGATATGCCTGCAAGGTAGGACCAAATAGGCTTCTAATATTTTTTGACCTTCTTCACTGCCAAGTGTTCCTTGAGGGAAACCCTAGGTTTGCTAAACATAGCCTTCTCCTGGTGAAGATGATAGAAATTGTTATGTTCTCCAGGGATTCTTTTTCATCAAAGAAAATATTTGGATTTCAGGTTTTTGCTTCTGTAGCTTAATAAAAGGTAAAGGTTTTAGTTTTCCCAGGTTTCATCCACCTCCTCCTAACTTTAGTAGAAATTATATGAAACAGCAAAAAACCCCAACAATTAAAAAAACAATTAAAAAATTGCTGTGGGAGAGGAAGTGGTTCCTAAACTTTAAATAGAAGGGGATATAAAGGACAAGAAGGAAAAACTATGACCATTCCTAGTTCTGATTTCTGTTACATATAGTAATTGCATTGAAAATTTAAAGTGAAGCCCAGGGGTCTGAAACTAACTAAGGCCCAAAGTGATACAGTGCATACAGAAAGAAATCTCTACCCTGTATAATCCAGTATCAGGTAACCAGTATGGGAATATTTCATACTGCCACTTAGGGGATAGAAATCCTTGACTGTGTTAAAATAATTGCTGAGTTTGTTCCTGCTGGCTCCTTTCAGTTCCCTAAAGTAACCTCTGCTCAAACATACTTGAGGCAGAGATTATACAGTAAGCCTTTTCCTTCTAAAGTCTAACACTGTAAATATCACAGTCCACTCTAATTAGCTTCTGTAAACACGTATCTAGCAGGCAAGGAAGCAAGAGAAATAACCAGTGAGCAATGTAGCTATCCATTGCTTCAGGCAAAACATTTTGAATTATCTGCCCGAATGATGGCATTACAACAATCCTGCACAGGATAAACTGCATTTGCCCCTTTCCCCAATACTGTAACTGAATGACAAATCCTCCAGGTGACTCACTGGCTGCAGGACACACACTCATGCACCAAGTCAGCTTTTGCATAGAGAGACTCAGAGTGTGCACTTCCCAGCATGATATATCAAGCTGCGAAAATATTTTCAAGCAGATACCTGTATTTCTTTGTTGATGATCAGCCCAGTGTTTCTCAGGCAGAAACAAGATTCCTCTATCCATTTTTCCCCCTAGGTATTTCAGTCCTACACATTGGCCCAAAACTGCTTTTATATCAATCCTCTTAGCTTTAGCTTTCCCAGTGAGGTAGTTAGTCATCAAACTGGGGCTTTAAGCAGGGGCAATTCTCTTGCCCAAGTTTTTGACTATTTGGTCTTGAGAGGAAAAACTCCAGGTCCTTCCTCATTTATTAGCTCATAAACTCATTTCCACAATGCAAAATCTCTGGAATTATTTTTAGCCCCAGTAAGCAACGAGAAATCAACTTTTCCAGTATCAAACTACCTCTAAGAAGAATACCCTCCTGTTTGGGGAGATACCTGAAGGTCTGATGTAACATTTCTCCCCTTCTAAAGTTATCTCCGTTTTGATGAACAAATTTAACATAGTTATTTTACAACTTCAAAGGTTTCAATGGTCTCCTTGTTTCACAGCATTTAGCAGTCTCCAAGGCAAAACTGCTGCCCAAAGCACCTTGTTGGAGGAGAATCATCCTGGCCAAAGGCCAAAAAAGACTTGCAGTTTGTCTCTGGTTTGGTGACATTGGAAATTCTCCATATAGCCGAGACAGTTGGAGCCTGTCCCAAACAAACTGAACTGAGGGAAGAAGGATAGGGAGACAAAATCCTGGAGGATATGTGATAGATATGTGTAAGAAGGAAACACATTCATTTTGTATGAGTTTAAAGAAAAGAAATAATATTTTAATTGCTGTTTGAATCTTTCCTGGAGACCTTCCTGTTTTATGGCACAGAAAAAGAAAAAAAATCTCAGCTCGTCCGTTAGTAAAACTGTCTTTGTTTCCAAAAGGAGATCCTTGAACCTAGTTTTCTAATAACTGGAAATACTGTTTTTTCTTAAATTTCAGATATGTTAATAATTTAGTAATGTTCTTATTTCAGTTTCTAAGGTAACTGCACTTCCATTTCCCTTATGATATCCCAGCTTGTCAGCTCTCTTGAGGCAGGAACCCATAGTGCTGCCTCTCTTAATTGGCCCTTAACTAAACCCCTCTCCAACTCTTTGCAAGTCTCTCTGAGTAGCTGCTCTGACACTTTTCTCCAGCCTCTTCAGCTCTCCCAAGGTTATGAATTATTTACCAAGAGAAAATTTTTTAATAGAAATGTGCCTCAAAACAACAGCCACCCAATGCACCTACTTGGTGGTCACATATCTTGCAACACTCTTAGGGCTCTGAAGCATTTGCCCTTGTTAATCACAGTGAGTTTTTAGAAGACAGCTTTTTCCCCAGTCAGGACTGTTGGACTGTTATTTTTATTAATGGTTGAAGCTACTTTTTGTTTGCCTTTGGACCACAGAAGTTTGTGTGGTAGCGCGCTTGGAACTTCAAATATCTTGCACTTGAAGCTGTTGCAAAGTTGAAAACAGTATTAATTACCTCCCTACATCCTTTTCATCTTGAAGGAAACATCTCATGTCTTATTTATCTGGGAACACAGCTACTGACAAAAACTTGAGTTTCGTTAGGAAACATTTCTAACATTTCTAAAGTTAATGCAATCTTCTTTAAATACTTCATAGCTTGAAAGCATCTGTCACAAGTCTTTTTTGGCTTCCTTCATCTTTTTAGCATCAACAGAGTCTGCCACACCCCCAAAGCCATCTGTGTATCTCATGTAAAACTTCTGCAAGGGCTTTTGTTTCTCTTGACCACCTACATTCCACAAATGGAAAGCATAATTTTTATTTTTCTCTCTTAAATCCCCACAGTGTCACCCCCACTGTGTGGGAAGAAAGTCAACAAGCCCATTTGGTCATAGCCTGCAGAGCAGGGGTACCCTTCCAGCACCCCTGTGCATGGAAATGGGGGAGGGTGCGTGGCTCAAAGTCATCGGTGGCCTTGCATTAAAAGAAGTGTATGAACAGGCTGCTACAGCAGGCAGGAGAAGGGGGCTCATGACACTCTCCAGGACCAGAGCCACAACCAAATCCCTCAGGATGCCATTCCATGTTGCTCTTTGTATTTTAGCATTAAACTGAAGTAACCCTTCAAAGAGTAAAAGCTATCATCAGAAAGTAAAGCTCCTTCAGATGGTAGTTTACTTTCTCTCTGCTCAACGTATGATCAAGAGTGATTCATTTGTTTTTGCTGAATCTCAGTTTTGTTCTACTGCATTTTTTTTTGTTCAGAAAATAATTCTGATCTGCATTGTCACTCAGAATTTGAACCAAAATTTCTCTAGGATACTTAAAGGTTGAAAATCCAATTTCATTATAAAGTTCTGTGGATTATTTCTGTATTTCAAGGACATACTCAGCAGGA
>NW_008246058.1:551420-644150 GCF_000691975.1 Corvus brachyrhynchos
AGACCCCATACAAATTTGCAAACTCATGAAATTCAGCGCCAGAGAGAACTAAAAGTATATCTGGCCCCATGGTTCAAAAGCTACTGAAGTCAGTCAGGCCTTTCCAACTAACCTCAATAGCTCTTTCCATTGCAATTTTTAGATAAGGCTGAGGCAAATAATAAAATGGATTTGTTAGCCATGTTTTTGTCAGTTTCATCATTATTGACTCCAGATTTCAAATGGAGGCATTATAGTCAGGAAGAGGAGAGCTGAAATTATTTTTAAAATTTGCATGAATGTCATCAAGACATTTATTCTCTGGTTCTTTGAGGTGAGAGATTAAGACATGGTTTAGGAGTGACTAGAACCAAGCCAAAATGACCCTCCAAAAGTTTTTCCTTTTGTGCTCCGTCTGTAAAGTCTTGCAGCATCCCTGGAGCTCCAGAGCTGGTCCTCCCTGGAGCATGGCAGCTGCTCAGCAGAGAAGCAGCCACTAGAGAGCATGACAAGACCAACTAACCTCCCTGGGTGTGATCTAGATCATAGCTGGAACCAGGTCTCCTGAGGTGGAAGGCTGGTGCTCTGAAGCATCTTCATGACTGAGTCCTGTAAGCAATGACAAAAAGCCTACACAACTGCAAATCTTCAAAGGAAAAATAAAAGAGCATTGGCCTCAAGATCAGTGTATTAAATGAAAGCAAGCACAAAACTGTCTCCTCTGTTTTGTGCCTTTCATATGAAAATTATATATAAATGTCTGCATTATACATGTATTTGACTCAATGGAAAGTCTTCAGTATGGAGTGCATATAAATATTTATGTGTTGCTGGTAAACCTCTGAATATCATTGCTTTATGGTTATTTCTTCTGTGTAAAGCAGCCTGCAAGGCTACAAAAAAGATACATAAATGGAAGAAGTAAGACAAGTTTAGCATATTTGGAGAACAAAAGCTAAACAATGAGTAAGTTATGCAAAAAAAATTAATAAATAATTCTACAGATGTTTACAACAGTAAAAGGAGAAAAGGGAGGTCTTTGGAGTGGTATGAAGTGCTCTCGAGCTTTTATCTTTAGCTCTGTGATCATCTATCAATCAATACTGGGAAACTATCTGAAGTGAGTTGGGACTTGCAATTTACATCCTACTGGGGCAGTGATTCCTACTATGAAACAGGAGAAATTGTACATTTGGTGCATTATTCAAGGATGGAACAGAGTAGGAAGAAGAGAAAGAAATTTCCTTCACACTGTGAGAAGAGCTGTCTTTTCCAGCAGTGAGCATACAGACTGTATGATGCTGATATGCTGAGGTTTTCCATGGGCTAGAAACTTGGCAGCTTTTATTCGGGGAAAAAATAGTTTCAAGGATGGCTCTGTTCTGAGCTTGGCACCAAGGAACACCCACCAGTGGGCAACAGAATGGCTCCAAGTCTGTGTCTCATCAGAGCTGGTGCCTCTGCAGTGTGTCAGTATTTCATGGCACTGTTCCAACAAAGAGCCTCAAGCAGAAAATGAAGTATGCAAAATGCAGAAATAAACAAAAAACTCAATCCGAAACCCCAACCCCTGCCTTTCCCCCATTGCCCCACTAGAAATGGGCAAAACTGAACTCATGTTAAAATCCATATTTTGTGGTAGAGAAAAAGGTGGATTTCCAAAGAACAGAAAACTGTCAGTCCGCTCAACCTGGCTAGAAGACACCTTTTGCCTTCTTGTAAAAAAACAGTGGAGGATATTTCAGTAATCTTGCTTAGCAACTAATTTTCCCTCTGAACTCTTATATATTCCAAATACCCATGTACTCTTTCTGTAAATTACTAATTTTAAAACCTGTTTTATCTTTTTTATAATGCCTCCTACCTCATTGCACAAGTTGGGGACCAGGGCACAGGGGTATACTTTGTAAACTTTGTGATTTCCTTGACATGGCTCAGCTTCTCCACTGAAGGAGCTTTTAGGTTATTCCCTAAATCACCAAGGCTCTTCAGCATCCAGTCTAAAGAAAAAGAAATCAACTGGGTTTTGTGTATTTGTATTGAGTGACAGAGGTTGGAATTTTATCTTCTTAAAGAATAATGAGACAGGAGACAAGATTCTTATTGACAGGTACAATGAACTTTATTTCTGTTGACCACAGATGACCAAATTATAATGCAGTACAAAACACTTTTAACCATTAACCACAGTGCCAAGGGCAGGACCTCCACAGGCAATTGAACAAAAGATAAAACTTAAGTACTCCCATGGCCTCGTGATACACGATGCTCTAGAAATCACTTCTAAAATTTCACAAGGGACTGAATTTATGAAGTGATTTTTTTTTTTAATATAATGTTTTAATATAGTGCTGAGCCAGGCAAATACTGGCTGCCTGGAAGAAGAAGGGAGAGGACACTCTCTGAAACAAGGGAAGGACAGACCTATGGCTATCAGAAGTAAATGTGCATCCCTGGGAAGAAAAAAAGTACTGAATTTTTGGTGACATCCCACTTGCACGTAGAATCATAGAATGGCTTGGGTTGTGAGAGACTTTGAAGATCATCTGGTTCCACCCCCCTGCCATGGACACGGAAACTTCATCTAGATCAAGTTTCTCAGAGCCCCATCCAACCTGACCTTGAACACTTCCAGGGATGGAGCATCTACCACCTGTCTGGGCAACCCGTGCCAGTGTTTCCTCAGCCTCTTCATAACAAAATTTCTCCCTTATATCTAGTATACATACACTCTCTTTTAATTTAAAGCTATTACCCCTTGTGTTGTCATTACAGCCCTGCTAAAAACTTTCTTCCAGTCTTTAATACAGGCCCTCTTCATGTACTGAAAGGATGCCATAACTCTCCCTGGAGCCTACTCTTCCCCAGGCTGAACAAACCCAGCTCTCTCAGCCTGTCTTCATAGGAGAGGTGATCCAGCTCTCTGACTGTCTTTGAGGCCTTCCTCTGAACATGGTCTATGTCTTTTCTGTGCTGAGGCCCCAGAGCTGGAGGCAGCACTGCAGGTGGGGTCTCACCAGAGCAGAGCAGAGGGGCAGAATCCCCTGCCTCCTCTGCTGTCCCCACTGCTTTGGATGCAGCCTAGGACGTGTTTGGCTTTCTGGGATGCAAGTGCACATTGTTGGGTCATGTCCAGCCTCTAACCCACCAGCACTCCCAAGTCCTTCTCTTCAGGGCTCCTCTCAACCCCTGCATCCTCTTCCTTTCCTGGCTAGAAATGTTTGTTATTCTTTGCATCCCTTGCCAAGTTCAGCTCCAGCACCTTGGCCTTCCTGACCCCAACCCTACACAATCAGACAACATCCATATACTCTTCCCAGGATATATGTTCCTTCTTCCACTGCCTGTGCATTTCCTTCCTGCCCTTTAATTTGACCAGCAGGTCTCTACTCAGCCATGATCTCTTGCCTTCCTTGCCCTATATCTTACAACACACACTTTTCTAACCAGACTGCAGTTCTGGGGTTGGAGCCCACTGGGAGAGATGGCACTGTCCTGCCAAGCTGGATGCCGCAGCAGTGTCAGTAGATGTGAATGACACAGGCTACAGGTGTTGTGGGCTTGCTCATTACATCAGACAGCATCTGCTATAAATCCCATGACCAGCGTTGCCATAGTGAGAGTGCAATGTGGTGCTTTGGATGGTGGAGATGACAGTCATCCTGAGTAGCAGGCTGGTACTGCCATACAAGGAGACAATGGATTAGAACCTTGCTGTCATGAACATTTAGGAGAGCCCAGATGTGTCATATGAAAACAGCAATTTGAGCTCTGCTTATTGAAGTAGGATTTGCAAGACCAGGAAGGATGTGTCATTTCCTGCCACGCCATCAGTGAGAGCTTTGGTGAGCACATTGTGAGCCAAGTATTCCTAAGATACCAACCAGTATGTTTGCAGGAGCATCCCAGAGACCAGACAGGGAGGATACTGACCTTGTTTGCTCTCTTGGAATTATAGATGTAATAGAGTTTGGTTTTGAATGAATTGGTGTACTTCATGTTCACTTGACACTTGCAAACATAAACAAAACAGGAGAAGAGACCTCAAAAAAAAAAAAAAAAATCCTTACATCCCAAGAAGTCTGCATTGGAGGCATGAAGAGGTGCAAAAAAAGCACTAGAATGCTTTATAAGGCATCCCATTTGGATTGTGTTCAACCTTGTGAAACCAAGTTTGAAGGAAAAGAGCAAGCAGTTACAGCTTTATAACTCCTTTATGCTTCCAACGGGAACAGCACAATTACCACAATACTAATCTCCAGTAAAGAATGAAGAGATGTGAGCTGCATGTTGTTCTCCACTTCAGTTGTTCCCAGAGAGATCATCTTTTACCTCACAGGATTTAGCTGTCATTAAAAGAAAGAGATTAAGGAAAAGTAAAGAAAGTAAAGAAGCTTTACTCTGTAGAGGACTGTGTGCGTGAACCTGTGCTTGAAAGAGAGGGTGAGACTGGAGAGTGCACAAGAGGTTCTCCAACATGCAAAGGTGGGAGTACAAGTGTGTGTGAATGTGTGTGTCACTGAGAGAGAGTGAGGAAACTAGAAAAGCAGGAAAAGATCACAAAAATGTATAAACATTCACAGCTACAAATTTTAAAGCTGCTACCCTTGCAAGATTGGTTCAAGGTCTGAAAGACTCACCGAGTTCTACTGATTGCTGCCTTTTTCTGCCAGCTGTCCAGATGCCATGGAAATGAACATCTAAAAAAGCAACATTTGAGAAAGTGGATTTGTAAAAAGTGATGCTGGGGAATTTTGTGGAGATTATTTGGTTGGTTTTTGATAGAAAACATTGTCTACTCACTAACAATGAGAATTTTGGTATGTTCGTCCTGTCTTCATTTTGGGTTGTGTCAACCTGAATTGACACATTTGGCTCATCACACTGAGCTGAAATATTCTGTGTCAACTCAGTATTAATCTGCAGCCCTCTGGGCATCCACCTTCATGCAAATTGAAGGTCACTGCCTCTCATCCTGGATTTGTACTGTAGGTCAGAATCTTGGCCTGAATGAAATTCAGAATACACTAAAGTACACTGACCTGTTTTGTTCGAACCCTGGGGCAGTAAGATTACAGCATATCCTGGAACAGTTGTCCATCTGGAAAATCAAATATACAGGAGAGATTAGGGGCCTGAAGCATTCAAACTGAAACTCCTGTGAAGCTCTCCAGCTGTCAAGGAAGCTGATCAATGTTGGACCATGCTGGAACAACATGTTTTGACATTTCCAAAGCATATTTTAATGGCATGTTCTTTAATACACACACACACATGAATCTATTAATTACTGCTGGCTCAATTAAAGCTGAAAACAAATGTGTAATAATTTAAATATATCTTTTATCCAGTTCTAGCTGTGTTGGATGACATTAAATGTGCTGTAATTATGTTGTTTACACTGCTTGTGTATAACTTCTGATAATTTCCAGAAAGACCTGGGTTAGATGAAAGAGTGGGTTAGCAGGAATATATGAAGTTCAACAAAGACAAATGCAAGGTCTTGCACTTGGGAAAATGTAATCCAGGATTGCAGTATGAGCTGGAATCTGCGCATATGAAGTTCAACAAAGACAAATACAAGGTCTTGCACTTGGGAAAACGTAATCCAGGATTGCAGTATGAGCTGGAATCTGCATGGATGGGAGCAGTTTTGTGGAAAAGGACCTGGAGGTCCTGGTGAACAACAAGCTCAGAAGGAGTGACGAGTGTGCAGCTGGGACAGAGAAAGCCAGCAGGAGGCTGGGCTGCATCAACCAGGGCATCCCCAGCAGAGATCAGGAATTCATCATCCCACTCTATTCAGCCAGTAGAATGGAATACTAAGGAATAGCCCTAGTATGCAATACTGTGAATGCCAGGCCTGGAATACTGTGTTCAGGTTTGGTCCCTGCTACACAAAAAGGGTGTGGACTGGCTGGACAGAGCCCAAAGAGAGGCCACAAAGATGAGAAAAAGGAGGGGAAAGCCTGACATATGGGAAAAGGCTGGGAGAATTGGCTGCATTCAGCCTAGAGAAAAAAAGGCCTGGGAGAGACAGCCTCACCATGTTCCAGTATTTAAAGGCTGGCAACAAAGAAGATCAGACTCCTTTTTTTACAAGGAGTCACGTGGAAAAGATGAGAGGTGATGGGTACCAGTAACTCTTTGGGAGATTCCTATTGAACATAAGATGAAAAACTTTTGCAATGAGAATAATCTCCCCAGGGAAGTGGTGGATTCCGTGACATTGGACACCTTTAGAATTCGCCTGGACAGGTTGCTGGACCACCTTGTTTAGACTGTGCTTTTGCCAGGAAAGGCTCAACCAGATGACCCTTGATGATCCTTCCAACCTGGTACTCCATGAGTCTGTTATTATATGAACTGCAGCTATCAAAAGTATCAAATGAGTGTGTGCAGGAGTTCTGACAACACTGGTGAGCATTACTTGTTTATCAGAGCAATTCAGGGGAAAACCTCTGCCTTCTGCTCACCCTCTGAGAAGGACTTTGCAAAAGAGTTGTACTTACAAAGAAGATGGAGAAGAAAAAGGCATTAACTAGTTCAATACAGCCCTCAAAACTAGGTTTTGTGTAACTACATTTTTCATTGCTATGAACCTTTACCAGCCAGACAAAATCTTCCATAAATCTTTAATTAATCTTTAATTAATTCTGAGTAGGTAGGCTCAGATGATTCTGAGTAGTTTCTAAGCAAACTAGAATATTACAGTCTACTTGTTCAGAAGTGCCATGAAGATATATCATTTTGATCTATCTAGATATTAATTATTGCAGCATGAATTCCTCCATCTTCCACCATTAGCATTGCTTCACTTCTTAACCCTGTTGCATTGTGGTGTTTCAAACATGGCAGTGTGATTAGGAAGTAGGAGTATATACACATTGTAGCTGGTGTTTTCTTATACTTCTCCTTTCATTTAATCTCTGCCTTAATTAAATTGTAAACCTTACTCAAAAGCTTTCCAAATATATCTTCTATCGAGGAATGTGGGCTGTTTCTGTGTGACAGTTTTACTGCTCCTTTTATTTCAATTGTTCCAAGCAGAGATATCACCTGTGCAGATATTTTGTTTTTATAAGGGACATTGGCTCCAATCGTCCAATCAGCAAAAGTTCACGTGCAATGCAAGCCAAGGTCCAATGAAAAGGTGATCATAAATTAGGTTTCATCTCCCTTATGCCATCGTATGAAATAAATTTGATGGTAACTGACTTGGACTTATGACATATGCTTGTTGCTGAGGAAAAACAAGATAATGGAATGAAATCAAGTTCTGGCTTGGCCTGGCCTGACCTCCATACGTCTGTCACATCCCCGGCTTCTCCTGGCAAACTGAAGCATCAGACTCCCTTTAGCAGACCTGGCTATATCAGAGTTTGCTGTTGGGGCTTTTATTGTAGCTAATGAAGATGGAGTCGACATTGTCAATAGAATTAAGGAATCAATTAATCTGATCTCTTGTTAACATCTACTTTAAGATTAGATTACTGTATTTTTTTAGACACTTTTTTTTACTGAAAACAGGCTGCTCATTGATTGTAAAGGGTGATTAGAGTGAATACCTGCTCAGAGGGTTATGTGGTATTTTTTGACAGATTTTACGAGATAAATCTCCCCCCAAATATAGGAGATTTCAAGCTGTGTAGCACAGCTAGCAATGGAAGCCATTGAGTAATAGTCAACGCCCCCTCACTCTCCTCCACATGTCCACTTTTATTAACCAACCACCAAAACACAGTATTTCCTAACTGGCCAATTATTCAAACTTCAAGAATCAGTTGGCATGGTCTGCTATTGGCCAGTTTAACCCTCCCCTCAGGGACTTCCTTCTGGAAACAAAAATGAGCTATCAAAGATGGAACAGGAATCAATAGCAGACAGCATGGCTGCACTTAATCTTCTTTCTTAGCAATACAGAGAGACATTCACAAATAAATATTCCCTCACTAATTCTCTTTGTAATGACAACAACAACAACAACAAATCTAACATAAAACATACCTCCTGCCTTTTTCAATACCACATCAAATCATCCAGTTTTACTGATATTTCAGTGATGTCAAGACAAAGTAGAATGTTTATCTGATAACAAAAAAATTGAACAGCACATCAAACAGAATTATAATACTCCAAACACTTTCTCTCACTGCAGTCAATACAGCACACACTGTGAATGTATTGAGAAAGCCAGATGCATTGATTATTGTCAGTCTGACAAAGAAACCTCTTACTGTTGACATTAAAGTAAATAACAGAGACTCTAAAATAGATTGTAATTATTAGGAAATTAATTTTGGACTTCCTGTTCCAAAATATTGCTAACTGCATCTTATTATGTGCTGCTTTGCATTATTATTTAAACAGTGACCAGAGGTGAAATATCAAGCTAAAGGATTTGGTGCATTTTGTTTCCAAACTTAAAATAGCAAACCTTCCACTTTGGTAAACAAATGGTAAACAACCACTTTTATTTGACCTTTTGAAGTTAATTTATGATGATAGCAAAATGGTAGATGCACACAGACATCATGGTTATGCATTGGTGGAGACCAAGATTTGTGAATCATCCTAAAACTTTCTACATCTTCGTGGTGTTTTGATGAAGTCATCGTCGGGAATACCCGGGGTGCCTCTTCAGTAAACATATTGCCCATGCTGGCACAGGACAAAACAGAGTCAATCCTCGTTTGCTGAGATGCACAAATACGTGTTAGATAGTCTCAAGTGATCAGATTATCTATGGCTGATGGCTGATGGCAGGGAGGGAGAAAATGGGGAAGCAGTACTGATCCATCATGACTTTCTCTCACTGTTGTCGGCCCCAAAGAAATTATGATAGAATAATCATGAACTCATGGAATATCAGGTTGGAAGGGAACCTCAATACATGACAGGAGGAAACAGCCTCAGCTTGTGCCAGGGGAGGTTTAGATTGGATATTAGGAGCAATTCCTTCACAGAAAGAGTTGTCAAGCATTGGAAGAGGATGCCTAGGGAAGTGGTTGAGTCACCATTTCTGGAGGTGTTTAAAAGATGTGTAGATGTGGCACTTGGGGAAATGATTTAGTAGTGGATTGGCAGTGGTGGGTTAATGGTTGGACTCGATAATCTTGCATGTTTTTTCCAATCTAAAAAAATTCTATGATTTAAAATAGAATGAAAAAAAACCCCAAGAACAAAGAACGTTGCAACACATTAATTTCTTATAGTTCTCTCCCAGAACTGTGGATCCATCTCCAGAAAAAATGTGAGTTTATTGCCTAAACATTTGCCCATAGCCATTGCATCACCAGTTTTAAGGGGAAGAAAATCAGAAAGGAAAAAGTATCAATGTCAACATATCTCAGAACCTACTAGAAAGAGGAAAGATAATACCATCTCTTTCAGAAAGACTTAGAGAATATGAAAATGGAGGATAGCATCTGGGAAAAAATTATTCTAATTTAAACTGATTTCCTTGTTCTTGTCTCCCATTAGGTGCATGTTAATGACTCCTGTGAAAAGAGTGGTTTCCTAACCTGTAGCCAGGGAACAAGTTTCTACTGTGCCATCCCTCTCATTTCACAGAACTGCAGAATCACAGGACAGCTGAGGCTCAAAGGGCCCTCCAGAGGTCATCTGCTCCAATACCCCTGCTCAAGCATGGCCATCTAAGACTGATTGTCCAGGACCATGTCTAGATGGCTTTGGAATATCTCCAAGGATTAACAGTCCATGACACCTCTGGGCAGTTTGTGCCAGTGCCCAGTCAGCCTCAAAATAAAAAGGTGTGGTCAGAGGAAACCTCCTGTGTTTCATTTTGCTCCCATTTTGTGCCTCTGGTTCTGCCACCGAGCACCACTGAAAAGAGCCTGCCTCTGTCTTCTTTACATCCTCCCTTCAGATACTTATATAAATTCATTACATATTATCTACATTTATATTAATGTTCCATTATTTGCATCATGTTAAATACCTTATATAGATTTATTGTGTATTTATGTTCCTTTGAACCTTCTGTTCTCTGGGCTGAACCCAGATCCCAAATCTACCAGGCTTTGCTCATAAGAGGGATACTCCAGTCCCTACATCTTTCTCCCTGGAGACTGAACTTCCTTCATTGTGTTCATGTCCCTCCTGAGAAGGGCACAGTATTCCAGATGTCCTCTCACCAGTGCTGAATAGAGAGGAAGGATCATCTCCCTTGACCCGCTGGCAGTGCTTTGCCTAAGGCAGCTGAGGATTCTATTAGAGCCGCAAGGACACACTGCTGGCTCATGTTCACCTTGGTGTCCACCAGGATCCCCAGGTCCTTTTCTGCACAGCTGCTTTATAGCTGGGCCATCCCAGCATATACTGGTGCATGAGGTTTCTTTCCAGATGTAGGATTTATGTTTTCCTTCATTAAACTTCATGAGGTTCCTGTCTGACCATTTTGCCAGCTTGTATATGGGTATATCCATATATATATGAATCCATATCTTTTCCAGACCACATTCTTAGGAGTATACTACAAGCTGCAAGTTTTAATCAAAGCATCTCTGTTTCACTCGTATTTCAGACACTCAGTTGTTTTATAACATGGGAATGACTGGTCATACTTATAGATGAGCTCTGAATGGCAGTAGGCAAATTATGAATGGGGAACTGCTCAGACAACACGGCCATTGACATTGTTTTTGTTATGGTAGTGTTGGTTCTCTTATTGAATCTCATGGAAGAACACAAATATTTAGTGTGAAAATCAAAGCCTGACAAGTTAAGGGTTTTGTAAACCCACCAAATTTTCTGCTAATTTGTTGTTGATTCAAAACTTGCTTTCTATGTGTATAGAGAACACAATAATTGTGGGGATTTTTCCCTTACATTAAAGCAAATTTTCCCATACTGTACCTCATGCCCATTGCTTCCTTTTCTTTTCAAATCCACAAAAAATAAAGTTATGTTAGTTTATATACTTAAAGTAACCATCAGCCAACTTTGTTGAATATTAAATATCTGAAGAAGTCTAATGAAAAATAACTTTTTTCACCCCTCAAATGATAATCTTACATACAACTGGGATATAAATACATATTCAGATGTTTTGCGTTTTTCTTTTCTATAGATATCCTATATAGCCTCATTTTAGTAGAAGTTAAAGCAATTTCTACAATATAAATCAATGACTTCCCTTGAAGAATTCAACTTCCATAATTAAAAGCAATTGCTAATCTTAATGAATGTATCCAACATGTCCAAAAAAGTAGTAACTTACTGAATTTCTTCATGGGCCTGACCAATCCCATGACTCTGCACAGTAATTTCACTGAAATGAATTTAGGCAGAATGGCAGATTATGATTTATTGCTCTGTCATTTATTTAGGTCTCAATTTTGTAGACATATTTTCGGGATCATAAAAATATAACTCTGCTACAACACTTAAACAACTCACTTGGCTTTCAAGTTTTTATATTTTGTTTACCAAATTTGATGCACCACTTTGTTCTCTTCTGGTATGTTTTGTATTCAAATCTCTACTTGTTCAGTTACAGGCAAGGAGTTTAAATAAAGCAGGACCAACTATGTGAGACAGATGGCCATTTAAGAGGTATTTTGAAAAGCTTCTTTCGAAAAAATGTACAGTGACCTATATAAATAATTTTCCTTTCTGAAACATATTTAACATTAAAGAATAAATCTTAGCTGTATTGAAGATCTTATTAAAGGAGTGAAAGAAATATTAGAAGCCATAGATTTAAAACATGAGGTAACAGAAAATAAGCAAGGAGACAAGAAGATTAACTACAGTTTCTGAAAAGGAAAAGTAAAAGAGGTCTGCTGTGGAGCAACACAGCCCAGTGGTCCCTATGTAGCTGCTGGCAGCTGGAAGCAATTTGGCAAATTATGCAACCTCTCTGTAAATTGTTTTTCTTCATGTTTTCATCTTGCATTTTCCATAAACTGGTCAGGTACTTTTGCTACCTTCAGCTGATGTGTTTATCTTTCTTCCTCTGTTCATTTGAAGACACAACGATGGATTCATAAGGAGATGTTGATTGAAGGTCTGTGACAGGAATGCTCATGTCTGTGAACCAGGGAATAATTAAGTGACTAACCAAGAAAATAAATTTCCCCACCAGCATTTCTGTGCAGCACAAGTTGTTTGATGCATTTTTCTGACATACACATTTTCTATTTGTGTGTGGATACACACATTCCTATCCCACAGAACCCAGCCATATTTATACAATGAGAGGAAAAGACAGATCACCAATGCCTTTTTTTTTTTTTTGTCATTTACAGTCTTATTTTCATTTAACAAAGCTGTAAATTTTCACATGTAAAGCAAGGCTCATAGTTCCATAATTCAACTGTCTATAAACTTTATAAAAGGTCCTCTTTTAGGATCTCTTTTGTGTAAGGTAGACTTACTTTTAAAAGAAAAAATGAGGTGAAGGCTGGGGAAGCAGGTCTCTGAAAGCAAGCTTTTCCTTGATCTTCTAGAAAATTAGTAACTACTTTCATGAACTTGAGATTTTTAAGTGACATATTTTTATAGGGTGCCATTACCATCTCAAATGTATTCCTGATTTTTCTCATTAGGCGTTCTTATTAGGCAAAAACTTCCTCAAAGAACTGCTGTGTTCTAACCTCTTTTGTCACACTTATTTCCAAGGACAAATGGGTACTTAGCCATCCACTGGCTGTGAAAAACACTTAATGGAAAGACACCAAGCTAATTTTCTTTCACAGAGAGCACTTCCTGCAGCCAATTTATTTTATTTTGCTGCCCATAATAATAATTATTCATTTCTTAAACAATCTCTTTTTTAACAAGACCATTTGAGTAAGAAATGTTACACTGAATTGTTACATCATAGAAATAGATATCATGCCATAAAATAAAGATGGCAAACAGCAGACAATCCCAAAATACACACAACCATAATAAGACTACACACTGTATAGCTGAGAAAAGGTAATCGAAATGTAACATCCATGCCTATTATTAATTACCCAAAATAACTTTGAGTACTGGCACCACTAAGCATATACACAGGATCACATTAACTATGGACATAATACCTGCTGGTTCAAGGCTTTAACAGAAATTTTATTTTCACCATTATTTACAGCAGACTAACAATTCATTATTATTGCCTGTTCTTTCAGATTAAATGTCTCTTCTTAAATTAAAAGTCTTTCTCACTTAGACTGGAGTGTTAGGATCACCAGTTGGCAGGGCAGTGAAGCCAGAGAGGTACTGCAGTGTCACAGGATATTCTAAAGGACTCTTGTTTCATATAAATATGCAGGCCAGCCCCTCTTCCCACAAACCTCAGTATGATGCGGACATCTTGTTGCCACCAAAGGAAATTTATCTTTCACAGCTTTGAACCTGAGACCAAAAGAGAAGGAAATGTCTGATTCTGCTCCTACAACTTCTACACCAAGGATGATGGAACTGAGGCTTGGAGAACCACAGTTAATCAACTATGAAGAAATCCAGTGAGAGGGTTTTGGTCCATAGGCTACACAATTTGGAAACTGATTGCTGTAACAATGTGTTCAATTCCCATTTAATATACAAGTTTATTATTCAAATATTTATCTGTAATAATAAAAAATGATAATAAATATAAAACCTCTGCTTTTCTTCAGCACTTTAAATGCATACACTAGTTAATGAGCTCAGCAGCATCTGCTGCAGTAGGTGTTATTTGTACATTTTATAGAGGGGAATCAAAATGTGTCATGGTCTTCATTCTGAATTTTGTGTTGCTCCGGCAACACAGTGGGACTCCATTTGATTTAACCACCTGACTCAGTCAGGCTTGTCTCTTGTGGATACGATGCAGGACACCAGTGAAATTTGCTCACCAGACTGCAAGGGCTGAATCAGACTCAAAACTGTAAATTTGTCTTCACTCTCTCGGGCTCAAGATTTCACGATTAGGCCTCAAACAACATCCATGTCACTGTTTTTACCTCCTGTGGATTTTAACCTTATAGGACAGTGGTAAGCTTTTGTAAAGTAGCACTCAGCACCACACAGGACTTGATTGTTTCCGGTCTAGTTTCTCCATCCACAAAAAGTGCATGAAAACTCTAACCTGAATGTGTGATGCTGCAGCTGGCCACTGAGCAATGCTCGGAGCAGGGTATGGACTGTCTGTTCTGAAAGAGCAAACTCTTGCAAATGAAACTCTCGGCCGTCTTCTTCCTGTTAAAATAAAAAAAAACTGCTAACATATATCCCACTCACCAGTCTGAGTTTGTTTGCAAAAGCTTAGTGTAATCTTCCAAGAAACATCTGTGTTAATGAATTTCTATGAGATGTTAAAGTTTTGGTTCTACACCATATTATTGTTACATGTGTAGGCATATTTTAAGCCCTAATAACACCGGTGAAACTCATATTTTAAAGCTTGAATGTAGTAAAAACCTCATAAAACAAGTAATTTCACTTGACTGGTTCAATTGGTAAACACTTTGCTGCTCACCATATTTCTACTGCCATGTATTTGAATTCTGAAGGGGTCGTCATATGAGAACAGTGCCTACTAAGTCCCATATTCTCAAATTCATGATCCAGCTGCTGCTCCACAGAACCAAAATCCAGTAAAAAGTTCTGTTCCAAGCCACTGACAAATGGTAAAATATGCCAACCAGAATTTGGTCGCTTGTGCTCCCCATTGGTCTAGGTCTGTTCATCCACACTTTTAGTTATGTTATGCATTCCTCATGAATGACGTATTTGTGATCTATGCCTGAGAAATGTGTTGGTTAAGGCACTCCAAAGCAAAACTAGGTGTTTTGATAGTACAATTAACATTTTTAAGGCAGAGCCAAGAAGAGAAGTATGTTTCCACTCCTTCAGAATCCTCTCAGGTGGACATCCCCTCTTGCACTTTGCCTGCCCATTTGATGCGCAGGCACAGTTAGAGAACAGCCACAGTTCAAATCATGACTGGCACAGGACATTAAAATTTTTTTTTCCCTTCTTTGTGTGGACTATGGACATTACCAAAGGAATAGGGCTTTTGTAGTTACCCTTCTTCTGAAATCACTGTGACCACCTTTGCATGAGTCATGATTTAACCTCAGCCAGCAGCCAAGCCCCAGGCAGCCACTTACTCCCCCACGAGTGAGATCAGAGAGAAAATCAGAAAGAAAAATACCAGAAAACTTGTGGGTTGAGATAAAGTAAGCAAATAATAAGTTTATAAATAATACTTTATTATAATAATACTTTAATAAAGTAACCAAATGCTGCTCACACAAGCAAATCAAAACAAGGAATTAATGCCCTGCTTCCCATGGGCAGGCAGGTGTTGCCCTCTCCAGGACATCAGAACTTCATCACGTGTGACTTGGGAAGACAAACACCATGACTCCCCACTTCTTCATTCTTCCCCTCACTTTATATCCTGAGCATGGTGCCCTATGGCATTGAACATCCCATTGGTCAGTTTGGGTAACATGTCCTGGCTGTGTCTCCTCCCAGCATCTCAAGCACTTCCAGTCTCCTCACCAGCATGGCAACATGAACAGCAGAAAAGGCCTTGGGTCTGTCTAAACCCTGCTCTATTATCATCACTGTGTTCAGCACAAATTCAAAACATAATCCCACACCAGCCACTGTGAAGAAAATTGACTCTACACTGGCCAAAACCAGCACAGCATGCTATCACCACAGCTAGTTCTTACCACCTGAATGACTTGATTTCCCAAAATATCCGTCCACCTAGTAATCTGAATGTAAAGCTTAACTTGTCACAAAAAGTAGAAGTTTGACACAATATTTTCAGCTTTTGAACTGTTTCAAATAAGTTAATATAAATTTGAGGCAAAGTGGAATAAGAAACTCCTTCCCACGGAGATTGCCCAGGTTTGGTTTTCCTGCTCTCATTCTGTGTTGAAAGAACCACAAAAGATGAAATTGACAGTCTCTTTCTGAAGGCCACTTTATTGTGGAAAAGAAACAGGGAAATTACTGCAATTAGTATTTAAAATCAGCATGCCAAAGTGAGTAGTCACACAAATGAACACACACGCAGCAAGCCACTTAGTCATGAACTCATATGTCAGTTTTACAAAATTTTAGAGGAAATGGAGCTACCTAATAAAATTGGGCTGAGTATTTATTATTATTTTAAAAAAAAAATCCCACTGGATGGGGAATCATTTGCTGTAAGTGCTATTACTGTTAATGAGAGAAAGAAGACAGTTAATTTCATGCATGTTTTATTTGAAATTCACTCCATCCATGAAATAATTTCACATAACAGTAGGTGAAATATAGACAAGCTAAACTGACATTATGTGAGTGGTGAAGACCAATAAACCAGAAGGTTTGTAAAAATAATACTTTGACACTGTAGTAGAACTCTTCCTGTTCCAATTCAAGTGGAAACACTTGCAAACTAAACTGTTTTAGGGAATCCAAAAGCCTAGACCTCATGATAAATATATACAGCAGGTTGGGCTCTGCAGTCCTTTCTATTAATTTTGTAATGACATTAAAAACAAGGAAGCAGATCTACCCTCAGTGCTTGTGTGCAGTAAACCCTGCCTGCGTGTTGAGAAAGATGTAACTACAGCTGGACAAGGTTAATGCTTTCACATCAGACAGCTGTAGTAACCCACCAGTCTATTTCAGGAGTACCTGACTCTGTTCTGAGCTGTAGTAACCCTGCTAGCTGTAGTAGCCTGTTTAAGGAGTACCTGATGCTGTTCTCTGTAATAAGAAGGTGCAGTAAGAAGAAAGGACCCACTTATTTTCTGTGCCAGAAAGATGTCCTTGCAGATCCCATGTGAGAAAGGTTCAGGCAATATCTGTGCAAAACATGCAGCATGCAATATTTTGGGTTGTCAGCTATGAAAGTCATATTCTGAATTGATTGTGGAAATCAGCTGTGGGAGAAAAGCTCATTCAACCTTGAGGCTTGCAGTTCTAAAGTGGGCAATGAATTATAACTCTCTGTTCAGAAATCTTAAAGGCAGATGATAGTGTAGTTTGTCACCTGGCTGTTTATTTGTTTCACCTTTTTCAACTTGCCTCTGCAGGCATGTACAGGTAAAACATTTATAAATATTTTGAGATTCCTGATAACTCTGCTCTGACACTATCTTACTTTTTAATATCAATGTCCTTGCCTCTAAAAATTATTGCCTGAAGCTATGTGACTCAAAATGCTGCCTACCAGTTCCAGCAAGCCTATACTGCAAACAATATGTATGTTCAGAGCTATCACCAAGCAGAATCTTAAATTCTTTAGGATTTATTTTTTGCTCTGAAAAGGGAGATCAGACAGACACAACAGACATGTTCAAGGTGCTTTCTAGCCCTCGTGTCATTGCTCTGAGCTCTCTATTCCATTATAGCCATTTCTTCAGATCAGTTACGTTCCCTTCTTTCCACAAGGCCATGATGGATTGATTGCACTATAGTTCATGTAAACTGGAAACATAATCCAAACCCAGCACTTTATATGTCTTATCCCCAGAACGTGTTTCAGTACTTAATAAGGAACCTTTCTAATGCACTTATTTCTGTGTCCAGCTAAAACACATCAGCCTAATCAAAGAAGGGAGTTTAAAGGAAGATTCTGAAGACACAGAAAACCAGCAGACTGGTGCACGAAGAGAAAAGGCTGACAGAGCAGCAGGCATGCTACACAGCCATAGAGACTCAGTTTGTAAGGAAACTTTGCTAAAAGGGTGCTAGGCTGCCCAAGAAAAAAGAATATAAAGAAAGAAGAAAAGATAAAAAGAATATCTCTGTCCAAGAAACAGAGATAAAGAGGATAAGGGAGAGAGTTAAAACTGAGCAATGACATATGGTGACAAACTGAAGGAAAATAGATATTGAAGCTGATGGTTCTTTCAAAGATGGAAAGCCTGAATGATGGTGAGAATTTCAGAGAACTTACAAAAGGAGAAGAATGAATACATGCATGCTGATTTGTTTTTTATTTGGCCCTTAAGAGAGTTGTGCAGGGAGGAGAGTCAGGAAAGGGGCAGGCATGAGAATATGGGTGACAGATGATTGACAGAGGTGTAAAGATTGTTCAAAAAATCCAAACAACGGCTTAAGTTGGTTTATATCAGAGTACCCAATAATGTGAGTTTAAGGATGGAACAACTGTTTCTCTTCTTGACATCTTCACTAGTAACCTGGAATGGCCAGGTGAATGAGTGAGAATACATCTCTGCACAGAAAAAAAGAAAAAGAACAAGTCCTCGAGGAAAAAGAGGCTGAGAACAGAAGTGATGATTGTCCCAAGATGTGTTTTAGGATGGAACAGACACAGAAATAATTTGAGTAATGCCAAAGAATTCAAATAGGAAGGTGAAAGTTAGAAATAAAATTGTATTCCTCATTAAATAGGTATTTCAGAAGTTTAGGAGTGGAAAGTGAGTTTTAAATCTTAATTCTGCTCTTCTCTTTACATACTCGAGTGATCACACTGTACTGGTTCCAAACCAGGTGTCCTTCTCTCCACAAAATAAAGACACAACATATGGCAACCTGATTCATTTAGTTCTGTACAATTAAAATAAAGGTATCAAAGACACTCAGACTTGTACCATCTAACCAAATTAGCAGAGTAGTTTCAGATACTTGGAAGTCTGAAATTTCTTTTTTTGTTTGGTTGTTTTTTTGGTTGGTTGATTGGTTGGTTAGTTTTTAACCTTTAACTACTGCACTCCTAGATCTGGGAGCTTGTGTTAGGCTGGTTTCACTATGGTTGTCCTAAAGCAAATAATACAGGTTATAAATTTTCCACTAATACTTAAAAACCTTAAAATCAGGTGTTGGCTGATAAAAAGTCCTTCCACTTAACTTTGAGATGTGAATGAGTGGGCATTTTAAAATGCCAGCTGGATTTATCTCTGATCAAATTATTACTTCAACATGTAAATCTCAAATGGGATGGAAATTTAGATTACTTTGTCTACAGCTTTCCCGAACTTAATTATAGTTGTGTGATTAGTAGAAAGGATGAAAGGAAACAGTAAATGGTGGAGACAAAAAAGAAAATCAGAATAACATCAATTTAATTGATGAGAAACTCTTCATTATTGTTGCTACATCCAGAAGCAGCTTAATTTGGAAAGCAACTATTTCAGAACAGTCTTCTCTGCACAGCAGATTATGTTTTGTGGGACCTCAAAGGAATTATGGCATTATCTCAGTATTCTGCTGACAAGAAGTTGTTTAACATAGAAATGATCAATGTATTGAAAAGAACAACAGAAGAACATGTGTCTGCTCTCCAATTAGTTACTGTAGAAGCTTATTAAGAAGAAAAACCCTGAGGGCATAAATGAGTTTCCCATGTCTTTATGAACCTTTGGTGCTGATGGCAAAAAAAAGGAAACACCTTACAATACTGTGGAACACCAGAATCGATGTTTCTGTCTGACTTTAAGAAAAATAATAATAATGACAAGTCAATTTATGAGTAAAGTGAGAGAATTTCATTATAAAACTGTTAAAGGGCATGGAACTCCATAGCATTTTTTCTATTTATTTTTTCAAAATATAATTGTATTTTTCAAGCAAATGTGTGTATTTCTGTCCAGACAAGTATAATTCAGAAGAGGGGATTTATCAATATTTACTCCAACTTTTCTTTGTCCAGTATACAGAAAGCATCCAGGAATAGAAAAAACACTACTCATATCACTTATGATATGAGTATCATAATTCAAAGAATGCTGTCTGAAACTTGACTTAATACCCGCTCAAACATCCCAATAAGCTTTCACTCAACTAAAATACTAGTAAGACAGAAAATGACATTTTCAGTGCTTCATCTCTGAGGACTCTTTGCTCATTCTCACACAGATCTGTGGGTTTATGAGTTATTCCATTATTCCATTTTGCTGACCAGACAGCCTATAGCATTCCCACTCATCCTCCCCAGTGTTTAATCAAGCCTTTCAAAGTCAACATTTGGCTGTGCACCACCTTTCCAAGCTGCATAGCAGGCTTCGCTACCAAAGCAAGGTGTGTGATGATCCATCTATGTCACATCATGCCAAATTATAGAAGTCCATCTGTATCTTAATTTTCATAGATGCATTTTCAAAGATGCAAAACAGTAAAGTTATATAAGTACATTCACCACAGAGCACCTATAAAGGAAGGAGAGAGCCAGACTGGGAGGACTCATCTCTGGCTTTTGTTATTTCTCCCACTAATATTTACTTATAAGTCTTTACTGATATAATAGTTCTTCTCTTTGTTGCTACCAAGGTCTCTACACCTCGCTTCAAGATTAAGAGAACTTGTTATGAGGACCTTAAATTTTTCCTTTATCAGCAAGAGCAACAGTACCTCAGGAACTACTGATAAATGCTGGCTCTACTTAGTCCTCTTCCATCAGACGATTCCTGATCTGCCTACTTGGCAGTCCTTGGTACTCCAGTTCTTGAGACAGATGAAATTTGATGATAATTTGATGATTGGACTAAAACATACATGTCTTTGTATGCTATTACAATCTAAACTAATTCCATGGCAGGAATATGAGTTGTCTGTCCCAGGCAAAGCGAGCCAAGAGTTTACCTTAAACATGGACTGAATGAGCATGTCTGAAAAGTCTCTTATTTCATAAAACAGAGCCCCAGTGAGACCTTTTAAATCTTTCCAAAGATGAACTTCTAATCACAGGCCTTGAAAGAAATAAATATGGTACAGCCTTTTTAATATGTAGCTGTAAAATCAGGAAGGACCTGGGTTCTCATCCATAGCTGAAGGGTGGGTGGGAGTTTAGCTGTAGCTCTACCCCCACTGACCTTTTATCAAACCTAGACATGTAGGTACCCCACACCAGCCAATTTCCTGGGCTCACACGGTAATTACTCACACCTAGTCAGGGTAGTCCATGAAGCTGACAAAGTGGTTTATGTCATCAACACAGATGTTTATTTGAGGATTAAATGAATCCATCCCTAATCCCCAGTGACTTTCTTAACTAGACCTTCATTAACTCAAACCAGAATTTTAAGTTATTAATTGCTTAGATATGAAAGCCACTCTGGAAATCATGAACTTGATTCCTGTTGAGCTGTCACCCAATGTGCCAAATATCCAAATACAAGAAGCAATTTAGGCATATTGAGAGCAGCTGATCAAAGGAGGGAGTGAAATGTTCATTATTTAGGGGCAAAAGCTCACTCAAAGAAACACTCATAGTTCTGCTGTCTGCTCGACTGGCCGTGCTGTGGGCTCCTTATGGAGTCAGGGTTCTCAAGGACATCATGTCCCAGGCAGCTCCCCGGGGTGTGCAGCGAGAGAGACCCTGTGGCAGCTCTGAGCCTCCACTGGTGCACAGTGTCTGGGCCACCAGGCTGGCTCCATCTGGGAGCTTCTGTCTCGCCAGGCCAAGCTCTCCTGGGGCAACTGTGCATTCCTACCCTCCCTGGGAACAGCAAATCCCTCAGGGTCTGAGGCATTATCTCCTCAAAGAATGTTAAATCCACTGGAGCATTTGAACATATCTTTGGAGGTATTTCATTGACAATACTCCATTTTTTAACTTAAAATTATTTTCAAGACCACGTCTTTTGCACTGAAATTTAAGTTTCTTACTCAACAAAAACCGAGATAAAAATATTATTATTTGGACACATTCCAGCTCTACTTTAAGTTTTTAAGAACATGGAAATACAGTAGTCGTGGGAAGAGAAACATCAGAAAATAATGTCTATTACCAGCTTGTTCAGCAAGGACCCTGTACTGACCAATGCATAAAAATGTTGATGGTGCAAGAAACAATCATATGCTGACAAAAAATCTTATTCTCCTTAAGATATGAATTCTGCTATGTATCTCTGCTTTATTTAGAATCACAGAAAGCTTTGGATTGGAAGGGATCCTTAATGCACTCCAACCTCCCTGCTATGGACAAAATTTCAGCATAAATAAGAGCAAGCAACACAGATTCCAAAGTTAAATATTGACTTCAGTGTCAAGCATCACTCACCAGAGCTGCCAAAAAGAATCCAGTTTCATTAAACCTGTTGCATATACTTCCTGCTTCCTGTGGTCTTGTTAATCAATTTGTTGCTTCTTAATTCTGAGTAAACACTTGAATTATTCAAATATTTTTAGTGCATTAGTTTATTTTTATATACCCAAAAGAAAGCTAAATTGCATTTTCCACATCTGTTTAGAGCCTTGAAGATTTCAATAATTTCTTGCTGCCTTGCCCATAACACCTGGGTTTACCTTATGTTTTATTTATCACAAGATTATTTGATGGATATTACCTGTACTATTTATATATGACAAGAATAATCCAAAGACTTCAGACCTATATGTTCCTAGATTTAGGGTAGTTTGAGGATAATATTCCCTTGTGCTTTTCAAGTAACTTATTATTCGAAACAGGTGAACAAGATTCTCCCAGGTAAATACACCCATTATTTTAAAACAAAACCCAAATAATAAAGTTATGCTTAACTGACATTGTTCTGTTAAAATGTTCTCTTCAGTCTGTTCAAGTGCATTCAATCACTTTGCCTTCAATAAAATTTTACAAGTAAAAATGAAAGCCGAATGAATATGTCTCTGTAGTTCAAAGTGGTAAAAAACCAGCATGAGATTACAACTATAAAATGAAGAAAAAGGATATGTGAATGGCCATTTAAGTGCCTGAGAGTCTATCCATAGCTAGGCTTCTTTGGTCCTACACTCAGCAAGTCCAAATGCATTAACACCAACGTGCATTAATGGATTTCCCTGACAGGTCCAGGTTTTGGTGCTGAAAACTTTTAACACAACACAGCCCTGCCCCTCTCTTTCACTGGGGAGTCCTTTTTAGGGGATGTGAAGTGAAAGATTTGTGTGCTGTCTTCCCAAATATCTTAAATCATGGGTGTTTTGGTTCCATGGGAGAAATGAAGGGGTGAATGCTGAAGTCTTTTCCTATGTCTGGCCCTGGGAAACACAGTATCAGACTGGAAACAAATAAAGGTTGAAGACTGCAGGTTTTGATGCAGCTCTATCTATTACAGATTTTCTGTAGAAAAAGAGAAGAAAAGGAAAAGAAAATTATTTTGGCAATTCTTGATATTTTATTGCTATAGTAACAACATGTAGAGGGTTATTTTTTGGTACTTTAGTAGAAATATTAACAGTCATTAAAAAAGAAAATAAATTCTAGCCTTCCTGATCACAGGGAGATCTTGAAAATATGATCCAAATAATTATCTGAAGATTCAATATTTTGAAACAAATGTAAAAAAAGAAAATTTCTTGTACCTTTGAAAATTCTTTTGATAAGAGTCTCATTCAGGGCTGAGAAATGCTTGGAGTGAGTGGCAATGGCTGTATTAATGGGATTCCTCATCTATAAGTCAGAACCAGTTGAAGAAACCAAGCTTAAGATGATTTCCATAAAGCATAAATAGCAAATGGAAATTTGGCATATCTATGCTTTTCCAGAGACACTGGCAGAATCGATCCCCTGTCTTTCCCTGTTAATCAACAGTGGAAATAAACCGACTTTTCTACTGCAAAGTAAAGCATGTAACCACTAACTGTGGCAGACCAACTGCTAAGCTGACATCATGGTCATTTTTTAAAATAAACACATGACAAACTGAAGCACATCCTTCACCTATTTACCCTGTGGTGTTACTGGAAAACCTTTCTACATCACTTTTGCCAAGGAAGATTCTAAAATCACTCTCTCAGTCTGAAATCAGTCTACTGGGTTATTTACATCTTTTTCAGTGAATATAAAAGGACATCCACACTCAGAAACAAATCAAAGAGTTTTTCTGGGAAAGGCTATTTTGAAAGCTGTATAAAGCAATTAAGCCTAACTTTAATGATATCCATGGAGCAGGTTCCTTGGAGCATTTTACTCCACTAAGATACTGAAGCTTCACAAAAATAGAACCCAGTCACAGGTGTTATATTGAGAATTGCCCTGACATAAGAAAGTCTGCAGAGGGTGTATGATTACATATCTGACCCTACTTACGGGTGTTACTACATTTGGTTGTCAGCTCTAACCACCTCCTTTTCCCTCACCTGAACAGTACCATTTTAGAAAACATTTCATTTCATTTACTAGGAGCAGGTCTACATTCAGGATCACCCAGTCTCCTTCACTGCTATTTTAAGGAACTGCATGGCCTGAGAGATACTGGCAAAGGGATTGCTCAGCACTTCTTGCTTCTTCCAGCACAATGATAACTAGATGGGCAGCAAGAGGAGGAATCAGCTGAAATCATGATGGATATTTGTAAATGTAGGGAAGTCAGAGGCATGAGGTTACAGACAGGGATTCCCACTTCTCCGGCAATGTTGTGGATGACTCAACTACTTCCTTTAAAAAACCACTTGTGGATTGTCTGTTCTGGGAGAGCAGAGGATTCAGAGGTGTCTATGCAGAGGGTTCTCTGCTCCCCACCCTTACCTACCTGTCAGGGTTACCAAGTTGTCTGTTATCCAACATAACGGAGAGTTAATTTTCTCGCTTTCATGTCACCATTTTAACCATTCCTCAGCTGACTATTCCACTTATCTTACAGGGACAACTTTCCATCTCTGAACTGAATTCACCAAAGAAATACTTATTTCAGCAATCAGCCTTATTCCTCTCTTCAAAGAGACTACACCTCTCTCTTTCTCTGACTACTCATATTATTAGATAGAGGAGTTCAAATAATGATCTGTCCCTTATTTTGTCTGTCTTCAAATTAGACTCATCTAACAATCCCCCAGAACTTATAGATGTGTGACAGGTTATCTCCAAAACCCATGTGTCCTGGTTGTGTACGAGCTGCCTGCGAGGAGCAGAAGTACACCAACCCCACTGTTTCTGGTTTGCTAAACACAGAGCTTGCTTATTCTAGGCCCCACAGGCTGCAGTCACCTGTGTTGAGGTGGCACAACTCCAGTATGTAACTCCATTATTAACCACTTTCAAGGTTTAATTTTCCAGACAGATGAAATTATTGGTCATTATGTTCATTTTCATAACTTCTATTTTTGTTTAATTACTACGAAGACATATTTTCTTGGCAGTATTTCTCAGACCATCCATACTTTATTGGATACCTTTTCATTGATTTAGTTGGAAGACTGATGATGTCTGCACAGTTAAATTCCTACCTCACCTCCAATGCTGTCTGAACTAATGGTATATTTTAAAATGGGAACATTCCTAAATAAGATGGGGAACAAAGATATATTCCCACCTTTGGTGACCAACACTGTTAACTTTTATTTCCTGTACACCATGTGACTTCTTTAATAGTCATCTGTGGACTCATGTGAAGGATGGGAGAGATTTGTGGAACCATCATATTCTTTGTGGTTTATGGTTTTGAGAAGGTTGACATTTGAATGACTGTTGAAGAGCAAAAGACAAGGGAGTGATGATCTTCACTGAGGCTACATGTTCATGTAGTGGTTGTCATGGTTTAACACCAGCTGACAATGAAGCCCCAGGCAGCTGCTCATTCAACCACCCCGATGGAAAGACAAGGAGAATGGGAAGAGTAAAAGTGAGAAAACACATGAGTTGGTATAAAGGCAGTAACAGGAAAGCAAAAGCTGAGCACACAAGCAAAGCAAACCAAGGAATTCATTCATCACTTCCCATTGGCAGGCAGGTGTTCAGCCATCTCCAGGACAGTTGGGCCCCATCATGTGTAACAGTGACTTGGGAAGACAAACACCATCACCCTGAAGGTCCTGTCTTCCTTCTTCCCCAGCCAAACATGACACCATACAGTGTGGAATATCCCTTGGGTCAGCTGGGGTCAGCTGTCCTGGCTGTGTCCCCTCCCAACTCTTGTGCACCCCCAGCCTCCTCACTGGTGGGGTGGAGTGAGGAACTGAAAAGGCCTTGACTCTGTGGAACCTCTACTCAGCAGTAACAAAACATGCCTGGTTTATCAACGCTCTCCCCAGCACAACCCAAAGCACAGCCCCATACCAGCTACTATGGAGAAAATTAAATATAGCCCACCCAAAACCAGAGCAACAGTTTACTGAAGTTTGCCCTGTGTAAACTTCAGCTGTTATAGCAGAAACCTTGTTTTAGGAAAAAAAAGAAACACATCTTATATGAAAAGTTGAGAATTCACTGTTGGGTTAATTAAAGTCTAAAACATCTAATAAAGGTAGAGGAAATACTTGTTATTGTTGCAGTGATGCACAAAGTCACAGACAAAATTACCTATTTAATATAGGAAGATCTTAATATAATAACATTAAGATTATTATATAGATTTTTCTAATACTTACTCCTTTTTTGTGAAGTTTTGCTCAACTCTTTATATTCTCCTGGGTATTAAAGACAATGGAAGCAGTTTTTCTTGAGAAAAAGGGAAGCAGGGTAGATTGCATCAAATCCTCAGCACCCAAAATTCAGAGGACTGCAATGCAGATGCTGAGAGTTTGTTTATTCTCTTGCTTGGGTTCAGTTCAGTTAATTTTTATACTTTGAATATACTCTACACCCTATCTTTCTTTATTGGTCTACAGTTCTACATTTCATCTGACTTTATATTGAATATTTAAACTTTATTGGATACTTGATCCTTTTTAATTTTATTATGCTTAAAGCTTTTCTTACCCAGCTCTTGAAGCTGCATTCCTTTATAAGTTTGAAACAGAACATTGCTGAGTTTTTATAACTGTAGAGCCTCTGGTATAATCCATTCCTTATACTTTCAAAGCCTGTGATATCTTTTCATACTTGCACTCTGCACCACATCATTATTCTTGAGTCATAGATTGCTCATTCTAAAGAGATTAAGTATTTGTTAACACAAGCTGTCACTTAAAGATAATATATCCAAATTATTTTAGCAATAGGCTTTGCACCACACAGTTGTACAAAGCAAAGAAAAAACTAGTTAGGTGGGGTGCTCCCCAGGCAACAGCTGTAATCTAAACCAAAGCTCAAGGCACAGTCTAGACACAACCAGACACATCAAGCCTGACAAATCCCAGAACAGAGGCCTTGCAGCATTAGTTTGAAGACTGTCATCTTTTTATTAGCAGTGACAACCCTAGAGGTACTTGGTAACACATTGTTGTGAAGTTTCCCCATAAATTACTGAGGCTTGATGTACCTCAACAGGGCTCCAAGAGCTGTTTCAGTGGGGAGGAGAGAAAACCCACAGTGCTGCAGCTCCAACTTGCCAAAACCACAGCTGCTACCTGCTACAACTCTCTGAACATGAATTTCTATTTGCAGAAAGGCAGTGGTTGCAGCCATGCCTGTCTGCACCGTATAAGGTCTATCATTCCTCTTACCCTTTTAGAAAAGACCCTGTTGCATTTTTCTGTTCACTGTCAGGCACACAAAAGCAGCAGTGGTGTCAGGTTAATGGTTGGGCTCAGTGACCTGGGAGATCCTTTCCAACCCTAAAGGTTCTGTGATTTAATGGTTCTATGAGAAATATAATGTATTGGGAAGAGAAGGGAGAGATCTACATCTTCACACAGCTTGTATCCAACACAAGCTGATCTCTGGGTTCTGTGAATATCAGGGCTATACTTCAATGAGATCTATGTTCCTAAATACATTAATTTCTCTAGCTGAGTTTGCATACTTCACCTATATGCTGTCTTTACTGAGCAGGTCAGTCTGCAGGCATCTCCCAGGTAGTCTTCTTGGGCATGGCTCCAGGGCATACTCAGAGGGGTGGCATTTGAAGAAATATTCTCTTGCTGCATGTGCTCACAGGGCCATGGGTGTACTCTTTGGATGAACAAAGACAACAGTTTAAAAGCTGTGATGAGCATGACCCTCAAGGTAATGAACACAACATCTGAGCTGTGAAGTTCTGCAATGAAACAATAACACAATATTTAGCGGCACTGCAATGCTGTGACAGCAACACAAACCAAATAAGCAGGTAACAAAATGTTCTTTTTCCAGCCAGTACTGCTGCACATGACCTGGATGTTTTTTTGTGTTAAAAACGTGGCCCTGGAAAGGTTACGGAGAACTTTGCTGTTGACTAAATTCTTATCATGCTGCCCAATGAAATATCTGGCTGAAAATCAGAGTTTAATTTGAATCCAGGAGACAAATGTCTTTATTGTTATTAAAAAAAGTAGAGACACTCAATATAAGAAGAAGAAAAGAGAGACTTTATGGTGTCTTTTGCCTACAGTTCCAGCTGGTTACTGTTGCAAGTTAAAATAAATTTTTTAATATAACACCTTTTTTTTCCCCAAAATGACTACCCTTTTATTCACTGAATTTTAAAAACTGTTCAAGAATTTGCTACAAATGTGTAGGAGTTGAAGTTTCTCATTAAAAATTTCTTCTGTATGAGCTCCAGTGTGGTTTGTTTATCACTCATGCTCCTGAGTTTCTGATTCTGAACGTGAAAGCCACAGAAAACAATTTACCCCTTTCTTCCTCATGTCATTCATATGGTAAAAGGGCAATTATATTTGTCATTATTACTTGGACAAAATATGTATCTGTACCTTAAAAATCTACTTTATATCTGAGGATTTTGCAATAAACTGTAATTGAATTACCATCTCCTGGCACCTCTTAATAACCTTTCCTGTTTGTAGTATTACAATGAAGTAAAATCCCCATAAGTGGATGCAGAATGCAGCAAAGTTACAGTCTCTCCTGCCTCCTGTGACACAGATATTTCAGGCAGTGAACATACTTCAGCAGACATTCAGAGCTCAGGAGCTGTGGCTGCTGTAACACAATCCCAGCATATCCAATTTTTCCAAGACTTCTGCTGAGTTTTACTCTCCAGGAGGTCACTGAGTTTCTGCGAGAGAATGCACATTTTTGGTGGATGTCAGGCTTTCCAGAGGGAACAAGTTTAATATGGAAGGTAAGACAGGTTCAGTGATAGGTTAATTGACAAGGGCTCCCAAGGCCAGCCTTGCCTAGGAGGCCCTGGTGGCTGTCAACCTAACACAAATACCCATTCCAGGGAGCAAAGTTTCTCACAGACAAGGCAAAAAACAGGTAATTGTCCCAGCTTTTATACCACCACTTTAGTGTACAGCATCTACAGGACAAAAACTGGTGTATCTGAATTTACATTTCCCTAGCTGGGCTATCTACATCATTGTACAAAGTGGTGAAGTATCACAGTTCTTTTCAGAATAAGAAAAAAGTAACTGGGAGGGATTTCACTAATAACTAGAAGGGATTCATGGGCTGTAACACAGGTAGTTATAACTATAAACTCAGTTTTTACTGTTTCAATATAAGTTGCACAGTCAACTAAGTGAAAAAATCCAGTCTAAAAAGTTTCACAGGTAACTTAAGGAGTGAAGAGGAAAGGAAAGTGAAGGCAGTTGCCAGTTCTTAATACAGCATCTCTACTAACCTCCTATATTTATTGTCCTTAATTCCTTTCCAGTATCTTGGTTTATCTACTGTCATCTCTCATTTTATTTGAAGATTAAGCCAACTGAAAAAATACACCATATTTTTCTCTCATAACACCACCACCAATTCAAACATGAAACCTTTCCTCTTCTCAAAAGCTGTATAATTTAGAAAGACGAAGCAGTAACAAGTGATGAATATTCATATAATTTCTCCTGGTTTGTTTTTAATTTTTCCACTGCCCCCATTCCGAGTAATGGTAACAGTTAAAAATCCCTCTTCTTTACCACTCCAGCACATATTTCTCATATGAGCTTCAAATTTTAATTTCTGTAAATAGCTCAGTGTTCATATTTTTCTGTCAACTCTCCCCACCCCCACCACTGGAGACAAAGCTGGATTTAATGACTTCATTTCCCAACATTTTCAACCTCAAGGCTTTCATAGGCAAAAATAAACCAACAAAAATTACAAAAGGCTAGGAGGCTGTTTCATGCTGCTGTGTGGCTCAGGAAAAGAAAAAATACACCCTAAAAACCTGGTTATTCCTTGTATGTTGGGCGAAAATAGGTATGTTAGTTATACATCTATGTCACTTCATCTGTATACTAGTATCTTTCACCTCTCTACCTTCTTTCAGATATAAAGGCAGGTATGAAGAGAAGTTGTGTCGATTTCCTACTTTTACATGATTTGATAAATAAATCTGAGTCTGTGTTTATCTTCATCTGTATTAATGCATGTTATTAAATAATCCTCTTGGTCTCTGCATGTCTGTCTACAAGGGACATGCATTCAACAATGTTCTTGTACTTGTTTGATTTGTGTTCCTTTGTTCAAAACAGCAAAATTGAGCTGTATTAGAAATCATGGTATTGCATGAATTTAGAAATCTTCTCCTAGGTAGCACCAAAACCCTCCAAGTCATCACCTCAATCAAGAAGGACTCAGACTGGAAGGAGCATTTTTTAGTAATGCCAATGGCTGTAAAATAAAGAGTTTAATCCCCTGCTCTGAGTCCTGGTAAAATTGTATTTATTATACCTATCTACAAAGGTTACATGCATTCCATTGAGCATCAGGACAAAATTAGATTTGATATTATGGCTAACAGGAACTCCCAGAAGGAAAATACTGTGACAATGAACTGTGAAAGGGCAAACTCTAAATGCTGATAGAAAAGGTTAACAGCATGAGAGAGAATGTAATACAAAAGGAAAACCCTACACTCTACAAATTTGACATATATAGTATGTCAGGAGCAATTCCAGAGACAATGAATGCCAAGAAAAGAAAGGCAGCCTTTGGGGTTTAATCCCAGGTAGCAACTAAATACAACACAGATGCTCTCTCAATCTTCACCACCCTCCACCATTTGTGGGATGGTGTCTTGGGATAATTTTATGATAATACTGTATTCCCCTATAGCCTGCTTACTGCCCAGAAATGGGTCCTGCAGCTTTAAGCTGAGTCTGAGGAAAGGGCGGGGGAAGCCAGGGGAAATTCTGCAATGCAGTTTGTGTTCAAGGACTCACACACAAACTGCCCCATATTGCTTGGCTCTGCTTGCAGTGGGAGAGAGTGGATTCCTGCTTCTAGTCAGCTTGTGAGCTAAGGCAAAAAGTTTTATCAGGACTGTATACCAAAATCCTCTTGTAACCTCTTCTTCTTCTGGAACTGTTTGGCCTGATCTCCTAGATCCAAGAACCAGATCATCGGACCCCATGGACTGGCGGGGAGGCTGCGGGGACGCCGCATCCCAGCCTCAGACCTCAGGAGGGGACGAGCCAGCTGCAGAGGGATCTCCAAATCCACCAGCTTTCTCTGCAGAGAGGAGGTTTATTATCTGACATTACTTGTATTTTTCCTATGCCCTGTGCTGGCACTCTGCTTGTTAAAGAAATAGTTTTTTTCACTTTCATCCAAGAAATTTCTTTCATATTGGTGGGGGAGGGAGTGCTGAAACCCATCTTCTGTGGAGGAAACATCCTTTCCAGGGCATTTCCCCCTAAACTTCTCTCAAACCAAAACAGATGGGGAGGAGAATCAGAAAAAAAGATAAAAGATAAGAACAGTTTAATAGCTGAAAAAAAAAACCAAACAAACCAGAACTAAGACTAGGAAAGAAATGGAAAAAAAGAGGAATAAAACCCAAGAAAGACAAGTGAAGCACAGTACAATTGCTCACCACCCACTGACCGATGCCCAGCCCATCCCTGAGCAGCAATCAGCCCCTCCTGGCCATTTTCCCCAGTTTATACACTGACCATGACATTCTTTGGTGTGGAATATCCCTTTGGCCAGTCCAGGTAGCCTGTCCTGGCCATGTTCCCTCCAGGCTTCTGGTGCAGCTGCTCACTGGCAGAGCCCAGGACTGTGATAAGTCCTTGGCTCAGGGACAGCACTGCTCAGCACCAACCAAAACATCAGCGTGTTATCAATGTTATTCTCACACTGAATCCAAAACACAGCACTGCACCAGCTATCAGGAAAAAGATAAAGTCAGTCCCAGATGAATCCAGGACACAAGACCAATCATTAGGCAGAAAGATGAGCATCTTTTCCAAGGCTAAAGAAGACTTCTTAAAAAGCATATGGGACTCTTGTGTAAATAACACAGTATACGACAGATCTTGTCCAAATAAGGCAGATGCCAGGTCTGGTATAATTCCGAAATGAGGAAATCCAAGGGAAGCTCAGAAAAGTGGCAAAGTAAATGACAATAATAGCACTGAGATATTATCCATAACAGAAAGAAAAAAAAAAAGAAAAAAAAAAGCACATATAGGAACACAGGATCCAAGAAATTAATTAAAAGAGATGGGCCATAGCTGAGTTTTAAGCAAAAGTAAAGGAATTTAATGTTCTTTTCAACCAATCTTTACAGTAGATAAAAGATAGGGAAAGTTTTACACCTATGTCCTATTTGCATCAGTCATCCACAACTTTAAGGTCTCTGAAGACTTAAAAAAACTTCAAGGTCTCAAGTGCAGCAGTAAATAAGCTATCATAGCTGCATTCCATCCAGGATCAGAATGAAACGTAGTGTGAAAAATGGACCCAGTACTTTTCTGCTCAGAAAACCCCGTTTTCCAATGCAGAAGCAGCAAGATTTTATGACCCTGGATCCCCACCTTTCCCTGGAGTTCCTTCTTTTATCCTGATGGCTTTTTACCACATCTTTCTGGGGCTTTAAGCAATCCTCTCTGTTTCTACAAACCTATAGTGTAGTCTTAATTCCTCCTAATTTCCCATCTTTCTTATTCTTATCTACCTTGTGCATCTTGTCCATCCAGTGTTTTCTGGAGGTTTCAAGTCATTCCTTTGTAACAATCCTCATTTGTAACTTCCAAACAAGAGAGCTGTATTTTTTTCGTGTTCTTCACTAGAAATCTGCATTAGATATTTAAGCTATCAGTGATGGTGATGTCTCTTTTCAGTAATTCTACCTGGCAAAAGGAAGAATGGAGGATGATACCAAAGGTGGATAAGAAACATGATGAATATTAAAAAAATTTACAGGTGCTGAGAATGTAGTTGCTTTCAGAATACAGTTCCACATTTTAGAGAATAATTTTCCAGCTTTAGTCATACACATGTTAAGCATCAAACTTCATCTTCTTTACTAGTCAACCATGAGAGATGGGTTATTTCTGAGGACAGCTGACCACATACCAAAAGAGGAGTCAGAGACTGAAAATAGTTCATGCCTCAAACATTGACACAAAGTTTTTCTCATTATAAAGAAGCTACAACCAAAGAAGCCTCCCTGAAGACTGCTGGTTAGATAAAGGGAAACCCATTGCTCAATCATCACCAGCTGAGTTTGGGGTGGGGGGAGAGCACAGCTCACAGAAGCCAGGTTTACACAGACCACCCCCCCCCCCCCCCCAATCCCCATCAAGGCAGGGGGTGGGAGGAGGTTTCAGGGATGTCGTGTAACCGCTGGTCAGAGGCACTGAACACCCATCCTCCGTTACACAAATCTTCCCAGCTGTGGAATGTTGCAGTGGTTGAATCCACCACGGCATTGACCACAGAGTCACAAGGCCCAAAATCAATAGAAGTTCCCTGGTGGGCCAGCACAGAGGTCTAAATCCACCCCTTAGATTATGGCAAGTACGCACAAGACCTTGCTTCCCCACGTAGATTACTCAGTTGGTTAGCCCATTGGCTACTGCCCCCTGTATCCCTTATAAGTCATAAGTTCTGGAAAGTTCTCCTTTCCTCAGTACCCCATTGGTTCTTGGTTCCCTTGTTCCACACCTTGCCTTCCCCATTGGTTGCTGTTCTGTCACGCCACATTCTCTCCACCCCTTGGCCCTCAGATGATTGGTCTCTGATGTTCTGCCCGCCCCTTGTACCACCCCATATAAAACCGTGGACCCCTCAGTGTTCTGGGTAATTTGTTCCTGGGTGTGTCTGTGTGAGTAAACTCCTTGGAACCCTACACAAAGGACCTGTCCCACCTCTTTACCTCCGGTGCTGCCACAGGAGCTATTGTGCGTGTGCATGTGTGTGTGGTTGCATGTACCCTCTAACTCAGGTGTATCTGGCTGTGTCCTAGCGTGGTGGCTACCCAAGTGGTTCCACAAAGGGGCGTTTTTGGGAAGGATGCAGCACCTATTCCACCTTCCACCCCCTCACCACATCAGTGGAACCCCCAGCCCCACAGGCCACATCCACAGGAATTTCATGTGAGAGGCTTTGCACCACAGGGCTGCACATGATGCAACAGATCCAGAGTCTGCCATGAGAGACTGCCCCCCACCCCAGGGGGACGTGCCTGGACATTGCCACCTGGATTGAGGGTATATAAACCCATCAGATTCTGTGCTTTCTGAGAGGACCTTCACCACCAAGAAAACCAGCTGGAGAGGATCAAGGAACATCATTGGGATGTACAGAGTGGTGATATTTTCCTTATTCTGTCCTTATCGCTCTTTCTGTACCCCCCAGCTATACTCTACTTCCTTCTTTCTTTCTTTCTTTCTCTCTCTCTCTCATATTTAGTGTCAAATAAAACCGTTACTATTGTCACTGGCATATGGTCTCATTTGCACCTTAATTCGGGCAGAGGCATTTCTAAGAACCTTAAAACTGGATTGTAACAATGGTAAAGGTGTTTTATTGAACAAGGTTAATTCTGCTGGTATTGTTGTGACAGTGCGTAGTGCAGAGGTTCACAGGACTAAAACCAATAGTTCTTTGTGTTGGTTTCCTATGAAGTTATTAAAAATAAAATAGCATAATTGGTTTGAGATTTCACTAAAATTATTGTGACTTCAAAGGGAAAACAAAGCTGTTTGGGTTTGGAGAAGATTTATTTTCTTTATATAAACCATTTTGTTAACCTTAAATTCAAAGCAATAGGAAAAAAAACCATATCCTGTTTTCATACTTTTTCTTTCTTTTCATAGATATCAGGGATCAAATTCAGAGCTGAGAAATACTCTTGCGGGAAACAAATGAAGTGACAGAAGAGTGGGAGGATAAGAGTTGTTATCCAAAATGTTATGACACCATCACACCCCTTCAAGTGTTTGTTAAATAATATATTATTAGTACAGACAGCCTGGGAAAACGTCATTCTGAGCAGATGCTGCAGAGAAGGCAAATGTCATCACAGTGATAGGGCAACAGGCTGGACTCTTAACTACTGGCCTGTAGCAAAACCTATTCAGTCCCAGCTGCTTTTAGAAAAAATCTAGTACTTTCTGTCTGCAGCCCCAGTATATTTACAGTTCCAAGTGCAGCTTTATGAGGAGCACCAGTTCAGCAAAGACTACTGATGCCCTCTGGAACAGTCCTCAGTGCACTATCTTGCCATCTATCATTTGCTCTAGCAGACTGTCATGTTATATTTCAAGATGGCCAAAACCTTAGGCCTTGATGGCCTTAATATCCCATCTGAAGCACATACCAGTAATGATCTGAATCTAGCTCATGTGTCTGTCTCCATAAAATCCATTGGTCTTGATGCTGTATGTGAAATATTAATGCTGACTCTGAAAAGACAGCAGTCTGAGGTGTGAAATTTGCCCACTCGCTACAAAAGGGCACCATGCTTTACTGCATATTACAGACTTTTTAGAAGTTTAGACAAGAGCAAGGATTGCTTTTAACCCTCTAACAATGCAGGTAAAACTGTGCCAGACACGCAGATATCAGCGTCTTCAAGGAGGTCTGTAAGAAGAAAGGGAAGTCCTCTTTCTGTTTGGATCAGAGACAATGGACATAGGGAGCGCAAATGATCCCAGTAGGTGGATCCCAGCTATAAAACAGGTGTGCCATAAACATTTGGACTTTTGTGCAGGTGAATTTAGAGTTCAGTTGTTGGTGAGAGCTGAAATTTTCAGCAGTAAAGAGGAAAAGAGTCTCTCAGTGTATCAGCTGAGGTATATGCAGGGTGAAAGAAAGGGTTGGAGGTTTTCTCTAGGCAGGTGGATATATTTTTTCTTTTCACTTTTCTACAGCTTTGCAGATGTGTCTGGTTTGATTTAGTAAAAGGTATCTTCTTTCATTTTTCTCTGGCTTGAGTTAAGAATAATTTTTGGGGTGACTGTAGTTAGCTATAATATGGTACTTGATACCGCCAGGTATGGTGCTTAGGGTCTGGGAGTTATCCAGCTCCTGTGTCTGTCCAAAGAGTATACATTGAAATTGCAAGGGATTTTGGGAAATGGAAATTTGGTGTCCTTGGAGAGTTTCTTCCAGTGAGTATTGGCAATCAGAAGAGCATTCTGATATTTAGCAAGACAGTAAGAAGCACCTCTCAAACAGCGGTTTCAAGGTTTAAATTTCTGTGGTAAAGAGAGGCCAGGAAGGCCTAGGTAGCTAATTAGGATCCTGCTTTTAAAAACGAGGTGGCCAATCTAAATAGAAGGTTTTCTGCATGGATTTGAAAGTAAGATCTCCTAGATTGCATCAGGAAATCTTCATTAGAACTTTCCAGTCTGACTGCAGTGGGTGAGCCCACAGTACCTATGTCAGCTAAAGGTGGGATTTTGTTGTCAACACCAGAGTATAAGTAAAAACCCTGTTATAGACCTTAAAGAATTAGTGGTTTAGTGGTTTTTGTTCGTGCTACGTGTGGTTTGGTGGTTTGTGCGAGCTCCTAACCAGACCATGCTGTTGCAGACCTGCTTGCTGGTGTTGAGAGGGAAACATTTGAATCACTTTGCTGCTGATACCTCCCCACCTCAGATCTACCCCATCTTCCTGCCACTGCCTGTCCATCCTTCTCTGTCCAGCTAGGTCCCATCATGGTACCTCCTTTTAAACTCTGCTTCTATAACATTATCTCAGATTTTCAGCCTCATGCTTAGAGTAGACCTCAAGCCAGACCTCTGTTCCCCTCAGGTATGAAACCCTATGTCGGCTGGAAGTTTAACTAGTGTTGTGGATAATATACTAAAGAAGTTCTTGGCACTTGCTTTTAGCTACATTTTTGTAACAGATCAAATACTTATGTCCATAAGAGCATCTTCATTTCTTCCCCTTCCTTCTCTTGTGTAACAGTCAAACACCTTCAGGCAGAAAATGCTTTCAGATGCACTTGAAAATAATACAGGTTTTATCTCCATAGAAAGAATAAAATGTCAGTAGATAGATTGGAGAGCAAAATATGGTTTAATAGCCTAAATCAAAGCTTAGTGATGCCAGTAAAAACATCCCTGTGGAAAGACTGCGAGAGAAAAGGCAAGTAGATATGAAGGCCATCAAATCAAAGGTTCCAGATATCAAATTAGGTGATTTCTTTGAAAACAGCTTAGCATTAAGTTAAATATACCTCCACACATAAACAAACACCCCCACAGTCTTACGTAAGCTTGGGTTTGGTCCAAAAAGAGGGAAAAAGAGGAGAATCTTAGAATGGTCCTTTTGGCTTTTGTTAGAATTTTTACTTATCTTTCTTTACATCTGTGCTCCTTCCTGATAAGAGAAGTATTCCTTTTTTATTGCTTGTTGATGTGCAATTTTTCTGCCTGAGATAATTCACAAAGCACATAAAAGAAGGATTTTTTTGATCTTGACTTCAGAGGAAAAGTCAGCAACATATTGAGAAAGAGAGTTAAACATTATATGAACAGAAGGGAGAGAGCAGGCTGGTGTTCATGCTCTGCACAGTGACCGTTGTCTCTCAACTCTATTCCTTAGACATGGTAGGAACATGGAGCAATTCAGTCATGCATTGAAAGAAACTCCACTTTCTGCTAACCATTTTGACAATATAACAATATACTGTGGAGAAGCACGTGCTGCTAAGTGGTATTCAGAATTAACAGTAAAGTTTAAGTCATTTTCCCACAGCCAAGTACAATGCAGTGTATTCTAAAATCACCTGTCAGAGCTGTCACTTGTCCTTTCACTTCTGTTTGCCTATCAGTCCCATAGTTGTTTGATATGGCCCCAGTCAAGGAAGCCTGGTGACAAACATACCAATGGCCTCACTACGAACCTAGAATGCCAACCACTCTGTGATGCATATTCTTCATAATCTCAGAGTAAAAGACACAAACGTAAAAAGAGCCTATGTTCCTCAAATAATGCAAGAATCTATCAATTTTTAGAGCCCAGTTGTTGTAAAAACACTGGTATTTTTTTTCCCAAACATTTAGTAATTTTACTGGTAGCTGACACTAATTGAAATATTTTACATTCCATCTGCTTGGTGTTCAGCCTGAGAGAGTGGAAACCACTGTCAAGGCAATGCAGCATTCAACCTTTGCTCTCAAAATAGTTGTAATCACTGAATACTTCTCTACATCCTTCTCTGCAAGCACAATTTTTCTTCCAGCTGTGGAAACCTCCTATCCCATTGCATTGCTCCTCACGTGCACTTCAGACAATAAAGCTTGTGGGGTGTGTGTAGTTTACCAACTATTAGTGCTAACTCTTATTTTTATTATCTCAATTTTTAACTTTTTGGGATGCCAAGGATGTTCCCAGAAAGGCTGTCTTTTCACATCTCAGCACTGCCCAGAGTACTTTCCTCTACAGTGGAGGCAGTTTGATATTGGTGTCAAGGAGAGCCTTTCTGATTCTGAGGAAACTTGCTTTTGTCCTCTTACAAATTTAATATTTTAAGTGCCTTCTCATATCCATCATCAGCCCCTCAGGGGTTTGCACATGTAACTTGTAGCTGAATTTTGCTGAGGTGCGTATTTGTCAATTTCTACATCTGTCTTCTAGTGGTGT
Organism: Corvus brachyrhynchos; assembly: GCF_000691975.1. Classification (NCBI taxonomy): domain Eukaryota; kingdom Metazoa; phylum Chordata; class Aves; order Passeriformes; family Corvidae; genus Corvus; species Corvus brachyrhynchos. Next base: position 589,936 of record NW_008246058.1, read on the forward strand.
TTACACTAGTGAGGACTCAAGTGAATTAAGAGCCCATTCACAGCCTTGTTGCAAAATTCTCTAGAGCTGCATTTTCTTCTGAGATAATAGTTCTTGAGATCCTCCACAGTGTACATCTGAAAGTTCAACTTTCCTCTGTGTATCATTCCTTAGTCCTGCATTTCTTTCATTGTCATGTCTGCTACTGATGGAATTCTGCACAGCAAGGTATGAGAGCATCGTGACATCAGAAATTGCACAAAGCTGTTCATTAATATCTTTTGTGGTAGTGTTTTTCTGCAGGCAGGTATAGCCTTTCTTGGATTTTCTCTGATGCTTACAGATTTCTTTTACAGAGTCTTATTTATTTCAGCTGCTAATTCCATGTTATTTGACTGGCTGTGGGGAGGTGTGACGCCCTGTGAGTGAATTTTCATTGCTGAGTAAATTGTACAGTCTGACTGCCAGTAAACTGCAGTTTACTGTCTCAAACAGAACTGACTGGGATAGCAGGCCTTGTGGAAAATCCCCTCTGCTCTGCCTGTGATGGCTGTTCTGACACTGTCAGACAAATTACTAACTTTGCAGAAACCAGAGTAAGAGTTTGCAACACTGAAGCAGTGAAAGAAGTAATTCATCACAATTGTTGCTTCTGCTTTGTTCTGTGATATGTGGGTGCACAGTGCCTGGATATTATATCTTCCTTCTGATTTCCCTGCTTTTTACAGCTTTTATGAAACCTGGAGAAAATCATGAAAGCTACTGGAGGAGCTAGAGTTTGTACAGAAGTGGAATCTGTCTTTGTCCTCCTCATGGCTCTGAGGAGAACCAAGCCCCACTCCATTACCATGCAGGGCCACTTGCCCATGTACACAGAAGCAGCTACAGCTGGCATTACCTCTTTCCAGGTCCTTGCTAGACACTGGATTGTGCAAAAGTAAAATATCCACATTTCGTCCTTGCTCAGGTGGCACCTAAACCATTCAGACAGTGTATGCAGCTTGAAAAGAAGATGATAGGAGAGTGTGACTATTTTTTATCTTTTTTTTTCTGCTTTGCTGCCTAGTCCTTGTCCAGAGTCAGGATATAGCTCTTGGGAAGCAGTGAGGATCCCAAATGTCATTCTACAGCAGCTGACAAAACAATCTGATCAGATGGAATTTTAGCTTTTCTACCCTGCTAATCCTGGTAGAGTGGACAAGAGAGTGGTGGTCATGTGGCACATGTTGCTTCTACTGCTTCCAATTCCAGGCACTTGTGTTGCCATCTTCACCTTTGTGCAGGAAACACAAATGATCTTTTTGCCACAGATTTGATTCCACATGACCTGCTCAGTTACACATGTATATATATCTACCACTGCTATCCACGATGTGGTGGGACAATTGGCCTCCTAATGAAACAACTTCCAATGACCAGCTCTTGGCAGTGTCTGCTTCTGGTTCCAAACATCCCAGTTTTTGCCTTGCGTGATACTTCTTTAGTGTAAGACATTGGCACTGGTCTCATTGTAGTTCTGTCCAGACAAATATACAGCTTCCTTACCCTTCAGTAGATACACTTCTGTTTATCCAGCTTGTGAACTCATTAATGCTGTTAAAAGGGATTGTGTCCATTAATTTACATTGAACCATTACTGCAAGCAGATATTGCACTAAGTGAAGAGCATCATACAGGGGCCCCCTGTAAGGCAGGTAGAACTTTTCTGGTAGCCAGTTAACAGCTCTGTTGAAAAAATTTCACAATGCACTGCTTGAGCTCAACATTTTTCCATTTTTATATTTCTTCCTGAATAGCCTGTCTCAGATTTAGTGATGGTAAGCTGATGCATACACGACTTTTAGTTAACAGAATCAGCAGAAATTTTAGCCTTCATCTTTTCTTTGGTATTCTACTCTGATTTTGCATTACCAAAGTCATTTTATAATTGGTCACACTATATACTAATGTAACTTCTCTTGATTGCCATATGGCTCTTTTCTCAGATACAGAGATGAGCTATTCCTCATACTGTGTTCACAACTGATGTTTTTAACAGTGGGCTGTTTCTGATGCCTGAGTTTGCCTCTCCTCCTGGTGTCAACTGCACAGACGGCTAATTTTGTTATTTTTATTTACATAATATAATAAATATGAAGGTAAAATTGTTTCCTTAAAAGTACTCTTCACTTTCTTCTTATAACATACTTTTTAGTAGGGCTTTAATATTAAAAAATTGCAAAATAGTATTTGCAACTGAAATACACAGTGTATTTCCTGCACTATTCCCTAAATTCTTTTTTTACATTCTGGTCCTCCTATGGGTTTCTGCTGCTGCTATGTATTAGCCTCATTTCAGGTTTCTACTCTGAGGCCAGGTAAATGCCTGCCCATTTTCATTAGTCATTTGAAATATGAGCTCTGTTCTTACTTTTGTATGCACTCATGGGTTTAGAAAAGATGGTTTGGCTCCCCAAACATTTGTACTAAAACCTTTTCTTTGTTCTATTAAACAGCATGAAATCTGGTGATATATTTATAGCTTCTTCTGTTCTCAAAGATTTAATGTTTTATATTGATGTGATGCCTTGTGGATTGCCAAGTGCTTTTGGAAATTTCCTAATTACCTGAATTTAAGCATACCACACACTTATTCTATTACAGTGTTTCTGGTCCTTACTATACCTCTATGTAGACTGATAGCAATCTTACCATTTTATAATTACAATCAAAAGAAGATTTGACTTTTAAATTGATTTCAGTGTGGTTAGAGATAAAAATTTTATAGGCTGCCATAATTAATATTTTTATCGTGTTGGAGGAAATTATCTTCTTATTTTTTATTTTTTGAGAGAACTTTATCATTTTTTTAACTCCCTGATTCTGAATTTTCATCATGCTAGCATCATAATTAGGATTCAACGAAGACGAAAAGAAACCAAAGATCTGATACAGTCTTTCCATTCCTCCTTCCTTACATGGCACTGGATCTCTTACACAGCACTTTTTAGAGATCTGTTCCCTAAGGATATAGTTGCAATGACTGTCCATAGACACTGTGCTCTATGTGTATTAACCCATCCTTGAGACTACTGACAGCACTGAGCAATAATCTTTGGAATTCGACTCGCGGCATTGTTTCTCGCTTGTGTCAAGGAAGGTTTCATTGCAGACCCCAACTGCCTCCTGACATCCTGATTACACCCCAAAGACATGTCATCCACACCCTGGAACGTGCAACAAGCTCTCAGCAGGTGCCCTGCTCAGAGGAAGGAGAAGCAGTCTCACATGTCAGAATGGGAAGCCCTTGATTTGAGCAGTTTCAACATCAGGATTCTGGTGAAACAGAGCTGCCTGGGCCCACAGATGCAGCTTGGTTTTTCCTTCTGGAAAAGGTAAAAGAAGGAACATTAAAGCAGCCATGGCTGCTCACAACAGGGCTGATTGTTGGAAATCTCACTGCTCCTTGGCTTCCCCAAGATTCCCATGCCAGTGGAGTAGTGGTTTGTCCCATCCCAAACCACTTTTCTCTGAATGGTGGTGGTCTAACAGACCATGGCAATGCCTCTGGGACAAAGGCATTTCTCCCTTTGCAGCTTTTTGTCCTGTCCTGGAGAAATGGACTCTGTAAAATTGTACAGACTTCACTGCATGTTTTACAACCAGTCTCTATTCTCAAGCTTTCCTCTAAAACAGAGAGTATGAGAACTTTCCTTTTTCTTTAATGGGAGCTGTAAATATTATTTTGTCACAAGCCTAAGGTATTTATGCATCAAGTTTATAGTTCTGGGCCAAAATCTATGCTTTAATCCAGCTCTGGCTCATGGAAATGTTCCATAGGAGAATTAAATTCCTTTGCTTCTTAACACATCAATTTTTATTTATTTCCTAATTCTTTTCAATGGGAGATGATGAAAGAGGACTATAATAACTTCACATTTCCTTCTGGTCAGGGAATTATTAATACTATTTCTTTTTTTTATTTTTTTTACCTACACAAACACCCTTGAGACATTTTTTCATATCCACCTACATTTCAGAGAGCTGCTGGATAATGTAGTATCCTACCGAGTATCCTCCTGGGGTGGTTTTAAATATTGATAAGGCAGGGAAAATACATGCAATTGTTAGGCTATTTTCAGAGGCTTAAAATTGAAACCCAAGACCTAGAAGCAGGAAGCAATTTGGTCTCAGAGTTTAATGACAGAAAACAATAGAGACTCCTGGATACAAATTCAACCACAAGAAGAGACTTATATTTAAAAAACCCTTTGCAAACATTGCCTTGTTTTTCTAAAATCCTTGTTCTAACTGGCATGACTTCTATGGGAATGTAGAACTTAGTTTAAACTGCTCAAACACTCAACCAGCTACCTTCTCAGTGAAGGAAGAACAAAAATGGTAAAGAAGTGGGAATGGATAATGGGAAAGATTTGAAAGCCTATTATGCAGAGGGTCAGAATGGAAAATCTCAGTTTTATTCTGTTCAGGTATCATTGTTTAACCCCCACTGGCAACTAAGCACCACACATCTTCTCACTCACTCCTCCCCTGCAGCAACATGAGGGGAAGAGAAATTGAAGAGTAAAAGTGAGAAAACTTGTGGGTTGAGAGAAGAACCGTTTAATATTTGAAATATTTTTGTTAATAATAATTGAAGATTTTTAATAATAAATTTTAATGAAAAGGAAAACATCAAAGACAAAGACTAAATCATACGAAAGACAACTGATGGTCATGAAAAACAATTGGTCATGACCAACCAACCAGTGCCCAGCCAGTCCCTGAGCAACAGCCCCTGGTACCAATCTTCCCCCACCTATTACTGCTGAGCATGATGCCAATATGCAACATCCCTTGTGTCCATTGGGGTCAGCTCTCCTGGCTGTGTCCCCTCCCAACTCCGTGTGCATATTCAGCCTCCTTGCTGGTGGGGTGGGGTGAGGAGCAGAAAAGCCCTTGGATGTAAGCCCTTGCTCAGAAATAACTAAAACATCCCTGTTCTATCAATACCGTTTCCAACACAGCCTCGTACTAACTACTATGAAGAAAATTAACTTCACCCCAGCCAAAACCAGCACATCAGAGATTCAAAGATAGGTGATTCCAGAAATGTGCTTTCATTCTCAGATAATATAAAAGTTTTTCATTGCAGCTGCTTAAATATTTGAACTACTTTGAAAGGTTTTATGTGTACAATCCTATCCATTATAATGAATAAAATACCTTTCTCTCCTTTTTTTCTCATCTTTTTTCCTCAAGGGATTTAAATTTGGCATTAAAGTTCCTTTCAACTGCAACTTGTTATATCTCATGTATGAACTTACATTTCTCTCAGGAACTTCTTTCCCCTTTTCTTGAATTATGTCTGGATTTGGAAGAAACTTCCAGTCATAAAGATCACTCTTTCTTTCCTTCCTTCGCATTCTTGTGCACCTTTTATATCACTGTCTGTCTTTTTCATCTTTATGAAGGCTTACTGCCTTCCTTTTGAAGCTGGTTTTGTTCTTTTAACAATGCAAGAATCCACTGCTTCTGATACCTTTTTTCTTTTAAACTATTCTGTAATTTAGATTGCTTTCAGCACATATTTTATGTGAAATAGTTGTATACAACTACACTATCAGGTCAAGAAAACAGCTCTCACTCTTGATATCATTTACCTGTTTTCTTTTGTCTTCTTTGTTCCTTATTCCAAGAATTCCTATAAACAATGATCGGCAACTTTGATATTGGCAAATCTCCTTCTGCCTTGGCCTGGTCCTTTGCATTATCCATTTGTCATTTCAAAGTTACTGTGCTTTTGACTATTGCCATGAGGTATTAGTTAGTTGGTGTAATCTTCTCTCTACTTGGGTAGCTAAATTGGATGAGCAGTTTATTTGTTGCATTTGACATAATTCTGATGTTGCTGTCAAAATCATTTTGGTTTTGCAATCTGAGTTGCTATCATTGCCATATCTTTGCCTGCCAGTTCTGATGAGGGAGATTCAAAATGAAGAAACACCTCCTTAAGCTCCTTCTTCGTGCCCTTTTTTTAAGTTGTCTTTTCTGCTTGGTTCTGGCTTTGTGCTCCTGTGTTGCAGTGGGGATACTGCAACATACATATATCAAACCAGGAGTCCCGTGGAAAGGAAATATATATGGACAGACAGATTCTTGCTAGATGTTTCAGAGATGTTTATTTCTCCAGCCGCATGGCCGGAGCTCTGCCCAGGAACTGTTCCAGTCACGGGACCAAGGGTCCTTCTGCCCGCGCAGGGAACACAAACCAACCAATGGGAACGAGGCTGAGCAGGGACAGGGAAACCCCGTGTCTGTGCCCTCAGGGCCCCTCTCCCAGGGCTACACGGCAGGGGAGAGGAGACCCCAACACTCCTGCTTCTGATGCTGCTCAACTTCTCCAGGTCTCAGACAGGTCCCTTTTGAATCCGTGTCCTGTGTCCCCTTCCAGTGTTACTTTCACTTCAACACTAACACCTTTTCTTTTACTGACTGTGCATTGTCATCTCTTTACCTGAGATTCCCCCTGCTCCCAGAAGTCAATGAAAGGAATATTTTAGAGTCAATGCCTTCTGGTGGTTCTCCAAAGGCTCCAGGTCACAGTCAGTCTCCCACCTGGATTTCTTCAGGGAATTCTCTGAAGATTTGGAGGAAGAGAGGCCACTTAGTTATCCGGCAACTTTCTGAAAGGCAGGTGAAAAAGTGTCTCAAATGTGTTTGACAGTCTGAAAGGAGGGCTGACCAATGGGACTCTAATCTCGTTTACATTGTCAAAAGTTGCTGGTAAACATGAAGAACTTGAGGCTGAGGGAATTACTAGTAGAGTTGAATTATTTTGTCAATCTCGCCTGCATATCCATGGCCCTGGGTCTCTAAGACAAACATAATACTGCTCTTTAGCAGACACTATTCACAACCATGGCTCTTACCCAACAGTAGCATGCATGTGCATCATTCATTTATACTTCCCTGCTCTATGGACAATCACATTATATGCCAAAGTTTGATTTGACACCTAGCTTTAGATCCCATATGTTGTCTGACACTTTTTGTAAAAACATTTTTGCCTACAACAGGTAAAAGGAAACTGCATTGAGCAATGGAGAATCCAAGAATGAGTCTCACTCTTAATATTTATTTTCTGTATTATTTTGGGTTTTATTTATTAGTTATGGAAATACTACAGCTTTAATAAGAAATGTGGCTTTTCTGAGACTAGACCCCACCTTCACTAAATAATAGCCTTTTAAAAGAGAGAATTTTAAGACAGTGCTGTAAGTACTTTTCTTCTGATTTTCCACATACAGAGTACAAGGCATAGGAACAAACAGGAATACAGATGGTTCATTGACATGATTTACAGTTCCTAAGCTGTCTGCAGGCATGTTCCGGTTTGGCCAAATTTAGAAATACATCCTCTGAGAGAAGGCAGGTCACCACCCCTCCCCCACCAGGTTCAGGAAAAATAAATTTTCCTCGAAGGAAAGTGAAGGAGATAAAAACTATTTATTTAACAAACACACAGGAAAAGGAAAATAATGCTAAATAATAAAATCTCTCGCTGTGGAGAAAAAACCTGGGAAAGTGCTCGAGTCCTCCCTTTGGTCTCCTCGGAGCTGGGGCTTGGCCCAGGGCCAGGCCCTCTGTGCCCGGTGGAAAGTCCTCCTGATGTGCTCTGATGTTGAAGCAGTCCAGTGGGAAAGGGAGAAAATCCGAAATTCCAGGGAAGGGAAAAAGTTCAACTCTCAGTCTCTCTCCGGAGAAAAAGAAACTGAACAACTGGTCAGAAACTGACTTGGGAGCAGCAAAGCCGGGTGCTTCCTCGCTCCCCTGCCTCAGATGGGAAAAAAAAGTCCCTATCTCTGTGTGACCTTGAACAAGCTGCAAACTGCTTTGAAAAAGTTTTGCTCAGTTTTTCCTTTCCCCTCTCAGGCTCAGTTTAGAGGCATAGAAAGGCACAAGAATTAATTTCTGGGAGTAGGGTGGTGATATGGGATACACATCATAAAGTCACCCCAAGACAAGGCAGATGCCCCAAATCATAGCAGTGCCACGATGGAGACCTTGGCATCTGTGCACTTCAGAGACTCCAAAGTAGCTGCCACCATCTTGATAAGACAGATTCTCCTACAAATAGGTTCTTTCAGAGAAGATGTAAGTCTGGTTCTGAGTGACTCAGAGATCCATTTAAGCACCAAAATGTCTTTTTACTTCGAGTGAGGGTGAAAAACTCAATCATGATGTAATAATTGCAGAGTTGCCAGTAGAAGCCAGATATTTTCACGCAGTTTGGTGAGAAAGAAGAATTCCTGATCAGGAGATTTTTCCCCCCTCAAAAAAATGCTCCTCTAGACGGCAATACAGAGTATGGCTTAGTTTGCATGCCCCACATCAACCTGTCAAGGTACTTTTTTCTGTGTGGATTATGCAAGGAGCCTTGTGAGCTTAGTCCTAACGTGGGCAGCTATTAAACATATACATTAAAACATACTTTTTGTGAAAATCTCACATAGGAGTGTAGTCTCCTCAGGTACTGGTGACTCTAAGGAACTACCCATAGTCACAGTCCAGTTCAGAAGGCAGTGCACCTGAGAAACCACTGTACATGGTATTAAGAACCCAGTTCTCTCAAGCAGTGCCAATACCTGTGTATGAAGGAGTACCAGAGCAGTGGCAGGCAGTCATCTACACTGATAAGTCACTGGGGGTGTCCCTGGTGCCGTTTTGACTGTCACCAACCAGTTCCCATGCATGAAGGAGTTATCACAGCCATCAGCTTCCCCAACAACCAGATTGTATGGAAACACTCATCTTGAAAGTAAACTACTCTGGAATTTTGGACAAGGCATGACCACAGAAATATCTTGCTGCTCTAGATGTAATTCTAACATTCCTAGGGCCAGTGCTGGAGTATCCAAACAGAACTCCCTTGAGAAATTCACAGCTTGTTTACACAGAAAATTGAATTTTTTGCAAGACTAACATTCACTCATAATGGCACATTCATCCTATGTTGTCCGAATCGGTTCTTATTTTGATTGAGTGGAGACCATTTTCAATATTTACTTATGGTCATGGTCAAACAAAAAAAAAAGTCATTGTATTGAAATCAGAGCATACACATGTGCATGAATTTAGAAAAGCTGATTTACAATATTTTAGTAAAGAATGGGCTCCCCACCTCCCCGATAAACATAAATATAGACAAACCCTATACTCCCCAATTGTGACCAATTCTAAAGGCTCTCACTATGACACTTTCCACTGATTCAAGATACAAAAAAAACCAAGATAGGAACATTTTCTGGGGATCATCATGGAAGCCTTAGAAGAATATCTGAAAACTCTGGGAAACAGAAATTCAGAAGCAGAAGGAAATGCCAGTTTCTCATATATTCCTGATGTTCCTCAACACAACTCTGTTGTTCCTATTAGCATGGGAATAGTTAGAGATTGAACTGAGATGAGGCTAAACTGCTAAACCTGATCATTTTCTATCACTGTGTCCCTGAAGCTCTTCTTATCTTTCAAAGCTCCTACTCTATTTTCACCTTCCCACTCCTGGTCTATTGTCAAGAGACACAGCTTTTCCAGCTCCCAGGCTGCACTGACTGACTTGATCAAGACATTCTGCTTCAAAAGACTGTGAGAAAGGTTTGAAGGCTTCACCTCCTGAAGTAACTATCAGGGCTTGATCAAGGCTTTAGTCATACCTCAAACTTTCTGTCTAAGAGGTTTTTTTTCAAAGAAGACTTGACATCACTGAGTGCAAGTTAATAATTGCCTGTGCAACTGGTCCTATGTATTAAAAGTAAAAAAAAAAAAGTTTAATTTAGTGCTTGTTTTGAAAAGAATTGTGTGTAGTGTTGTGTTTAACTAAAAGTGATTCCTTGAAAAAAAAAATACCTGGAATGCTCTGTGGTAAGCAAGCTTTGTCTTCAGATGAAGACTTTGCTATATTTTTTGCAGGATCTGTTCCCTAATCTCAATCACATGGATGCTCAAAGAATTGTAATGAAAAAATTAAATTCCCTGTGGAAAGATTCAGGGACCTCCCTGCTCAGGGAGCAATTATGAGTATCTGAAAACTGTCATATTAAGCACAGTTTATGGCATTACAAAGGGCAAGCACTTCATGAAGTAATCATAATGTTGTGACTTCCAAGAGTCAAAAATATTTCTTCCCACTACTTGAGCCTGAAAATGCTCAATTTACAAGCAGAAATGTCAGTCTAGAAAAATGTCCAATATTCATAAGCAGTTTCTCTTTAAGCACTCTCAGGTAACTCAGCACTTTATATTCCCCTTCTTCCCTTCATTCCACTGAACTACCAGCTGGGTACCTCAAGAAGTCCACAACCTTTCCTGTCTGATAGCTCTGTGGGAGATTGTCCAGACTAACACACTGCCTTTCTTCTTCTATCTCTCTCTCTCAGACGTATCTTAAGGACCTCTTTCTTCCTAGAGTTATTTCTTAATCATGGGGTTGCAATCCATAGAGAGTGATCCTTCCAGAGCCAAGTGGGCCAGTCTATTTCTACAGACCTTTTAAAAATCTTAAGTAAACAAAATCTTAGGATGGGAAAATTCCTTTTCTCCACAGCAGAAAAAGACAACCTGAGAAGCTCAAGTAATGGGGAATAGTTGATGATTTCAAGTACCGTTGTTGAAGGAAAGGAGAGTAACAGATACACTTAGTGGAAACAAATCAAATTAGAGGGAAATTGGCTGTAAATAAATGTAAGATACCAATTAGAATAAAATGTTTATCTTCATCTTTTCTCACCTAGATATTGAAGATACTAAGGCATTATTCTCAACTACTTGTCTAATGCCTTACCTCCAATTTTATGTTTTCTATTATTCAGAGCATATATTTAATACTTGGGAGATGCTGATATTCCAGTACAATGTAGAAGCAGAAGCTTAGATTTTCACAACAGAAACATCTATACTCTCAATCCCAAGGAGACCCAAACCCACTGAATTCTGCAGATAATCTAACATGACATGAATCACTCCTATTTTCATTCTTTAGCAAGCAAATATAATGTAGAAAGTTATCTGACTGAACAAAGCTGGTATCAATAATCTAAAAGGTGGGATTCACTTTTTTTTTTTTTTTTTTTTTTTTTTTTTTTTAATATTTTATTTTGTTCCTGATACTCCAGTCTTAAATTAATCACTTAGGCTTCCCCTTTCATCACTGAAGTGAGATTTTTACTTCTGAAGGCTGAGTTGCGTTAGAGACACACCTTAGCATGGAATGATCCCTCTAAAAAGATGATGATAAGTGAGCTGTATTTCATTGCATGGGTGTTTTTTGTAGAATTTAGACTAAAATGAAATGAAATGGTCAATTATATGTGTTGAAATGTTTAGTGGTGGAGTTAGGAAATATTTAACCATTAATTTTATACCAAGTAAAAACAATTTTTATAAAAAGCTTACAGTAAAATGTTTTAAATGTCTTATGTTAAAGGCTAGAGTATTTATCAAGTTTGGTTTTTTTTAATACAGTTGTACTTAAAATATAACCCACAGATGATGCCTAACCTTCAACTCTCCCTTTACAAGTTCTGTGTTTTGAAACACTTGTCAAATTAGGTTGTTTCCAGTTAATTAAAATTACACATAACCAGACCAAAACATTTTCTAATTTGCAATTCTCCTCCTTAAATCATTTTTTTTGAACAATATGAACTGTGTGGTTTAATTAACACGGAATAAGGCTCTTCAGTTTGGCCCTGTATCACATCTTGCATAAAATAGTGTTTCTAATCCTGCATTAATTTACTCCCCACCATGACTGGCACAGTTCAAAGACAAAAATTAATATTTTCAGGGCTTAGCTATGCACAGTTATCTAGGCTCCTATCTTTTAATCTTGATTTCCACCCACGCCACATCTCCCCAAGCAAGAGGATTAAGAAAATAGGACAGTGAGTGCATTACTATCATTGTACTCTAATGCATATGGAAGTTATTGGAGGATAATACAGTACTTTATCTAACCTCAGCCTGCTCCAAAGTACGCTCTCCAAGTCACATTTAAATGCCCTACTGTGTATGCTATTACTCTGTCCTTGCACAGCCCTTGACAGCAAAGGGAAATTGTGAATTTTGACATCCAGCTGTTTCAAAGAGAAGTGAGCTAAGACATAAGAACCAAGAAGGATTTCTCCCTTTCCCACACACATGGCTTCTCCAGAGCAGTCCTTAGGTGAGTCATCTCAGTGGGGTTGGTATGAGAATGGCCTTACAAAAAGACGCTTTTGCAGATACTGTAAACACTGGTTCTAATGTTCCCGTTTTTTCTCATTGGGAAGATACTGATGCCCTGCACCTGCAGATGCTGTGTTGGCAGCAAAACTGGTCTGCCTTCTGGAGTGGCTAGCAGTCCTATTCCATGGCCAGTCACAATTTTTGGAAAAAGGAAGTGAATTTTACTTGGATTGGTAGTGCAGTGATGACAGATTTCCATGCTATGGCCACTGGATCAGTTAAAGCACACGGGTGTGTGAGGGAGAAGGGTAAAATACCCAGCAACTGATTCCTCTCAAGATTTTCTCTCTGAAACACTGTTTTCACGAAGTTCATCCTTCTCTGGGAAAATGAGTAAATTCTGTGACTGGGCCTGTAACAGTTTTGTTATCATGTTAACATGCAACCCAACAGATACCTTATTGGTGGAAGTAGGAAAAAAGATGGAGGAAAGGAGGGGAACACAATAAAATTTGGTTCATTTCAGAGAAATAATGACTATTTTCTATGTTTGCACTTTTATTGCTGTCGGTGGCACATCTTGCTGCTGCTACCTGGGCGGAATAGAGTTCAGATACTCAACCTCATTAAATTTAACTACGGCTCCCTAAAATTCTTCTTCCTATTATTCCATTCAATGAAATGCTTAATTAAAGACAAGTTCTCATTATTGTTTGATTCTCTGAAGTTGTTGTTCTACTGGAATATATCTCAACTAATAAATACAAAATTAACTTTTATGCCAGTATGCTCCATTAAGGAACTGATACAGAACTGTAACCACTTCACCCAACAAATGGATTCTGCATGTTCTATCACATTACAGAAAGAGAAAAAGATGTTATTTAGATAAAGGACAAAAAAGAATTGACAAAGTTGGTTAGCAATTGACATTAATCCTGAAATTTTTTTTATTTTTATATTTGGACATGTGACCAACGTGGCATCCTAACAGAAATTGAGAATGTAAGTGATTGTCCATTTGCATGTTCTTAATTCAAATAAAAAGAGAGATGATGTTGCTTCACTGATATTTTGGGCTAAGGCTCATCACAAGGGATGACTTAGGCGCAACAGAGACAGCTCTGTTCAATTAATCATTGGCACCATTTGCTGTGCCACAGTGTTTGTCTTGTCTCATTTCAAATTCCTATTCCAGAAATGTCTGGGTTGACCTTTGTGTTGTATCTGCCAGACCCTTGAGGATTTCTCAGAGACCATGAACCACTTTCAAGTAGTGCTAAGTACTTAAACTCAGTTGGCTGAATTGAGTCCTCACCAACAGCTGGAAAAGCGCAACTGGCACATAGTAATTTAATACACCAAACCTTACTAACTTTGCAGAAAATTATAGAAACCTCTTTAATTTATGCGAAAGTCTCATTATTTTCAGTACTTCTGCTTTATTAAACAACAGATTTTGTTTTTCTGAATTAAAAGAAAATACTGCAAAGAAAGTTTGATGATTTAGCACCCTCAAAAAGTATATATAAGTAGATAATTTCTGAAGCTTTTACAAAATACTTTGGTTTTTTCAAGTATGCTCCTTGGATTCTTCATCTATTTTTAAATCACTCTAATGCATTGTCTCCAAAGGAAAAAATTACCTCTTTGTGATCTACACTTAACCACAGCATGCAGGAGGTTGGATCTGATGATAACCGTATAAAAATAGGCATGTTGTGTCAGAACTGTGATACAGTTATTCCACTGTTTTATCTCTGACAGTGACCAGCAGTGACTATTTGGAAGGTGGCATTATGCAGCAAATACTAATACTTCCCAAAAATACTCCCTTTGTCTCCAGCAGTTTATAGAATCTTAGATCCATTTAGATGACTCAGTGACTTCCAGAAACAGACAGCTGTCCTTGTGAACAGCAGCCTGGAAAGATTCTTCATCCTGTATGAAAGCTGCTCTCTTCAATTTCTTTTCAATTTGCCACTTGCTAGTTTCCTTTGGGTTCATTCCTATTAGTTAGTTTAATTTTGTACCAGAAAAGACAACAAACAGTTGATCCTCATCCATCTTCTTTAGGACACCTATGGTTTATAGTCTTGGTAATAACCTCCTGAACTGTCTGTCAGCAGGTTGAAAAGGCCAGCCCTACATAGGATGCAGAACCTGGTCCAGACCTGGTCCGGACCTTTCATCACCCTTTTTTTCTGTTCTAAAGCTACGTTGTTTTTTTTTTTTTTTTTTTTTTTTTTTTAGATAAAACTGGCAAGGAATGAGAATGTCATACCCTACAGAAGATGGGGACACACTGTCAACCTGTGCAGTGGTATAATTATGTTAATTTATTTTTTTCCCTATAGTCATGAATATTCCACGTGCTTTACTGACACTGGTTATCAGTAAGTTAATATTTTGACAGAATTATGTACTGTAACCCCAGGTCTTGTTCCTGAGTAATAACAGTCAAAACCAATAATTTTCCATGTAAAGTTTGGAGGGTTACTGCTTGAGCATCATGTAAATTTTTTTCTACATTGAATGTCATCTGTCATTTTATTGCTTCATTTCTCAGTGTTGTAATATCTTCCAGAAGCCACCAGATTCCCTGCCTTCCTTACCATAAATTACTTAGTGTCATTAGCAAATTTTTGCCTCATTATTCACATCCCTTTCCCAGGATAGACACTGGGGAACTCCACCAATGACCTACCTATGTTGTAAATCTGATTGCTTTCTGCTATCCCCCTTTTCCTAAGAATTAACAAATTATTCAACCAGAAAAGGAACTCCCATTTTATATTGCAGCAGCTTTATTTTGGGAAGATGCCTTCATGCCTTTTTTATTGAATGTCTCATGGAAATTGAGATAAATATATTAGCAAGTCCAAATAAATATATTATTATTAAGTCCACATATTTATTGGTTCTTCAAAGTACCCCAGTAGGCATGTAAGGGTTGAATTTTTTTCCAAAGGATACCTTGGCACACACCCGCTGTTTATCCATGTGTCCATCAATTCTACTCTTCATTAAAGATACTACTGGGTCTCACACTCTTACTCTACAGTTCCTGGAGTCTCCCTTCAAAGATCTATTGGCTTCACATTAAGCAACTTCCAGTTCTCTGGTGCTTTTGCACTTCAAGTATATTGATCATACCTATTGTATTCAATTTGATTTATAATGATCACATCAGTCTTCTTATAGATGAAAATTCATGTAATATTTTTGTTATGAAAAGACTATTAAGTTATACAAGATAGGATCAGTCATTAGATTATGTTTATTGCTGGACTTTTACAGTAATTACAATACTTCAGTAGGAAAATATCAAAATTCATCTTTTTAAAATGAAATTCTCCATTAGCATAATCTCTGTGAGACTTCATTTTCAGTAGTTGTCAATTGTTTCTATCTCATGGGCTGCTTAAATATCCATTAGCATAAAACAGTACTTTCTTTTGTCATTCACTGCTCAGAGTTAACATTTTCTCTTAATCAGAGAGAAAAAAATAGAAAAAGGATTCTGTGAACAGGATTTACTACAGAATTGTAAAAACCTGATACATAAAAGACATTCAAATATGTTTGAACTTCACCCAGTGCAGAAGCACAAAGCCTACTTAGCGAATAAATGATAATTTCACATCTAGACAAGGCTTGCTCTATTTAAAGCTATGAAATCAGGCCTTAATTGAATCTCACCTACCATTGTACTCGTATTGGGAAACAGCACCAGAAAATGTGAAAACAATAGCATTTTTCAAAGTAAGGTAAATAACTTTTTTTTTTCATAGCTGAAGTACATTTTGCTTTTGAAGATTGGTACTTTTCCAACATAACAGTTTTCACTCAATGACCTGATATTGACTTTTAATTCAATTCAGTGTTCTTGCAGATGCAGAGTTAATATCAAAAGCAGGGCCTTTGATCACTGTGGAAATTTGAGAAATCTCATGCCTCAAATACACTAAATATGATTCTAGAAATCAAACCAGCTTCTGTCTTTGGCAACACTTGCTGAGGAGGCTGTGTTTTGCATCACAGTATCTGTCTCATCAGAGAAGTCAAAAAAATGAAGGGATGTCCAAACAATATGTGAAAAGCATGGTATGCATGGTCAGTTTTTCAGTTATTATTTGCTGAAAAAAACCCCAACATTTAGTCTAAACTATTGCTTTTGTTTTTCCTAATACTTGTAGATCAACAGTCACATCATAAAAAATTATTAATCCCATCCTGAACTGGGTTTGAGAGAGAAGAAATGAATTGTTATCTTGTGTTTCTCCCCTTTACAGATTTTAAAAGTGAGCTGGATACTGAACTGTTTGATAAAAAAAACTTAGGTACAGTGAGTCCTACCCAGAGAAGCAGAAAGGATTCATAGTCTTTAAAAACTTTCCTTCACCCTCCAATTTCCCAAACCACTGGTTTTAATAATAAGTAAAATCAGGCTGGTACCAGAAGGTGTTCCTGTAGTGATGTGCTGCTGCAAAAAGGACACCCTACCCTTTGCTCTCTTCCAGATAAGTGAACTGTCATAATGGCCTCATGTCTACTCAAGGTCCATATCAGGTAAGGAAGAATCCCACGGGCCTGAGCTGTAAGAGTGAATAATATATAAAAAGCTGTTTAGTACTCACAAGAAGACTGTTTGGATAAAACCATCTTTCTTATATAAATGGTCATTTGGAGAAGAATACCCTCAATTTCACCCTATTCATGGCTAAGAAACTAAATTTTCAGGGGAAGGGTTTTGGTTTGGTTTTCTAAAAAGAAACCTTTTTTTTTTTTTTAATTAGAAAAAGATAACTGGTTTAATTTTGATACTGCAGAAATCTCAAGTCTTTGGATAACACTTCAAATAAACTTTCTAAAATTACTTTATGGATGTAATACAACATGAATTAATTCAGAAGAACAGTTATTGTACTTTCATATTGCAAAGATATGTAAGATATGTAAGCCTTTTTTCAGACTTCAGTCAATACAGAAAATTCCTTGTGATGGATGCAATACAGAAACACGATCTATGTCAGATGGAGGCCCCCTGAAGTAAGAAGATTATCTTTGCTGTGGTCTCCTTTCCTTTTTCTAACACTGTGTTAGGATGTTCATGTTCCTGAGTCCCATCAACTGAGCTCAGCCTCAATGCTGTGGTGATCTCTCATTTCCAATTTTAAATGTGGCTGACTCCGTTCCGGCCCTTGGCAGACTTACCCCAAAATATACGCATCAAAGTAGATGACAGACAGAAAACATGACAGAGGGGAAGCATCATAGAAATATCAAGGTAACCTAAGTGAATTTCACATACAGTCGATTTTCTAATTGTAAATTTGGACCATGAAGTCTGGACCATAAAATTTGTTTTTGACACAAAAACTGTCACAACAATTACTGGTTTCAGCCTCATTAATTCCCTCTTTACCTACATCCATCACAGGAAGCTGCTGATAAATATATCATGAGAGAAAGGTGTTCAAGGAGAGAAGGTATTTAAGAGAGAAAACCAAGACTGAACACGTGGAACCAAGCTAATAAACCATCCAGAGAGCAAAAGAGATGTAAGGACTTAAAAAGAATTTCACCACTTCCAAAGATGATTGCATTTTTCTGCAGTTTATCATACAGAATCAAAATGTCAAAGAGATGCAGCATTAGAGTGAGAGGTGAAAAGGACTTAGTGTGAAATGGTGCCAGAATTTTATATTGTAATGGAACAACCTCCAGACTCAAATGTCTTTTATTACAGAATGTCCCAAAGCAAGCTGATGCTGGGTCCCAGTCTCAGAGTTTTCCCAGGTGGAAAAGCAAATGGGTTCACAGGGTCTGTACCCTGTAAGTGAAGCTGCTATTGCAGAGCCTCAGCAAGCAGAAGGGTTGCACCTTTACAGTTGGAGCATGTCCAGAGATGGGCAGTGGAGCTGGTGAGGGGTCCGGACAGTAAATCACATGAGGATTGCCTGAGGGATCTGAGGTGTTTTGGCTGAAGAAAAGGGTTCTCAGGGGAGACTTCATTGCTTGCTACAAGCACCTGAAAAGAGGTTGTAGGCAGGCGAGCGTTGTTCTCTTCTCCCAGACAACTAAGGACAGAACAAGCAGAAATGAACTGAAGCTGCACCAGGGGAGGTTCAGCTTGAACATCAGGAGGAATTTCTTCACTGAAAGGGTTGTCAAGCATTGGAATACACTGCCCAGGGAAGTGGTAGAGTTACCATCCCTGAAAGTGTTTAAGAAATGACTGGATGTGGCACTCAGTGCCATGGTTTAGCTGACATGTTGTTGTTTGGTCAAAGGTTGTACTCAATGACCTTAAAGGTTTTTTCCAGTCTTAATGATCCTATGATTCTCTTAATTCCTATGCAGATTCAAGCCAATTCCTAATGGTACATTGATCCCATTTCATGATGAATTCAATTGTTAAAACAACTTATGATCGTAAAATCCCACCTGATCCAGCACAGCAATATGTTGTCATGGAAACTTGAGTCTATCCAGTCATTAATAACTTTCTTCACATGGCAACTTAAGTGCCATAATTTTCCAGATTCAATCAAGTTACAAGTTTCCCATCTGACAGTAATATCAACAAAATTTATTAAGAAATGTTTCATTAATGGTATGCTAGTGTTTAATCTGAATATACTTTAATGAAAGTAACATGAAACTACTATATAGTTAATATCTAAACCATTAAATGTTATAAGAATTAAATATGATAAATCTTTAACAGCATCTAGAAAGACATTATATGAGATATATCTATATATTTGTTATAATATATAATTATATTTGCTTTTTGTATTTTATAACTCTGTATAATTTTATATAATAAAAAACTTGAAAATTTTAAAAGTTTCCTCATAGTGATGCCTTTATTTGAAGTATGTCAGTCAATTTTCATAAAACCAAAAGTAACCTCCATTCTTAAATTGTACTTATAATTTTAACAAAAGTTTCTTTTACTTACTTGTTTCTCTTCATCTTGATCTTGGCTATATAGTGACTGGTAAAAATAAGCAAGTAGATTGCTAATAATGTTCAAAGATGAAAATATTATTTTTATGAGACCTATGTATTAAAAATGCGCCCATCAAAAACTCAGAGACGTGTCAGATAAACATCTGGGCATCTGAATGATAAAACACTGAAGTTATGATTCTTTTTTACCACTGGCAGTCATTAGAATAGCTAGCTGACCTTTTTTTTATTGAAACCAAAGTAAGGAATTTTTTTGTTACATTCATACATTTTTTTAATGTGTACTCTGTACTTTTTTGTAGAGGGATTCCTTGCAGAACAGGGGCATATGATACCCCTGGAAAGATTGGACAACCCAAGGTTGCTGAGGAAAAACCCCTGAACTGGCCCCTGGCTGCCGGCAAGCCTGGAAAGCACCTCACTGCAGGCAGCCCTGAAAGTCCTTGGCAAAGCTATACACTGGTCATCTCCCCTGCTGATTAGAGGCTGTCTAGAGGGACGGGGCGTGAGTCTTTGCAAAAGTAGATATAAGCTTGTATAGTTAAACAATAAAGGGAGAACGATGCTTGAATCGTATTGGTGTACGTGTCGTTACTCTGGCCAGCTCTCCAGCACTCAGACCCTTAAAGCTTTGTGTCCCGGTTTGCTTTGTTTTAGGTCCTTTTAATGATAATTTAAAAATTACCTTATTCAGAAGAAATCTGCATATATCAATGAGCAGAATACACAATTTTGATTAAAACCTTGCCAAGCTGCTTCCTGGTGTCGTAGTTTATTTGCTTCCCTTCTTTTATTCTCCTTTTATTTTCAGGCTCGCCGACCTGTACCCATCTTTCATATGGTACCTCTGACTGTGGGACTCTCCTGACATACTGAAGTAGCTCAATAAGAACAGAAGAAAAGCACACAATGCAAAGTGGGCATCCTGATCAGGAAAAAAAAGGATTAAAAATTGCTGAGGGCACAGTGGCTGAAAAATGCAAATACTGTGATATCAGAACTGAGTTTTAGCCAAAGCTTTTGAAATAGTCTTCAGTTGTTTGCTTGCTGTTTCTAAAAAAATCAATAGTTTTAAAAAAAGAAAAACACTTTCCTGGTAAGTCCTAGTTACTATAATATTTTCTGTGGCCAAACAAATATAGAAATACACGAAGAAACAGAAAGACTATCTTTTATTTTTGATTTTTCCCACCCACAGTATGACATAGGGTACATCACCTCACTCTGCTCTCCATTTCCAACTCCACATTTGTCCTATGTCTCTGTGCTCTTTTCCTTGGAGTCTGTTCAAAGGACCCATGATTCACTTCAGAAAGCTGTGAATTTTAGGGACAGAACACTGATCTGAACTGAGCTCCTGGCCAATAGAAGTAGTAGCTTTTCACTCTGAAATTCCTGTATCTGGACTATCGTTTTTCAAAAGAAGAATTAGTCGAGAGGCTCAACAAAAAAAAGAAGGTTTTTTCATCATTTCCTGCTCTGTGCTAGCAGTTAAGGATTGTGTCTAAAATTATATTGGCTGGTATTATCTTCTAAGCACTGATTCTTATTGACTTCTCTCTCCTAGATTAAGGAGGACTGTGGCATCAGAAATATCCACCCGTATTGGTAATTCTTGGCTTTGATTAAATCTGCTACTTACTTCTTTCCTTTAAACAGACTAAATTCAGCTTTCTAAATCCTTAACTAAAGGAAAAAAGAAAAATTCTCAGACCTCTAATCATCCTCACAAGCCTTTTTCTGAGTTTTCCAGTCTATCATCATTTTTATTGCAGGCTGGGATTTACTGCTGCACACTGTATACAAATCTTTCTCTCAGGTAACAGTTCCAGTCATGGGAAATAAAAAGGACTGGAAGCCCATTTTTTACAGGCAGTTTTCACTTAAACAATTCACAAGACACCAAAGTTAGTCAAATATGGGCATGGCTCGACAAGTTGTCTTGCAGAGAGCTCAAATCTCAGTTTCACTAAGTGTGAGGAATAAGTATTATAGAAAGACAAGATTGTTGCCAGAACTGGGCATACCTGGAATCTAAGCAGGGCATAGGAGGGGAGAATGAAGCTGCAATGTCAGTCCCCATCACTTTTGCACCTAAACATTCCCTGCTAGTAGGAAGGCTCATGGTGTAGTGGTTAGAGGGAGAAATCAAGAGTAAGACCCATTTCTTGCTCTGTTGCAGAGAGATGCCTCACTTACTTTACCTGGAAGTTAGATATAGCCATTATAGTCTTATTTAATTAACAGACAAAATGTAGTTCTACCTCATTAAAAAAATAACACGTATAAATGCATCTAAAATGTTGACTTTTTCACTGGGCTGACAGCATTTCTGTTAATTACTGATGTCAGAAATCTCAAGGATGTCTTGTCTAAAGGGGTCCATGACAGCAAATCTGAAATCTCTTATAGCTGAGGCAGTTAATTTCCACTATTCCTTGAAAAATAGGTTGCACCAATCAGGGACTCTACTGCATTCCTAAAACTCAGGAGAAATACTAAAATTCTAATGTGAGGAATATCCAATAGTAGTCAAACTACAAGTGTAACCATGGTCTTTGACTAAGGAAGTCTTCTCTTTGAATTCCTTTTTATCATTCTTGAGAATATTTTAGTTCATTGAATGTCATTAGGAAAATATTTGTGCCATTTAATATTCTTCCTATTGTATTAAGATAATGACAAAGACAGGTTTCATTTTTAAAAAGCTGGTAATGCACAGGCATGAAATCTTCCTTGCATCCATTCACCCTTATGACAAAGGCTCGCTCAACAAAGAACTCTTTTAATGATTGTTTCACAGATTTGCCTGGTATTTATGAATCCTGTGGAAGATTTTGCTCCATTCCACTTCTATCATTACTGTATTTTATCTATCTATCTATCTCTGTCTATCTATCTGTCTATCTATCGTCTCTTTAGTGAACGTGTTATACACTCTAAATGTATAATAATTATGTTGCTATTTATCTTACCAGCTTGAAAGTTACTTTTGTATAAATCAATATCTCAGAAAAAAGTTGTCAGAAAAAAGTTGTATTTGATTCTCTTTCAAGCACTTTCTCCAAATATACCAAATGTTCTAGGTGAGATCTGTGGTCTTGTTGATCTTGCTTGGGGATTCACACTGCACAAGTGTGGATCGGAGGAGCTGTTTACATGAGCTACTGTTCAAATACTGGCCAGAAAAAATTGCTGTCCCTGAACTCAGGGACCTGTGCTCTAGGGACAGCTACTCCCTCCAAAGGAAAGAGGATTTAGTAGGGACAGAGATGCCTGGTGAGTGTTTACTCAGTGGACTTTTGTATTCCAGTACTCTTGACTGCATCTGTTAGAGCAGCACCAACATTCACCAAGGGACAGTGGGAGTTATCCTGGATACCACAGTGCTTTCCTAGACTTTAGAACTCTTTATTTGCATTTCCTCTGAGCTGTGTTGAAAAGGCACATTCTGATTCCTCCCACTAAAGCAAATTTGAAATAATTTAAAGATTCTTGGTCATTAAAGCATTGGAAATTAATGACAGCTAGAACTCTGTAACTTGTAAATGGTATCTCCACTCAGGTGTTCTAAGTTCCTGTAATTTTTTCAGTAAAGGTACTAGTGTGTTCCGCACTAATTGTAGATCTCCTTCATGTTTGTCAAAAGGACTACCAACAACTGATGGAGAACTATGAAGTCACAGGAAATTATCAAATCTTTTCACTGCAGCCGATGCACTATCTTCTGAGGCCCACTGTTGTGGTTTGACACATAGTTAGGCACCAAGCACACAAAATCTCATTATTTGCATAAGGGGAAAGAAGAATTATTGAGGAAAACAAAAAAGTCTGCAAGGCAAAACAGGCCCACACTTAAGCAGTTACAACATAAAGTTTATTACTAACAGAATGAAAAGTGAAAAGAGATAATAAGAAACTAAAGCAAACTTTCAAACACCTTTCTCTCCCAGTGCCTCCCTCCTTCACGCCGACCCACACCAGGGAAAACAAAACATGGGATTTGGTTAGTATTGCATTTCTTAACAGCTGTCTTTATGCTTAAGGAAAAGAGTTTCTTCTGCTGTGTCATGGGATTCTTCACAATCCAGCAGTCTGGCTGGAAAAAACAATCTGCTGAACTGAAAAAATATCTTTCCCATGAAATCTTACAGTCTTCTCACATTGCCAGTCATGGGCCATGATGTAGAGCTTAGTCTTTTAAGGATGAGTTATTCTAGCCTGAAAACAAAGGCTCTCTTCTTCAAAATCTCTAAAAGCCTCTCACAGCTTCTATGTAACCTGGCATAGGCATTCTCTTATCCTCATAGGCTGCACATAGATTTTCCATCTCCCCATGTACTTTAATGAATTATAGAGAAAACAGTCTGTAATATTACAGTCCTCACCACTGCTGGCAAGGAGAATTTTAAGCTCTAGCGCTAGAAGCGCCTCCGCTCTCTTTTCCCACCACCATTTTGGCTTTGTCCCATGTGACCCTACTTTTCCTTTCTTTTTGACCTTGGAGTTGCCATGTTCTTCTCCCTTATGTGACTTGCTTTTCTTTTATTTTCTCTGACTTGGAAGAAAAGGTGGCCTCGTTGGCTGCGTATGATGTTCTTTTCGTTTCAGCACAAGCTGTGCTGGCTGCAGAGAGGCTCCGCCAGCCCCCACCAGCTCCGCACGGGTCCGCAGCGGCTTCGGATGAAATCTCAGCCGCGCGGTCCCAGCTGCACGGCAGCTCACAGCTGTTTACTCGGCTGCCTGTGGCTCCAGGATGGCTTTTCCCCAGTGGTTTTGTCCGTGCCACTGTGCTGGAGGAGGGAGCCTGCCTGGCTCCTGGCCAGAGCCTGGGCCCGTTCCCCCTAACCTGAGCGGGAGAGCAGGAACAAAAGGGAAATTCCTGTGCTTGCACACCATTTAAATATGCAAATCATAGAGGTGTTATCAGCTTTTTCAGTGGTTCAGCAACTTGTCCATCAACTAAATTTTAGAACCATTACACCCACTAAAACTCAGCTTTGCAGTATCACAGATGTTATCTCCTGTATGACCAGCCCCTTTAAAAATGGAAAGGCCTTGAAATAACCAGAGGAAAAAAATTCCTGCTTCTTCAAGCCACATGACATTAACGGTTAGAATAATAATGAGTTTTGACCAACCATACTGTCATAAATTAAAATAGATGAAATCTTTGGGCTTTTTGAAGAGCAATAAAGATAAAAACACATCCACAAAGAGCACAAAGAACCTATGAGTTTATCAAACTTCCAAGTGCTTCAGTGGCCCAAGCAGAACTGAATGTTAGACCAGCGACACAAACATCTCCATCAGCAAGGGAAATGATCCCTGTACTGCCCCTTCTAGTGCTGGGATGACACAACTTCCTGGCCTTGACTTTGACAGATCTCAATGAATGGGCTTTCTTAGGGTTGATGTAGACTTCAGTGGAAGCAACATAATATCAAAATCATAACATGCTCCAGAACTTACCTAATGTAATTGTATAACTTCGAACTCTTTATTTCTTGCCTTTTCTCAGCCTGTCTATATCAACTCTTTTCAATTCAATCAGCTCAAGCAAATCCAGCCTCTGATCAGCCACATGGGCAAGGTTGAGTGGTCATGATCCCACAATACCTGCTGTCTTAGAGGAATCTCTGGCACTTTGTCACAGTAATTTTTCACCTCATTTCTGAAACTCAGAACAGGTGATGTGTTAAATTTAGTAAATTCATTAAGTCCTTGATTTTTGCTAAATCCTGGTTAGGCTAAGTGGGCTAAATTAGCCCTAAATAAGGTAAGTCAGAATATTTTGAGACTACTATGAAAAGTTTTGGCTGAAATAAGTCAGGGCCTGAGCATGTGATTACTCACTGGAACAGCTGAGCCAATGGAAGGTCCTATGTGTATCCATAAAGTAATCCTAATTCTTCATCTTAAATAATATTATAGAAAACTGTATCTCGCAACCATTGCAGACAGAATGGGTGAGAGTATGAGATTAGCACACATGGAGTAACTCATAAGGCAATATAGGTCAGCTAATTAGACTAAGAAATTTCTGGGATCAGACAATATAAGAAGCAGGAGAAAGAACTGAGTCAAGGCTTTAGATGAGCAAAAATTTAAGAGAAAACTCTTAATTGCTAAGTAGACATAAACATAATCTTTGCCGTATTTAGATTGCAAGGAAACAGTGTAATCATATCCTATTACATTTTTATAGATTAAAATATTTCAGAATATTGATCGAAGTAAAAAAATAGATGGCCCTGGAACTCTGAATACTTTCTTTTGTCCTTGAAGAATGGGACTGCTAAACTTCCTGTCTATTAAAATATTCTTGAAATTCAGTTTCTTGAACTTAGATAAATTAGGTAAGATTTCTGCACTAAAACTAGTTATTTCTTTCTCAGGAATCATTCTTTTCATTTTGTATTCACATTCCTTTACACACAATTCTTATAAGTAACAGCAGCACATGTATTTGTTATGTCATAGCTGCATGGTATGATTTATATTCACTGAAAATTCATTATTTTGCTAAGTATAACTATTCTCATCTTATTTTCACTGAAATCCAATTTCTATGTGGATTTTTTTCAACCTTTGTGTTTTCCCAAGTAATATCAGGAGGTCAACTAATGTGAATAGAATAATACAGAAAAAACCCAACCCAATAGATTTGAGCCTTCCTTGTGGATCTTGTGGATTATTTTCCTTTACTGGTAACAAAGAGTGCATTTACAGTACAGCTGCATCCATACCATGGATTTTTTGCCATTTTTGTCTCTACTGTCTATATCTCCCTAGTGTTGAAAGTGTTTTAATTCCTTATATACCCTGACTTTATTTAAGGAAAAAAAACCACAGAAAAAATAGAAAAGTCATTCTTTGCTTCTTGTTGAGCAAAATACAGCTCAGCACATACCCCTGAGAAAAGAAAAAAATAACTGAAAAATCCATATTAAGGACAGAACCATCAAGGGAACATTGCTGAGAAGGTATAAAGAATGTCTTACACTGTTTCAGAGGTTACTAAAATTCAGCATAAGAATATGGAGGCAAAAAAAGATAAAAAGAAACCAGAAACAAAAGAAGAAGGCTGAAAGAAAAAGTCTGGCTTATCAAAGTGCAGCACAAGAATAGCATAATCTTGTGGTCTGAGAAGCAGTAATGAGCAGGGGGCTCCTATGATCTCATGCTGTCTCTAAGTGCAACATCCTTCACTTCTCTGTTCCCCAGCTGGAGATGATAACCAGGTATCCAAATGATGAACTCAGCAAGGAACTGGTCACTCTATGTGATGGGAAGACACCTGCAAGCTGGATGCAAGCAATGGCTTTGTAGGAATAGAGAAGTTCCTTATCCAAACAGTGCTTATGACAAAGCTCACAAGTTTTGCTTCATGAGTTTTTCTCTGGCCTGTCAAGTGAGTAAAAGGTTTTAAATGTTCCAAAATTACAGAATGTTGATCCCACATTATCTCTTTCTAAATCATTGAAAGCCTAGTCATGCAGACTCACGTGCTCACATGTGGACTTCATGTGATTCAGAAATGTGATCCCAACCTAACCACACTGCAATTAGGCAGGTGTGAAAGTGCCTCAGCAACCTCCTGGACTGACAGATGACTTCAGGCTGTCCGAGGAATTCAGAGCTCTTTTGCTGAGGACACTACACTATGAATGCTTTGGAGAACAGGAACACACCTGTTCCAGGGATCTTGAGACTAAAATAAACCAGACATAGTGGATGGAGACAGATTTGCAGAGTCACTAAACTATTTTTCTCAGCACTCTTATGGGACAGAATTCCTTCCAAGCAATGCAAATATAAAATGTAAATCCCCTTCATGGAGCCAAGGAAATGCAAAGGGGCTCTATTGTAAAAAGAATCGGGTTTGAGGACTATGTGAAAGCAGGCAAATTAAATTGCATAAAACCAAATTACATAAGAAAGAGTGGGGAGAGGAATTTGGGTAGATGAGGTACCTTGCCAGCAGAAAAGGGACCTGCCAAACATCTCCAGATGTCTTTGCTGCTCCTGCTACAAATTAGAACTGAAAGTCACCCCAGAAAAGCAGTTTTGCTGGTCTCTTGGGTTTTTCAGGAAGTCCAATCTCTTCCTCTACTTTGTATCTCCTGTCTTTTATCACACTGAAATGTGCTACTATTCTGAAACAGTTGGTGTTTCTGTTTGCTCTTCTTGAGCAGGGGTGGATGAAACAGGAATGAGGGCTGGAGTGAGAGCAGGGACTGGTGCCTATTTTGTGGGTTACATTTTTGGTGCAGGAAAGTATGAACACCCACAAAGTTCTGTTCTGCTGTACAGGCTGGCCAAGTCTGATTTCTATGGCTTCCTCCCACTCATGTTTGCCTTTTTCAAAGGCTATTTTTTCTCTTTTATGTATAGGATACCAAGTCCATATTGCATAAGGTGGGAAAAGGCCTTCACCTCCCCAGGTTTTAAGTTTTTCTCTTGGATTTTATTTTTCATTTCAGTGGTGCTTAATGGTCTCTAGCTCTTTCAAAAAAAAAAAAAATAGAAGGCTTCTGTCATTCTGAAACAGTAAAGAAAAAAAGAGTTTTTAATGGTAATAGAAAGATGCGCCAAATCTTGTAAATAATGGAGTGCAAGATTTCTTTGTATCTGTTTAACTGAGAAAAAAATTAAACTGAAGGCAGATTTATTTTTTCACTAACAAGCTTGCTCTGAATCTAATCCTTTCTCAGGCCAAATTCTTGGGTTTACCTCTGAAAATCTAATAAAACTCTGAAGAAGTGAATGGCATGTCTCCTGGGTTACATCAGCATCAATGAAACAAAGTGAACTAGGTGTAAAGGTGAACAAAAATGGTTTTATTTTTACAGCTTGAAAGACATTAGGAAGAGGTGAATAGCAAAGGGATAGCTTGCTAAATTCTGCCCTGGGGAAGCAAAGGGCAGATATATGCATACTGCCAATCATGTACTGCCATCTATAATGCTCTTTTTGGGTTATGTTCTAGTAACATTTACAACACATGAGCTTCATGTCCATCATCCACTGAACATTTACTGAGCCCTGACAGACAGACCCACACTGTAACATCTGCTGATATCAATACAGAAATATGTACCAGCCATTCAAAAGCAGTAAAAAATAAAAGCTGTTTTCCATTTCTTCACATTAAAAACAAGCCCTGTTTCAATGAATGTTTCAGCTCAGGAAAGATTCTGAGATGGGCTTTTCATGAGTACACAAGTCAAATGTTTGCCTCCCTCTAGAGAGATATTCTCAACTATGTTTCACAAGAAACAAAAGAAAAGAAATTCCAGTTAAACTAAAATGTAGAAAAGTTAATAATTAAAAAGGTGCTATCGATGTTTAACTGATTCTCAAAATAATTTATGAAATCCTTCAAGCTCGAGGAGCATTTATATTCAGTCTATTGGGATTTATTTCACAATTATGAGTTCAGTAGTTCTTATGAATCCCAACAGAACAGAAGCACCGCTGAACTTTGTTGCAGCATAAATTAAGATGTTAAAGCAAGTCATCACTGCAAAGATCTCAGGCTATAGGGGGAACTAAAAAATGGATTGATGGTATGAGCAGAGATGCACTGTCTTCAGAGAGAAGCTCCAAATGAGGTCTCCTCTGAGTCCATTTCAAATCTGAGGAACTGGGAACAGGATCTGGGTGTGCCCTAGTCCTAATTTTTGTCACACTCTGCTGTTTCCTGTACTGGGAACACTTAGAAAACTTTTGAAATAATAAATATCATCATAGAAGTATGCAGTACAGCAAGCACAGTCTGGCACAGGAAAATCAAGCTGCACTTTGATTTCTGCTCACAAGAACATTTTCTGCTACCTTTATAGTGTCCATCATTTTTTCTTCATTACTGGTAGCCTGTAAGAATGTTTAAAATAAATCTGCTACACTTTTTGTCCTTTTATTTTCTTTTGGCTGAGGTTGCCACCTTTTCATTTGTGTTCTGCATGCAGCACAACTCATCATAGCTGGGCTGTTTGTTGGCTTTTTCATGGGCACTGCCATTACACTCAACTTCAAGCTGGGGACAGAATTTGCTTGAAACAGATTTGTGCTTTTTGGTACAAGGAAGACAAAAGCATACTTACCAAACCTTGCATCCCCTCAGTTCATAGATTAATTCCAATCTATATTTGTAAATGTTAGTAACTCAAAAGATCCTTGCAGGAAATACAATATGACCATCAGAGTTGGAAATTTATGGACATCTACCATCTTATTTCATTACTGATTCAAAGGTGCTAGAATTTACAGTATCTTCTCTTATTTCCACCATAAAAAAGGATAGAGTCAAATAAAAATCAGGATGCAAATACATGTTTATACCTTACACCCCTTCTCTTGCCTGAATTAGATTCATTATATTATTGCTTTTACCTGTTAATTTTCTCAGTCATGTGTAAGGCAGAGAAAACAGCAGTTTTGCCCATAAGATGTCACAATCAAATCAGTTCAGCCATGTCTGTATGCAAAGAATATTGCAATGTCAAGCATAAACTGTGGTTAATTATTTAAGCTGTAAGTAATGAAAAAGTTTATTAAGCACAGAGAGTAAATCTACCACAAGACATTCCCTACCAGATTGAGTCTGCTTTATAGTAGATTAAACTGTAGCCTCCAACTACTTGATAATTCTACTTTAATGTTTCCAGTTTGTCAAATTTTAATACTAAATGAGTGTGAAATTTTAGCCAGAGGTAAAGCAAGGTTTCAGGACTAGGAAGTTGCTGCTGGCTGAGGGGGAAAAAATGGTTCATGGAAACTAAAATAGCTTTTGATTTTACTGGGATTTTGTATTTTGAACTTAAGAAGAAACCAAAACAAAATAAAAGAAAACATGTTACTAATGATAACCAAGGAATTAATAACTCCTAATAAATAGTTAAGTCATAAAATTATAAGTCAGTTATTTTTTCCTGTTTCAGGTAAGGAGCAGAGAAATGCACAATGGTCAGTTGAGTATGTGCTATACCCAAAATTTCTAACTTAAGGGTTCAGTGCTGTAGGATGATATTTTGGCTTCACTGAAGCCACAGTAAAACTCCCATCTGCAGCTTTTATATCACACTGCAATAATATCTCTCCTCAGAAGAGCTTATGACTTTGTCCTCCCACCAGTCCAGTGTGTTTTACAATAAGAATTTAATATCTGAACAGATAAATCTACATTTTTTTCTGGTCAAAGTCTTCCAAGATATTCTGGTATGTTAGTGTGTCCTGACCTTGTTCTGTTGCTGACCTATATAGGCTGCACTCTGTGCCTTGGCATCAAGGAGTGGACACTCCCAGAGTTCTACTGGGATTTTATAGTGCTGATGCTTCCCAAATATTAGCATTAGGTATTTTCAGGTGTCTGCATCAGGAAAAGCAATGTCGGTAGGCCAAGGGAGGTTATCCTGCCACTCTACTCAGCCCCAGTGAGTGAGACAGGGCTCCTCAGTACAAAAGAGGCAAGGAGCCACAGGAGAGGGTCCACAAAGATGTTTAAGGGACTGGAACATATCTCTTATGAGGAGAGACTGCAGGATCTGGGCTTGTTTAGTCTGGAGAAGAGAAGACTGAGAGGAGATCTCATTAACACATACAAATATCTCCAAGGCAGGTGCCAAGAGGATGGTGCCAGGCTCTTTTCAGTGATGCCCAGCAACAGGAAAAGGACCAATGGTCTTAAACTAAAACACATGTTTCACCTCAGGAAAAAGGTGAAAAAATTCTTTACATCAATTGAAGATGACAGAGCCCTGGAAGAGACTGCCCAAGGAGATCATGGAGTCTCTCTCTCTGGAGACATTCAAAACCCACCTGGATGCATTCCTGTGTAACCTGCTCTGGGTGACCCTGCCTTGTCAGTGCTGTTGGACTGGATGATCTCTAAAGGTCCTTTCCAACCCTAATGGTCCTGTGATTCTGTCTCTGTGACTGTATACCACCAGCACATTTTGGTAATGCATATATATGGCATCTGTATGTGGATGGGCCATTTAGAAACAGTGTGGAGTGACTAATCTGAGATAACAAATGAAATCTTTGCCCACTAAAGTACTAAATTTGTGATTTGTGAGCCCAAGAATTGAAACTTCTATGCTGCACAGTCCCTTTCTTCCTAGTACTGAGAGACATTAAAATCACTGAACAGAGCAATCTGCTTTATCTGTTTGTCATATCCCTTCTGCAGATTTTAATAGACCAGATCCTGCTGTTTTTTATATGGATATGACAGTGAAACTCTCACTGCCTACTTAATGCTCTCTACTTATGGATGGGAACAAGGTATCCACCCTTGTTTGAATTTATTATTATTAATCATTGAAACTATTGGTCAGATGTGCTGAATGTCTTCAAAATCTTTTGAGGTTGAAAACTTTTAATTTTTCCAGTAGGGCACAACACAAGGCAGCTGACTGTAACAAAACCCCTTTTGTTGATGAATTTCCATCTTGTTTGGTACCTAGATGAAGTCATGGAGGAGAGCAAATTCCTGGGACTTCACTGCCCTCCATACACTGCAGATAGATCTCACCAGGACACCCAAGGCCACATTCCTGAGTTTTATTCCTAGTGCCTGGCATGCACTGGGCTGGGGATGTAAGTGAACATAACATGAGTCACCTTGGAGGAGAGGGAAGTGCTGTGCTGTGAGTGGGAGGAAGCATTTGGATGAGCTGGCAGAAGCTGTGCCTGCCACAGGATGCAAAGATCCGTCACTACTCCTGAACTCCACCACACCAGTGGCTGGAAATAATTCCTGATTTCCCTTGCCTGGTGAATGTGCCACAGCTCCCTGGTTAATATGTCTTGATGTCTTGATGGTCTTCTCTGAGCCAGTCAGCTCCTGACTGTGGCTTTGGGTTGTGAACAGGTCAGGGCCACCTCTGAAGTGGCAGGTGTGTGGGGATAAAGTCTTGTGACCAGGGAGACTTGGAATGCCTAAGTGGATGTCTATTAAGATCCACTGTGTGGACTTCAGGTCTTTTCTTTTGCTCTGTTTCAGGGTGGGCTGTTTAGGTCCTAGAATCATATAATGGTTTAGGTTGAAAGGGAATTTAAGATCATCTAATCCAGCCTGTGTGCCATGTGCAGGGATGCCTTCCACGAGAAGGTGGAGGACAGGGAAAGGACAGTCTCTGAAGATGTCTGTCAGAAGTGTTTTCTTTGCAGGTGCAGAAGCAGATTTGCATGGTGCGATAACGAAATTTCCTGATATATTAGGTGAGCGCTTGCAACACAGCATGATGGGGAAAAGAATCCCTTTAAATTATCCTAGCTGCAAAAATTATTAAATTATCCTAGCTGCAAAAATTATCCTTGCTGCAAGTCTGTCCCGGTAACAACATGCCCTTCACACATCTCTTACGAGGAAATGCATCTTCAACATTTGCATGTTCCTTCTGCAAATGAAGAGGGGCAAGTGGCACTGCCATTGAGGCATCTTGGCATCAGTGGCTGGGGTATAGGGTGAGGGGTCAGGCCTGCACCTACTTCCCTGATATGTTACATGTTTTCTCCCTTTGTCTGCATCTTCCCATCCCAGGGGGGTCTCCAACTTCCTCCTCAGACATGATGAAGCAGGAGCCGTAGAAGCACCAAAAATAATCATTTCCCTCAGCTCAGGCTCTTTACTTTAGAAAAGCTGCTTTCATCCCTTGTGGCAGCTTGTCAGAATTAGAATCAAGTGACCTTAAATGTGTTTGTCTTTTTATTATGCAATTAGCCACATTGCAATGTCCTGTGATTTCTTTTTGTGACAATCCTTGTAACTGAATTGCAGAGCTATCCTAGAAATAGACTCAATAGGAACTTGGGAATAGTAATAATTACAAAATTCCTGAGCTTTCCAGTCTCCCAAGTTAATGTTTTAATTAGCTATTGGTACTTAATTCACTCCTAGAGGCAGATCATTTAAACCATTGCAAAATCATTTTAAAGTTATTTAAATTTTTGAATCAGAATATGAAATCGATGCTTAAAATATCTAGAAGGTTCATGCTTTTCATTCACATTTACACAATGAGTTTCAGAGGGAAAAGGAAGAGAAAGATGGTTTTCATTTTATCCACAGTTTTTCAGTGCATCACCAAATAAATCCAATGCTTAACAGCCCCACCTCCTGGTGAAAAAGCAATGAGAAAACATTTTACTGGCAATGTTTTCTTATCTAGCTTACATAATGGAAATGCTTTTGTTCTTTACTTTTGCATGACTGCTCTAGAGCATTTTTAGAGCTTTTTTTTTTTTTTTTTTTTTTTTTTTTAGCTGTATCCCCTCTTTTTTTCTCTCACTTCACAGGGATATTATATTCTAATAATTGCTTTTCTCCTTAATGTCTCCTTTAAAATAGATGAAAAATACACTCTCTGATTTTTATGCCTCCCCACACACAAATCCAAAGCCAGAAATCAGGCAAAACCCAACAAGATCTGGGAACTTCTGAAGCTGTTCTTGGGTGCAATGTCTCCAGGATATAAAGCATGAGATCACGAGGAATTCCAAGTTTGTGTAAATCTTGGAGAATAAATCATTATATGTCAGGAAACCATTATCCAGTAGCATGGATGAGCCTGAACCCGCCCTGAGGAAGGACATTTCCTGTGTGATTCTTTCCTGTGCTGAAATCTAGGTTCCCACTTAATGTTCTTTTTCACAGTAATTTCCCAATAGTGTATTCTGATACCTTTTATCCTCTTTCACTTATTCCTTACCTCCTGCAGCAGACTTACAAAGTT
The DNA here is from genome assembly GCF_000691975.1 of Corvus brachyrhynchos. NCBI lineage: Eukaryota > Metazoa > Chordata > Aves > Passeriformes > Corvidae > Corvus > Corvus brachyrhynchos. The sequence continues at coordinate 623,847 of NW_008246058.1, forward strand.
TCTATAAGCCCAAAATAGTTAATAACAAGAAGAGGACTGCCAGCATTTGGGAGATGGAAACTGCCTACATTCAATACTTGGAAGCATCATGAGGACAATGAAAAGGTCAGTGACTTCATTGCTAAACAGAGCATGCAAGGAAGGAGCACGGCATGTGCATGGAGAGGGGCTGGATGCTTCACCATGGGAAACCATGAGCATAAATCATAAGCAAGTTCAATTAATATCTGCCATTTTGGCTTTTCTGACTCAGTCTTTGCTTCAACCTCTGCACCATCTTTAGGCTTGCCAGGACCTCTCTCCTCCAGCTACCTGTCAGCCTGCCTCTTCCCCAAGGTCAGGATTCCCAGCAGTGTGGCTGGCCCTGCAGCATCTTGCAGAGTGGAGACTGTGCTTTGCTGTGTGCTGACTTTTGAGCAGGGCATCTCAAGAGTAGGAATTATAGAATCATAGAATACAGAAAATAGAATACTCCTGGCCGTGCACAGGATACCCCAATAATCCCACCATGTTCCTGAGAGAATTGTCCAAGGGCTTCTTGAGCTCTGTCAGGCTTGGTGCTGTGACCACTTCCCTGGGGAGCCTGTTCTGGTGACCAGACACCCTGTGGGTGAAGAACCTTTTCCTGATATCCAACCTAAACTTCCTGTGACACAACTTCAGCCCACTCCCTTGGGTCCTGTCACTTGTCACCAGAGAGAAGAGATCAGTTCCTGCCCCTCCTCTTCCCCTCCTGAGGAAGCTCTAACTGCAATGAGGTCTCCCTTCAGTCTCTTCTCCAGGCTGAACAGACCAAGTGTCCTCAGCCACTCCTTGTGTGGCTTCCCCTCATGGCCCTTTGTTGCCCTCTGGATGTTCTATAACAGCTTTATATCTTTTTTATGTTGTGACTCCCAAAACTGCCCCCAGGACTCAAGGTGAGGCCACCTCATTGCAGCAGAGCGGGACAACCCCCTCCCTTGCCCAGCTGCCTGCCCAGCTGTACCTGATGCCCCCAGGACATTCTTGGCCCTCCTGGGCACTGCTGCCTCATGTCTAACTTTGCATTGACCAGGAGAGTTTCTGTGGCATTGCTCTCCAGTGCCTCATTCCCAGTCTGTCCACACATGCAGGGTTACCCTGCCCCAGGTGAAGAATCCAGCAGGTTTTTTTGTTAAACTTCATACGCGTGGTGATTGCCCATCACTCTAATATTTCCAGGTCTCTCTACAGGGCCTCCATCTACCTCATGCAGCCTCCTGGGCAGTTGGTGTCTTGTTGGGGTGGGAAGTGGCAACAAGGAATTTCTTTTCTAGAATTAAATGCAAATTAGACTTACGTGTTCTAAAGCAGCACAGAGAGCAGGGAGGTTGTGCTTTTACAGGTATCAGCTGGTGCATTTCTAATAGAGTATATACAGAAATAACATGTTTAAATCCCCCCACTTGTCTGTAGGGTTGAAATGCCTCCTCTAATACTTTCCAATAATATGCCTTTAAATAACTAATCTAGATCAAGCCTGAAGTTGCAACACAACATATTAGCATGTGAGAGAAACATTCTCTACTCATATCTGAAAGGGGAAAACCAGCCCTGGCCCCAATGTTTGGCTGCACATAATCGTTATCCCACTTCCAAGCTTAACAAAATGCTGCACTACATTTCAGGCACCGTTGATTGCACTTGAGGTGGTAATAAAAAAATCAATTGTGGGGTTTGTTTTAGGGAAAAGTGTAAGAGATGTAAAAGGAATACATGCCAGGATTTAAGAGGAAATGCACATGGTTGAGAGGCACAGGAATGTCATGGGGTCACAGTTTCAAAGACTGAAGCCCTATCTAGTCAGGTCCTTTCTGTTGTTCAGATCTCAGGTTCAGATCCTTGAGGCTGCCTCAAGGACTCTCCTTGCTTTGTTCACCTCCTTTTCAAAGTATCCACAACCCTCTCTGTGTGCAGTTTATTCTGGTTTAAAAAGTAAATTAAGTCACTGGGGAGGAAGAGGGAAGGGGAGATAGAATATCTGTGCACATGCCCTGAGATTGAATTGTATCTTTTATCTTGTTTAAAAGGTTGCCTACAGAAGGGAATAAATGAGAATGTTATTGGGATGTGGACTTCAGTTCTGCCAGCCTCTAAATACACAAGCATACAAAAAATTCTGATGCTTAAATAAATTGCCCAAATGGGCTAATTTGATTCACTTCTCACAGAAGCACATCCTGAGAGTATCCCACCTTATCTACTTTACCTACAACATTTACCCTCAGTGCAAGAACCAAAAGGAGGCCCATGGATCCAATTCAGTCCATACGGACAGAGAATAAAAACCATTTAGGACTGAAATAACTGGTAAAGTTGACTCTCCTCTCAGTGACCACAGCACAAACCACTTTTACATCAAATATTGGACTCTGGGGGTGTCATCAAGGACATTTAGGAAAAGACGCTGAAAATGAAGGATGTATCCTCTCATCTCTTGCTGGACTGTTCAGGGAGTCTGTAGCATTCCTTCCGTGCTGCGCTTAGCCATATGAATAAAAGAGGAGTTTGTTTTTTCAGCTGTCAGGGAAAAACCTCTCAGGGAGCACTTAATTCACACTACACCACTTTCTCAGTTCCTGGGGCTGGTACAGGGGTAATAGCGGCAGGACTCAAGAATTTAAGGAATGAATCTGAAGGTTGTATATAACTGAAGCAAAAAAGAAATTCTTAAAAAAATGAAATTATCAGTATGTCTTGTGATGTCAAGCATCTGAAACACAAGCAGGAGAAAAATTTATAACTAATAAACTAAGAAAATTTTTTCTCAATAGAGTGTGTATAATCTTACAATGTAAGTAATTAATAAATTGTTCATGAGCAGCTCACTGCAGTATTGGACCTTTGAGCTGTATTAGATTGCTACATGAAAAGCATTGGGACTATGTGGACCCAACCAAAGTTAAAATTTAATCAAAGGAATTGGTATGTGAGTCAATTTCGTTGCAAACAAACAATTCATGCAGTTTATTATTACATGCTAAATACCTTTTAATAGTTGCTTCCTAATATTCACCTCTTTGGGCTTACTATTCCATTCACAAATGTTTTTTGTCATGTGTTTAAGTTGAGTGTTGATCTACTGCAATTTTTCACTGAGAAAACACAATTAATAAGTTAGTTATTATCAATAATTAATATACATAAATAATAGATAAATGCTAATAAATTAATAATACAGCTGGTAGGCAAGAATTGAAAGCAAATACAAAGTCAATTCATTCAAAGTGGAGAAAGTATTAAGAAGGATTAGGAGACCAGTGCTGCCAGTACTGGTTTCTACGACTTTGAGGAAGCCCTGTCACTTTGTGATTTCTGCGTTTCCACTTTTGATTGTTCATTGACTTTGACTTATCTTAATGATCAATTTTTTTCAGCTGTCACCCAATTCTTACCTTGAAATGTTACAGGACTTTTTAGAGGATTCCCAAAAATCAACCTTTCCCTGTAAATCTAGTGAGAAAATAGTGATATTTGTACAAAAACTAGTCAGCTTTCATCACAGGAGCAGAAGGGTTTTGCTATGAAGTCCCAGGGATGCAAGATCAGGAATTGTGTTCTGCTGATTTTCTTCTTATCATTTTTCAGTTTTTAAGATTCTGTAACAATCCCTCCAGAGTTTCACACTGTGAAACATAGCAACAGGCTAAATTAAGCAATGCTTTGATGGCTTTAAGGAATCTTGATATATTAGGCAAATTTCACCCTCCTTTCCAACCTGGACTGGTCTGTTTTCTGGGTTTGAGGAACAAGTAATTTAAATAAAAATTAGATAAAACAATCTTCAAACAGCTCTGTATCAGATAAAATCATCTTTCTTCAAGCTGCTCTGTATCAGAACAAGTAGCCATGAAGTTGTGAGAAATGGCTGTCCCATTGCACTGTTGCTTTTCTCACTGGCCGGGACAGAAAGAAACTTTGCATTCTGGATTGCCATAAGCATTTTTCCATTATGTTACCTTACATTAGTTCAACCTAGCATCTAAAAATTTTTAGTTGTTTTTCAGTATCAAAAACAAGAATCTTTCCAAATATGACTCTCCTCCAGAACAAAATATATACAGAGTCTGGCTTTAGACTAAGCAGACAGATGACAAGGGCAGTATATTGTGAGAGAAAAGTAGCCTTGGGAAAGGCTGTCTGCAGTCCCACTTCCAGTACACATGTAAGGAGCTGTGTTATTCAAGCAAAACAAGTTGTTTCAGGTTCTGAAGTCAATCAAAAACCTCTGAAAGTTGATCTCTGAAGTTTGCATTAAAAAATAAGACTAGCAGAACTGGAATGTATCTTTTGAATGGCTCAAACAAGAGATAAAATGTTTAAATCTTCTCTAATTTAATTTCAAACAAAATTAAAAGGTAGAAAATAAATAAAGAAAATTTTCCAAAGGCTGTTAGAGATGTATCTAGGGCATTCCTAAATGGAAAACCATGTCAGTTTCAGGAGATTCCTTCAGATGAAAATAGTTGAAGGCTGCAAGATTCTTAACTAATAGGTCTGTTCTTATGCTTTTACGGTCTGAAAGAGGGAGTTAACAGTAGGATGTAAAAGAAATTAAGTAGTGAGACAGAAAAATGAAGAAGACTCTTTTCAGCAAAATCACACCTATACATGTGCAGCCATGGTCTCTGACATCTCTCTTCTTCACCCTGTAATATTTTGAAAGCTCCAGGACTTTTTTCTTTCAGTCTTATATTTGCTTTAAAGGGGTGAGTCGTGTTGTGTGGCTTGTAGGCTGCATGAGTGAACACATTAAATCGTTCAGGCTGTTCTATGCAAAGCATCTGTTACCAATTTGCCTGTGATTGCTGTGGGTGAGACTCACTGGTGTGGGTGTCCAGAGTTCCTGCACCAGCCCAGGCTGTGACCAGCAGTGAGGGATCCCGTCAGTCCAGTTACCAATGGTCTGGGGGAGAGTAGGAGGAAGATTTCACTCCAGATGAGAGGATTGCACAGATTAGATTTTTGTCTTAATGCCTGTGTGTTTTAAAGCTAGATTATCACCCTCTGTTTTTAACGCTTGCTCCAGTTAATTTCAAAGCTTTCTTCCTTTTTTGCTTAGCTCAGAAGAAGCTTTCCTTTCACAAACATAGTCCATCAGAGAAAGTTGTGCTCCATGACTTGGCTACAGTGTTGTGAGCCAGCTGCTGCTGTTATCACTAAAGGGCCTTGCCAGCTTTCCTACTTCTTCCTTTCCTTTTTTGATTCATTATTCATATATAAGAAAAGTATCTAATATAATCAAAATATTAAGATTCTGCCTGTGCTTTTTCCTGCCTCTCTTTTTCCTTTCCAACTCTCCAGAAAAGCTATTGCTGTTTTATAACAAATGTCTCCCTATGACTGTCAAAAATTAGAAAAGGCAACATGTGTTCTTATTCTGTTCTTGAGGGAATTATCTTCTGTGTTTCTTCCTTTCTAGGAAATTCTTCTCCATTCTTTTCTAAAAAGAGAAGATTAACCATGAAGATAGGTGCTAAGCAAGGAATAATCAAGCACACAAGCATTTCTGAAGAGAATGCTCGATTATTTCCACTGAACTTTTTCTCATCTGACTGTTATTCTTTCTTTCAGACTCCCTGTGAATAAGTGCTTACTGCAGTCACTCTTTCATTTGGAACAAATGCCACAAAGTTTATAAGGGAAAATGGACTATGGCTAAATGGCCCAAAATAAGTGCTTTCAAACCTTACTAGAAATTTTGAATTGGTGAATTAAACTGAAATAGACTTTCTGTATGATCAACAGGAAGGGCATGATATCCTCTTCTGTGCAGCAGAATGTATTCTCTCAAAAAGAGAAAACAATTTCTTTTTGAAATGTCAGAGTCTACGCACAATCCCTTACATTCTTTTAGACAAACACCTCTCTATAACAGATATGATCTTGTTGCATTTTTTGATACTGACTGAAATCAACATGTCTTGAATTTGAAAGATATTTATGTTGGTACCATCATTGTGGCTCAAGTAAAACATGAATGATCTTGAATCAGCCCTCCAATCTTCTGCTGACATCATGGTCAAATATTATGATACAGTGCTTAGAAAAGAAGTAGACAGATGCACAAACTGGAATCAGCAAGAGATTTCTGAGCTACCCCTAATGATATGAGCAGTGTCCAGCATGACAAGCACTCAATATAGAAGTGAGAGTGTTGGTATTGCCATCAGTAATTAGCCACTTCTGAGTGTTTCAAGTGCCTTGCAGCACCTAACAGCTGTAGGTATACAAATTTATCTGTGATATTTATTTTGCATTGCTAGTTGTTCCCTGCTGGAGGGTGATATTTCTGGAAAACTTGTACCTTGACCATGGTCGGATTGATCTAGCACCAAAAAGCATACTGTGTTTCACTCACAGAGAAAGTTAGCAATATTTCCTGGCAGAGCTAAGTAGATATTCCTAATTTAGTTGTCCTGATCTAGGAAATTGTTGCATATAGGTAAAACCTTATAAAATGAAGGCCTTGTTGCCTTTGTAAAATCATGGCCTACTCCTGTTACTTCGGCTAAGTAGAAAAGGATTCTGGGTAAGGACTTAGCTGGAATAGAGGTGGAAAACAAGTTATGTAATAATAGAAAACAAGTTGTATAACCATCATGTGCTTTTATTATGTTTTATGGTGGTTGGTTAAATTATGTTTGTTGTATTTTAAAAGTATGCAGCTGATAAAAGTCTAATTGCTTAAAAAGGCCTGTTTTTTGGAATAAATGAGCTCCCTTTTACACCTGCCTGAGGACTCTGTGTCACTTCTTATCACAACATTTGGCGCCCGAACGACGGGATATCAGATTACGGTGAGGAGGAGGACTGTGACCAGCAATGAAGCCTGATGGACCCAGAACAACAGGATATTAGATTGCAATGAAGAGATGGACTTACAACCCTTACAACCCTGGACCCCTCAAGTGCAAGCAGAAACCAGAGCTCAGACCCTGCTATGACAGAAGGGGACTTTATTTGCGGACCACAATCCGACAGAGAGCAAGATGACAGCACAGCCTGTCAGGTTAGGTCAGTATTCACTGAACGAAGAACCATGGGACTGTGAGTATCCTGGGACCGGGCAAGTGTCCCGGGAGTGTGGGTGCAGCTTAAAGATATTGAGCACATTCTCCACATTGGAGCAACTTTTATTATGGATTAAAAAACCCTGTAACTGTTTCCTAAATGAGAGAGGCTTTGATGTTAAAAATTCCTGCGTGTAGCTGTGGCAGCGAGTGCTGGACAAGATACTGATAATGAACCTGGACATGAATCCAGGGAAAAGATCCAGGGAATGAATCAATCCTCAACTTAGAGTAACGAACTCAATGCACACGTGATGTTACGGGCACTACTCAAGCCCCCCTGGAGCTCCCCCCAGAGCAGAGCGCTCCCCCTCAGGCACTACTGATGCACCCCTGGAGTAGCCTCTTTGCATGGTGCTCCCCCCGGGAGCAGGATGCTCTCCCCGAAGCATGCAGCTCCACTGCAGCAGGTGCTCTACAGGGTGCCTCTCCTGCAGTGGCTTCTTCGGCGCCAGTTCCTACACAAACAGCTTCTCTGCTGTCATCTCCCACAGTGGCTCCTTCTCTGGCCGCCCTCCCAACGCCAGCCCTTCCCACAGCTGCTCCACTAGAGGTGGCCCCCTTGGCCCCATTGGCCCCCCATGACGCCACTGGCCGCAACTAGCCCAGAGCTAGCCCACAGCATACCAGCCAACTCCGAGCTATCCTGACTTGGCTACCCTTCCAACCCCAGAACCATAAATCATGACCAGATGGCAGAATTATACCCTACACGGGATCCTGATGCTACGGCACTTTGCTGCCGGAAAATGCCAAGAAGATGCGTTGAAGCACGGAGATCTGTCAGTTATTACTGTGTGCCCACCCAGTTGCACGCACTTGTGTTATTCAATTGTCAGAGAACTACGGGGGTTGGTACAGGAGAGTGGTGTGTCCTCCCCTTTCCCCTGTCGTGATGTGCAAAAGGTTACCACTTAGGGAGTTACTGTTAACATAATTGTAACATCCAAGGCCGGATTTAGGTTTTGTTAGCTTTCCTGCAGGTGATTTAGTTGTTGTACTGATCATACGATCTGAAGAGTGTAATATTTAGGAGTACAGCCATAATTTTTGTGTCAAAGACAGCCAAGAAACTTTTCTGTATGTGTCAGTTTAGAAGGGAGGACAAAAAATAACCTACAACAAGTCAGTATGCTTGCATTCCATTTCATAGTTGGGAAAACTTCTATCTCATTTTGAGCTTCTGAGAAATAATTAACTTGTCCCAACCTCAGTGTCTTTATGAATGCAAATTACTCATATTAAAAAATATGTTTTACTACATCAAGAGAACATTTCTGGCTTTTGTTGAAAGTAACTTTGTATTTTCAGTAAGCAGTGGATTCTGACAGGATTGTTTATTGGAGAGATTCAAGGCCAGCTGTGTGAACGTAGTGTCTTGCTGCATGCCGCTAGCATTATGAAATTCCTTGCTTTGAGGCTGCTTAGCAAGGTCTAAATTCTTCAACAGAAATGCTGATATATTGCATGGTTGGTATGACTTGTCATGTAAGATGTATACTGCCTTTTCAAGAATTTTGATTTAAAAGTCTGATTGGACTGAATTAATACTGATTCTTTGTTATAACATCAGTTATAATGATGTTAGCTGTTACCACAATAATTAGAAACTTGTATACCTGGAAAAATATTTGCAATCCTGGTACCCTCAGATCATCACTTATCATTATGTCACCCCTTAGAAAATTAAGTAGATACCTTATTGAAAACACCAACTAACTCTAAAGCCTGATGTAAAAACATTGAATGATTTACAAAAGTTGCTGGGAGCAATTAGCTGGGTGAGGTCCATGGTAGCATTCCTTTCCTCACTCCCCCATTACTATTAGCTGCAGAAGCTATTCACGACTATCCACAGTAAAGGCAGGCAGAATTGTGCTAGCTCTACCTGTTTGCTTGCTCTTTTACCCCATAGTTTAATAAGGTCATTTTATTATGAATATTTAACCATGAACAAACATGTGACAGCTTTTCAAATAGGTACATCTATTTAGTGGTTCAAGTGTAGTTATTCTTCCTTGCAACTTAGAAATTGAAATTGGACTTGATATCGAAACAGTTTAACTACAGTGATGGACCAGAAAAGTGACTAAAAATGACACCACCTTACAAAACAGACTTGCCCAATGAGTATGTGTTATTTGCTCAGTGGCTGAGTTTCTAGTATTCTCTGTTCTTATTGAAAAAGTAAAACAATAGCACACTCCTTTAGAATCATCTGAAACCATGGCTTTATATGTGTCAGTCTTACACACCCACTGACCTAAGAGAGTAACATGTGCAAAAGTCAGGGCAGTATTATATAACAAAGTCCTTGATGTTTTATCCTTATGTTTTCATATCCCATTACCTTTAGTAGTCCAAGGTCAAATCTATTGTACTGACAATCACAAAAGGTTATCTTACCATCTGTAAAATGTGAGATTTTAAGTTCAATTCTGAGTAAAGCTGCACCTTAAAAAACCCTGGCAAACTTATGCTTATACCAGAAAAGTACTGAAAGACACAGTGTTGTAATTTTGAGTGTTGTAATTTTTTTTTTTTTGAGTACAGCTGCAAATTGGAAAATCCTGTAAAATTGTGCTTATACCAGAAAAGTACTGACTGTGAATGGGTATTTTCAATAATGTTTATAGTTACCACGAGCTATTCTCACAACTAAGTTATGTAAAATCACAACATATTTGCCACACCTTTATAATCTCTCCAGTAAATCCATGTTGCTGCTATTTAATTTACAAATCACTTGTTTGCTTGCATATTGTTCATTGATGTTTAACTGTTGTATGACAAATTTTCGGTAGTTTTCTTGTAACGATGGAGTCAATATGAGTTAAATTCTGTTGTATCTGAAACTTTTAAAGGAACACACTTAACTCGGACTTTAGTTCTGTTACATTTAAGTGATGTTAATTTTAAGTTCTGCTAAGTTTAAGTTTTGTAAAGTTTAAGTGTTGTTACGGCTAAGTTCTGTTAAGTTCAAGTGTTGTTAAATTTAAGTGATATCAGATTTAAATTCTGTTAATTTGAAGTTCTGTTACATTTAAGTTCTGTTAAGGTTAAGTTCTGTTGAGTTTAATTTCTGTCAACTTTAAGTGTTGTTAAGTCTAGGCAAAGTTGAGTTTAATTTTGTTCAGTTTAAGTTCTATTATTTTAAATTCTGTTAAGTTTAAGTTCTTTTAAGATTAATTTCTGTTTCAGTGTTGTTAACATTAAGTTCAGTTCGGTTTACTTTCTTTTACGTTTAAGTGACGTTAAGTTTGAGTGAAGTTAAGTTTAAATTCCACTGAAATATGCTCATTTAAATTGAAAGATACAGATCACATTTACAGAGAAAGATATTTGTTATAGAGGTAAGATTGAACAGATTGAAACAATTACGATGAAGAATTGGTAAGCAACTGTTTAAGAATATAAGATAATAAGTTGTAAAAATATGCGAGGATGTGGTATGTTAGATCATTAATTTCATTGAAAATTCTATGGGTATAAGTGTTCTGCATTGGTCAAAAAAGATAATTATTCATAAAAATCTTTGCTGTTTTATCTTTCTTAGGTAGCACAGAAGAATGAATGGTAGTTCTAAGTTATGGATATTATTGACTGTAAGCTGTTTAGTGCTTACTTTCTTGCTTTTATTTTGCTTTATAGTCATATATATATAGATGTGTGGAGAAATAGAATCTCGATTTCTTAGATCAGTTGCTTTTGCTGTATTAACAATTCTGAATATGTTCTTAATGTCATATCATGAATTCACGGATGTTTTATAGAGGGCATTATCCAGAAGATATTATTTGAAGTTACATATATGCATTCCTTTGGCTGTTTGCAGTTTGTTCATGGTACCGTTGACTACTTAGCTAAAGATAAATGACAAAGCCGGTTGCTTTACAGATTTTCACATACCATTGTGTAGCTATCTGAAAGACATGTATCATTTTAAGAAACTTTCCCAACTGCTATTAATAGAGGCTGTTTGTAGGATATGTTAGGAAAACCCTTCCAGTTAAGGCCTTGGCTCTTGCCAAGTCCTGGCCCTAGCTGGTCAGAGGTATACTTACAGCCCCAGGTGTTTCTGCACTAAAAATGCAATTGTGTCACTTTGACTTGCCGATTTGGGCTTATAAAAGCTGGACCCCTTTTTGAGGTAAACTTGCAAGCCTTGCCTGGGAAGGTTTCTCCAGGTCCTCATTGTGAAACAGGGCTACCCAGCTACTGCAGCCTCTGGGTGATGGTACAGTATTTAGGCAGTTGAGGGTGTATCATTCTAAATCACTATCCCTTTGTCATGTGCTGCAGATTACATGTATTCCTCTGCTTATTTTTGCTCGGCGTGAGTTTACTGTTTCATTACATATATTCTCTTACTTTATGTTGCCTTCATGTTCATAGTAAGAGACGCGCATGTTATCAAAAAACAAAGGGGGAATATGGCTCCTCAGGAACATTTAGATAATACAATATTTACACTAAAGTTTTTGAAAGCAGATCATTAATTTTGATCTCCAGCAGAGCAATACTGCTCTGAAGATTTGCTTGTGCGAAACCAATTTCTAAAAGGCTTTATGTAAGGATCCACGATTGGGTGTGCAATGGCAAGGCCTAGCTGATCTACTAACCTAGGGGGGAAGGTACTCGTGTTTTATTGCCAGCAGGTCTAAAGTGGTTGCGTGCTCGTCTGGACAAACATCGATCACCTCCAAAAAGACGAGGCCCAGTGAAAGGAAAAATTCACCATCCAGCCTTAGTAGCTAAGGCAGGAGCAAGGGTAGGGCTGCCAGGAACATGGCTGTGCCTGTCAGCTTACGGAGGCAGCCTGCCAACAGAGGCCTTGTGTCCCACTGTACCCACTAGCATGTTATTGTGTTCCAGCTGACCTTCTTCAGTTATTCCCTGTTCCATGCTTCCAGAAAGACATTCGGTAATGTTAAAGTCAGCATTTCCAGCTAATGGACTCCCTCCTGCCTAAACAGCCCAACCCCTGAGCTCCAGCTATAAGAGCTTTGGAACTGTAGCCTTTTACTTCCAAGTGCAGAAGCAGCTCTCTCTCTCTGGGGACATTGGACCCTATCTTTTTGTTTTCCTATGCTGTGGGTCTCATCAGTAGCATGGTTGTTCTTGACAGGTTTTTATTGATTGTGATCTGTATTCCATGTATCTTATCCTGTGTCCAGCAGATGACCAGTAATTGTACTAATAATATAATGGCTTTACAGGTGCAGACTGTTTTGGCATTAGGGTACATGAAGCCTTGTCATAAAAAAAACAAAGAAAGGGGGACTTGTTTTGTATAGGTAAAACCTTATAAAATGAAGGCCTTGTTGCCTTTGTAAAATCATGGCCTACTCCTGTTACTTCGGCTAAGTAGAAAAGGATTTTGGGTAAGGACTCAGCTGGAATAGAGGTGGAAAACAAGTTATGTAATAATAGAAAACAAGTTGTATAACCATCACATGTTTACATTGTGGTTTATAGTGGTTGGTTAAATTATGTTTGTTGTATTTTAAAAGTATGCAGCTGATAAAAGTCTAATTGCTTAAAAAGGCCTGTTTTTTGGAATAAATGAGCTCCCTTTCACACCTGCCTGAGGACTCTGTGTCGCTCCTTATCGCAACAGGAGATGAACAATTTTCTTTAGCTACAGACTATTTTTCTTCATGTCTCCTTTGCAGGATCATGACCATTCACCCAGTAAGCTCTGCAAAAGTCAAGGACAGTCTCCATGAAGTTGGAGGTCAGCCTCACTGACATTGATATGAGTCAAGTCTGTCATTACTCATTCACCTCCTACACCCTACAGCAGCTTTCCAGGGTCACACAGGAAGTGTGGAGCAAGACCAAGGATTTATTGAAAACCTAATTTTTAGCTCTGTTTCAAGCTCCAAAACAGAAAACAAACATTTCTCTTCTTGACCTATTTTAAAAGGGCGAGTGAATAGCTTGAGTTCTTTCACATATACAAAAAATAAAATAGGAAATGGGAATTGGAAATGAAGATTAGCATTCCTACTGCTTCCATTTGTTTCCTTTCTTTGTCTTCTAGACGAAAACAAAATCCAACTGCTGCTTTATAATAACAACAAAAAATTTACTATGAGTAGAAAACTTTGGAGGAAATGAAAGACAAACCTAGCAAAGACCATTAAACCTTACCAGACATGCTTTTAAGGAGATTGTTAGCTGGGTTATGAAATTCTGGACAAGTTCTTCTGTCAGAACAAAAGACAAAAAACATGTCTTGTACTTGAAACATTGAACCAACTTTTGAACCATTAATGCTCTCACCTTCAGTTGGTTGCACCTCATAAAAACATCCTATAGCTTTGGTGGAATTAGTGTAAGAACGAGCAGTTCTCCAATATGAAACAAGGATGGAAACCTAGCAGCAGTAAAAGATTTTTAAATAATGGAGAAAATTCACTGGAAAGTATTTATTGACTCTGCTGCTCTTTCATCTAGAGGTGCATATAAGTTTGACAAGGCTGGCAGAAAGATGATATATCTTTCATTATGCCAGCTACTACAGGTGGAAAAAAGGCTAAATTATTAATCTATTGGCCCTTTTTCATGTCAGCCCTTCATGTTATGTTGTTAACTTCCACATCATCGTGGCAATGTCATTATAACCCAACTTCCTAAGGATATTACATAGCCAAGGCTAATTATTGGCACTCTACTGCCTACTTCGGTCTGGTAAGGCTGGGAGGTCTTACAGGCAGAATTTTTCAGCTCTTGGTGCTCTTGGTCCAGCTGGGATTTATGTCAGTGACACAAGTAACTACTGTCATAAAGCAAACAAAAGATTTGGAGCTGCATACAGAGAGGAAACAGGAGTGCTAAAGAGATTTCATTTCTCTGTTTATTTCCTCTCTCTTGAAATCAAAGAGCCCTAGAGAAATATTTGAGATTTACCATAAATCTACAGAAACGAAATATTGTCAATATAGAAAATAATTTGTATTTGTGAATGTACTTGTGTGAGCCTACCCTCTGCAAAGCTTATTGCAAACTTTTTTGCATCTGAACTGGCTTAACTATTTCATTATTCAATTGTACTATTTAAATACGTGGGTTGATCTGTGCTAGAAAATCTTTGAAATTTGTTTTCCTCTAAATGTGAACACTGGAGCATTATACTCTCCAAGTGATATGAGAAAATTAGATTCAGTCTTGTGAGCCTGCTTGCTTTGAATGAAATTCTGCTGTAAATACAAGAGTCAAATATGGTTGGGAGAGTGGTTTTGCTGCGGATCTGGCCTGTTTTGTATTTGCTGCTGAACACACATAGGCAGAGCAATTCACGCTGCACTGCAGTAAAACCTAAAATATCATTAGAATATATGTGTGACAGCAGAAGAAAGCATGCAACTCCAGGATTTTTCCATAACAAAAATAAAGACATGAAAATTAAATATGACCTTTGCATTTTACTCATTTATTTGGTTATGGATTTTGCATAGAATCAAAGAAATAGAAATCAAAGAAAGCCATTGTTTTAATTCACTTATTCTCATAGAGATGCATCCCAGTGGTGCCTTTTAACCTTTCTAATGAATCCCTTCTTCTGTCACTACAAGACCTGAATCTGACAAGTATTTTTTATTCCTATTCTATATTTAAAAAATCCTGGTTTCATGCACAGATTTTTTTTTTTCCTGTGAACCATAGTGATTTATTGTCTGTGACCTACACAGTGCCTTATTTTCTTGGTAATAATTGGATATTTGCAAGACATGGTGAAAGTTTGGAGAGGGGGAGAGAGTCAGAAGAATGGTCCTGAAGAGAGATCATTATTAAATGAGGACAGCTATGAAAACCGTGAGGTTGACCACTATGTTTTAGTCCTTCCTAGCTCTCAGGCGTGCATTCTCTAATGGCATTCTCTAATAGCTATTCTCTAATGAAGCAGAAAGGGAGAAAAAAGATGTGTTTCCTTGCCCTTCCCATTCACTCCAGCATAATTCCACTTGAAGTTAAGTGTTTCTTTAAAATGATGCTATAGTCTCCAGGTGCCCTAAAGGTTGCCCAAATGATATATAACTGTGAGGCTGAAGCTGTCACATGGAACAATTTCTATCTCTGGCTAATCTACACCATCCAAACAGAAAAAAAGAAATCTCATTACATCCAAATGCCAATCTAGGAAGAGGAATGAAAACCAGAGCAGAGGAAGGTAGAATTATATCCTGAAAAGTCACTGATTCTGACATTTTCATGCAGAAGTCAGCCAGTGGAAACTTCAGATTGGATGCCATAGGTAATATACATTAGTAGGAATTTGTACTGTTTAGTGATAGAGAAGGAACAGATAGACCCCTTTTAAATTTATTTCCTAACTTAATATTTTTTTTTTAATTTATTGTCTGTACACATCACAGGAGAAAGCAAGAGAGGAGCACTGTATCCCGATGTGACTGTTAGACTGGGGAAAACTGGAACAGATACAAAAAGTTGTTACAAGAATAATTAGAGGACTGAAGTACATGCCTCCCTGTGGGAGACCTGAAGAACTCAATCTGTTCTGCTTTTCAAAATATGACTGAGAGGTGAATTGATTGCAAAATGTTTGCATTAATGAGGAGAAAATAGAACTCTTTCGTCTAGTGGAGAAAAGCATAACAAGAATTAATGACTATAGGCTTCAGCCACACAAATTGAAACAAGAGATTTGGGACACATTTTGAAAAATGAAGTTGATTAGCCAGTAGTTTTGAACTCCTAAAGGAGAAGCTGCACACTTTGGTTACTGTTGGATGATAAGTTAAAACTGTCTGTAGGGCTACAAGTTGCAGATCATTAAATCATAGAATAATAACACCGATGCCATGACATGTGAGCTCTGAGCCAGGACACGATTCTGCTTGTTTGTGTCTATGGTAGTGCCCATCTACACCACTGCTTTTTATACCTATGCTACTGCTTTGGCCATGTACATCACCACTTTGCCCGTCTACACCACTGCCTTGTCCATCTACACCACTGCTTTGTCCATCTGCACCACTGCTTTCTCAATCTGCTCATTTCCCCCAACAGTCCCTGTCCTTGGATGTCATTAAGACTGTTTAAAATACAGATCTAGAAGTCCATATCTGAGATTTCTCTTCAAAGAAAAGGATTTTAGTCAAGAGTTTTTGAACTTTGGTCCTTCTTCACCTTGCAGCTTATGTGGCATAAGACCACGTTTTATGGGACTTTCCATTTGCATTTAACCTTTGGTTCATACTTTGGGTTTGATGTGACAGCAAGGTCGTGGCTTGGGATCGTCACCCCTGTCAACCTGCAGGCCAGTGCCATGCGCACTTCCCGTGTTACCTCAATTCTATTTATACCCATTGACATCCCAACAAGGCAAGGAATTAAATAGTCAGCCTCAGGTGACAGAGGGAAGTTGCTATGCAAGCTCTCTGCTAGTGATATGATTAGTGATGGGCTCTGCTACACCAGGGATTTTGAACTTCACTGTCATATAACCAGGTTCAATGCCAAGTCCTGTTTTCTTGAGCATCAACTGGTGGTAGGCTCTCCTTTAGACTCACACTTGGATGGTCCAGATTGCTCCAAAGAAACCTCTCCTAAGGATGGGACTTGCAATACTGAACATAGCCCTCTAACACTATCCCAGCAGATTTTCCATCCTCCAGCATCATTATATGTTCTCATGCCACACTCCAGGACAAAAAACCTGAAAATTGTGTCTTAGGTCCATGGGGGCCTATGGGATTGTTCCAAGAATTATGGAATGAAGATAGAGCAACTTCACTGGAGAGAGGCAGTCCCCAACTGTGTGTTGTGACTGCTCTGCAGTACTTGATCTGGTGGTCAAGTATTCCACAGAGTGGACACATTTAAACAGCATATGCAAAACCATCTGTGCTATGTTGTAAACACCAGAAGGACTAGAAAGAGATCGTATCTACAATTGCTGCTGAAAAGAGGGTCTGCAAGAAAGGCAAGTGTGTTAATGATAGTTAGTGTTCTGCCTTCAGCTGGGATAGAGTTCATCTTCTTCCTAACAGCTGGTGTTGGGCTGTATTTCAGATTGAGTAAGAGAATTATGTTGACAAAATCATGATATCTTGGTTGGTGCTGAGCTCAAGGACTTTCAGTGTCTCGTGTTCTGCCAGTGAGCAGGTCCACAGGAAGCCAGAAAGGAGAATGGCCAGGACAGGAGACCCAAACTGGCCAAGGGGATATTCTACACCACAGAATGTCATGGTCAGTGTATAAATTCGGAGGAGTTGGCCAGGAGCTGCTGCTGGCTGCTCAAGGATGGGCTGGGTGTTGGTTAGTGGGTGGTCAGTAATTTTATTGCTAATCAATTGATTCTCTTGGGTTTTGTTTCTTTCTCTCCTTTTCCTTGTTCTTCATCATCATCCTCATTATCATCATAATATCAATTACCATATCAACAACTAATAATAATTATTATTATAATATTAATTTATTTCAATTAATTAACTTTTCTTATCTTAATACAGCCTTTTTCCATTTTCTGAATCTTCTCCCCATCCTACCATCCCACCAGCAGCCTGGGGTGGGTGAGGAATGAGCAAGCAGCTTTGTTTCTGTCTGGCGTTAAACCACAACATCACTACAGTAAGGACATCCCAAATGGAAAAAAGCATGTTTAAGCGGAGCATCCCAATACTTTTTCTGAGGTTAGGTATTTCTTACAAGAAATTTATATCACCTAGATCTCCATGGAAAAGATGGCTACCAAAAAATTATGTGATTTATCACCAGTAAGGACCAGAGTGGCAGGATTAGGATGGATGATACCTGAGCTTTTTTCAGTTTTGGCGGGGTTTTTTCCAACCTTTTGTCATATCTTACACATTTCTAGTCATTCAGACAGATTTTATGTGCTTTGTCATCCTCGACTGGTATGGCAGGAGTAAAAAACTGGGTAAGGTATCAGATAACAATGCTGCATTTCCAGGCAGGTCCCAAAACAGATTGCTCAGAAAGGCTGTGGGGTCTCCCTTTCTGAAGATATTCAGGAACTATCTGGATACACTCCTGTGCCACGTGCTCTAGGATGATCCTGCCTGAGCATGCATGTTGGACCAGGTGACCCACTGTGGTCCCTTCCAACCTGAATTATTCTTTAATTCAGTGAAAATGCTAAGATTTTATACTGATTACCCTTCAGATGCTTTCATGTCCAAGAATTCAGCATTTCTTATAAACACATGGATTTCCCATAATTGTGACAGTGCATATTTACTAAGTTTCTCTTGATAAAACAAAATCCAGGATAGGAAATGGTTTACAGTGTTGTGAAGTCAGCAACAAGTAGACTCGCCTATGAAATGATAAAGGTGTCACTAGAAGTGTCACGATTTCTGCAGATGGAATTTCAAAGAGCTAAGATGCCAGGACCTGCAAGTCCACACCAGAAGAAAATGCTGAATTATGTAAAATAAAAATAAGCTTTATTTCTTGAATCCTGCATATGTACAATTTCAAGTTACAGACCACAGCTATGAAGGTTTCCCAGAAAAAAATAATATTCAGGGATTACTTCACTAGTATTCACACAGTTCCTGTGTGGTCTTACCCACAGTTCCTGTGGGTAAGTTAATGAACTGCAGCTGGTGAGAAGGTGCAGGCATTTCCAGGGGTTTTCCTGTTGTCATCTGCTCCCCTTTCATTTTGCAATTATTGTGCAAACAGCAACATGCAAATGTGAGTGCAGTAAAGCTGGGGTCAGATTTGACTCTGGCAGTAATGACTCTATCCCTACCTCCAAGCCACACCTGCTGAGTCATGATCTTGAGAGGGTCTAATGAGGTGTGAGGTGGCCTCTGAAGAAGCCACAGCAGCATGAGCCGAGACAGCAGGTTGTAGCAGGAGGAACTGCCAAGTATTCAGGGCAGCAGTGCAGCTCTGCTGGTCACCAAGCATCAGGCACATTCAGGCCCCTTGGCACAGCGTGAGCTGAGAAGCAGCTGTGGAAGGCATTGCTCCATGAACTTAGCCAGGCCAGCTGGTGTCAGCTGTGCTAGACCACTCTCCAGTGTCCTATGATCCTTGCAGTGCAATAGAGTGAAAACTTCCAGTTGAGAAGGATCTCAGCTTGGAAGGATGGGCAGAGAATTCTGCCAACTGCATGGTGAGGAACCAGATGCAACAAAGCCTGTTTTGACCTTCTGTGTGTTTGCCATCCAGAGAAAGTCTAGGCTAAGACTAATATCTGTGAAATTCTGCAGAGAGTTATCCTCTCAGAGCCCCTAACTGGCACAGTAGAAAGAGTTAAAGGTTACCATATACCAGCTCATAAAAGCAATCTTTTTTCTGTTCTCAGCTGTACTTTCATGTTGGTCGTAAAAACGTATTGTATAACAGGGAAGCCAGAACAGATGTCCATGAATGTTGCTTTTATCTTTCTTGACCATCAGACCTTCTTCATTTGTAGTACAGATCCAGCAATGATATCATGTTTTATCTTCAAATCAAGTTTGGATGACTTTTTGAAATAAACATTTTTTTGCCAGATGCACCAGATTCAGTTCAGAGATAGATAAATGAAGTACTGTGATTGAAGAAAAAATGATTACCCTACTCATGCCTTTTAACCTAATGCTAAGTGCACCTTTGGTTTTCATTTTAAACTACACAATATTTGATGTGTGCCTCTAAAATTGCAAAGAAAAAGAATAGAACCATGATTTGACTACACACAATAGCACAAACACCTCAATGTTCTTGTGTACCCCAAATATCAGTATTTTCCAGACAAACTCATATTCAGCTTATGTTTTGGGTTGTTTGTTGTGGGCTTTCTTAATGACTGGCCTGGCAAAACAGCTCTGCCCAGGAGTACATCCTGACAGAGATGAGAAGTGAGAAGATGATGATGCAGAGGAAACAGAATTCCTGTTTGGTGAAAAAACCCCAGTGAGATTTTTTTAACAACTCATTTTATTACATTCGTCAAGTAGGAAGTTGAACAAAGGGTGCCAAGCAATCAGTAATAAGAGCTTTATTGGAAGTACAAAATTATGGAGCAACATTACATATACTTAAATTCCACCTACTGGCATCTCACCTTTTCACCAATACTACCAAACAGACACTCTTCTGGGAGAGATGCCTGTCCCTTCATCTACACACTAAACCTCATCTCAGGGCAGATAATGAGTTCTGGAATTAGCTACAAGACTCATCCAAGCAGATTATCCACTTGCTTCAATATGTGCACTGGCTG
>NW_008246058.1:644326-653261 GCF_000691975.1 Corvus brachyrhynchos
AGCCTCACCCAAGCAGTTTATCCCCTTGTTTCAATATGTGCACGGGCTGCCTACGGCTTCAGCCACTAGTGTCCATCTTTCTTTAAAATTTTTCTGTGGTTTCAGAGCCACAGGCACGACCTTGTAGAACTTGTACTATTAATGAAATCATTAGTCTTGTCATAGCAGCTGATCCTTAACTTACAGACATTTGAGTTTCCTAGGTTCAGAGTCATTCATGCAAATAACAGCATGACACAGAAACGCAGTGGCTGTTCATTCAAAGAATAAAAAAAAACCACACTTCATTTCAATGAGAAGAAGAAAGTTCTTGTTTTGATACTGCTCCAAATATAAAGCCTTTTCAGTTCTTCTTTTCTTTATTAAAGCACTAGATCATGACATTTAGATGACTGATGAAAGAATATATTTTACTTTTATTTTTCTATTACTGAGGATTAATATGAGTAACGATCTTAGAGAGACACTCATTAAAGTCTCCTATTCCCGTGAATAGCAGTGGTAGTCTCTGTGTGAGCAGGGAAGGCTTCCTGCATATTGCCTGAAGATTTCATTTTATTATTTTGCTATATTAGCATTATTTGCACAAAGGGCTAAAAATGCTGAGAAATGGGGATGGAACACAGACACAATAGGGAGGTGGGAGGAAAATGTGGAGACTAAAAGGGCATATGATTTGTGCCCTTATCTGAGAAGCTCTGAGAAGCAGATGTGATTAAAGGGGTCCTGGTTAGACCTGTGTCTGTGATTTGTTGCTTAACTCTAGAGAATATAGTTCACCCGGATGGACAGGGTCTTTTGGTATCTAAAATGACTCAATATGCAAAGGAAGCATTCCAAAGGTTTAAATAAATGCCTGACTCCTCCCGATTTCTGAAAAACTAATCTGCCAACCTGTGTGGAAATGAGCTTTAAATTTCCAGTTTTTTCTGTAAAACATGCACATCTAGAGTTAAGCACAACTGAATTTGTGACTTCACTGTCTCCTGCTTAGGGCTTGTGTGCAGACTGGGCAGCTGGATCCCTCTATCCATAGAGAATCTCTGGTAAGCCTGGCTGCCTCCAAATTTTGCTGTGCAATTCTGTGGGCCTGTCTTTCATATTAGGGCTGTGTGGTTATTTATAGAGCAGTGGCTGAGACTGGTGATCCACTCACTGTGAAAAGCCATAGCAAGCAGTGGTGGCTGAAAGTGCTGTATTTAAGCTTCTTGGTTGTAAGGGCTGATGGTAAATTGGATTTTCAAAATGCATTTTTTGGTGGGGAAGTCATGTTTATTTTTCAATGCAGCTTTAACATAGAAGCACAAAATTTTCCCAAAGATTCAATAACTGAAAGTTCTGCTTTTCAGAATATTGTCAGAGTACCTTACAGTAACTGTGATCCAATTGCATCGTTCCACTTTTCTCTGACAAACTGCATCTCCCATGATTCACTGAAGCTGGGAAGATCCAGAATACACTGATAAAGATCATATGATCCATCAGCCAAGACATAAAACAGCATGCTAATGTACAGAAAGGAGATATGCATGTATCAATACTGTGAAGTTTCAAACCTGGAATAAATAAATACTCTGGAAATATTTCCCAATTGAAATATTTGTGTTCTCTACAATTATGTTTATTCTTATAAAATATAAATTCTTTATAAAAATCAAACCAAACCAAACAAAAATATTCAAACAACCAAACAACTAAAACAATCAGCAAAATCAACTGCTGATGTTGTTACAGGCAAAGGGGCAGAAAGAAAACAGAGGTAAAGAAAGGTAGAGGGATCTGACCCAGAGACTGAGTTTATTTTCAGGAACTGTTCATTGTTTAGAATAGTGTTTTGCTTCACAAGCTCTATGACTAGAAGCAAAATAGAGGGAGGCACCAGAGCAGGCTGTCAGGATGGAACATTAGTCATGTCATCTGACATGACTAATGCTTAAATAATTCCCATGTGTGCAGCTACACCTAGTTAAAGATATTGGGTCTTATTTTCAGCTCTGCTCAATAGTTTCAAGAAACCTTTGAAATTATGGAATTGTGCTAATGTGTTATAGAAGAAAGTTAAACCCTTTTTCTTCATTAAAAAAATGCCAACTTTTAATTGGCAGCTCTGTACCTTCAAACACATGGATCAACCTTTGCATTTTCTTGGGGAAAATAATAAACTGTGATTTCTCCTATAAGCCTGCAGTCATTTGGGAGAGAGAAGCAGAGATCAGCTGTCATTGCAGAGAATGTCAGAGGACTTTTTGGCAGCAAGCCATAGTGAGGAGGTTAAATAAAACCTCCATCATGACATGTTTTGTTCACACCACTGGAGAGAGACTAATATTAAAATTAGAGGGTCATTATGCTCCTTGGGGAATAGGTATAAAGTTTACATTGATAAAAGTAGCTCTTGTATCATCACAGACACAGCAGAGCTGGCTAAGAAAAATATATCAGACTATAGAAGAGAAAGAGGAATCATGATCCAGCCTTGTTATATCTTCCTCTTTCTCCCTGTGTGTACCCTCACCTGCTCCCAGGACAAAAAACACAAGAATTTGCAAGGAACAGGATGATCTCTTATTGCCCAGCTGGGTAAGCTGGGGAATGTAGAGATCAATGAGATAAGGCAGGGGCAACGCGAGAGTGAAGGACTGAGTGTCTCAGCAGTGTCACCTCACCTCAGCTGAGGACACCACTTTGTCATCTGAGTTTCATCCCACCTAACAGTAATGTTCAGTTGTTTACCTCACACCTTTTCCCTTCACTCAGCCTTTATCCACTTCCACATTTTTATGTTTTTGTCCGGTTACTGCTGCTCCAGCAAAACTCTGCCCTAAAATGTTAAAAAATGTCAGTCAAATTATAAAATAAAAGGTCATCTGTGATGTAAGCAAGGATTTTGCCAAACTTGTCTCAGATCAGAATGTTTATCTATTGCATTACCAGCTCTGCTTCCATCTTGACCAGTCAGATAATGAAACCCATGTAAAAAAAGGCTCTCTTCTGTTTGCATAGAAGTCTAGATTTGGCTTGGAGCCACAGATGCAGGTCTTTACATGAGTGGAGTTGCTAAGATACAAATTTAGATGATACCTTAAATTTCACTAGTCTTTATGAAAAATAGCTTCTTAGGATAAATACAGCATGGAGTCATGCTACCACTCACCTTTACAGGGGCCAGCCATGGGAACAGGACACCCCACATAACAGGAAACCACAGCAGCATCTTTTAGACTGTGAGAAAAGTTGGCATTCCGGACATCAAGAGAAGATTCTCAAATGTCTCTTTTTGAAGGGAGAAAAGCCAATACAACTATTTATTTTTTTCCCCCACAGAACACCATTTCAACATGCAGCACATTTCCACTGCAAGTGTTTGAGACCAAGAATGTAGAGAGAGGAAAGGAGGAAGTCTGTGTACCTATAAATAATATAACACAGAATAGCTACGGTAAACAAAACAGCTAAGATGAGGAAAGACAGATGAATCCTTATGATACAAAGCTCAAGACAAACAGCAACTGTTAAGATCTAGGATAAGAGCATTACTCAGGCAGATTATCATATAGCTGTCTCCTGTGAGAGCTATTTCGTCTTATTCTGAAGTATTTGACTCTGGCCCTAGTCCATAAGTGGATAAATGAGTTGAAAAATGTTATTTCTGACATTGTGGTAAGTCTTATGTTCCACAACCAGGGCAGCTGGCAGGTTTTGAGACAGTCTGCTGGATTAGACTTTATTCACAAAAATCACTGCAGAGGCCTGTGCTATAAAGTATTGCTACATCACACCTCTACTGTTATGCCAAGCTTCTTGAACTGTTTTTTTTTCCTCAAAGGACAGAATCCTGAACTCCAATGAATCTTGATCAAACTGAGTGTGAGCATGTTCTGGTTTATAAGGCAGATTTCTTGACCCAAAACACAGTGGAATATTTCACTCAAACCTTTAATCTCAGCATCCGTTTGCTGCTGGGGCAAACTTTCAAAGACTCATGATAGATGCATGATAACGAGTAGCACCTGCACTGAGTAACCTTGCAATAACCTGTTTTCTGGCCAGGAAAAAAAATTTCTTTTATTGTAAAATCTTAATTTAATTCATTTACATACTTTATATGTATGCCATTTTTCACAACCAGGGCTTTCCCTTCTCTTTATTTTGTTCCCCAAACATTTAATTTTTCTTGTTAAAACTTCTTTGTGTGTGTGTGTCTGTGTTGCTCTATAATTTTTCTATTCTTCCCACACTGCATTTTCTCCTGAAATCTACTTTATATTGTGCCAGCTTTCTTTGCTGTTAAACATTTTCAGATTTTTCTCATCGTCACAGAGTCCTTTGATAATTCCTGATTCTCTGCTAGGAAAGACATTTGAGGATTCTTCTTTTCTTTTCAATATTTCATAGAAAAGCCAAAAAGCACAGGGACTGATCAGGAAGAAAGGTCAGTTGCTAACAGGAATGGTTGCATCACAAATATTCTTCTACTCAGCAGCTCCGCACCAATCGTGGCAAAGGACACGCCAGCCTGTCAGCTCTGCTTCTGTTCTGGAGAATGCTCCCTCTTGCTATCAAATCTCCCTATGCAAATAAGACTTCTTGGATGGTACAAAATAATTTCAAACAGACACAGAAGCTAATAAACATTTTAAAAGATTAAAAAAAAAAAAAAAATTGGGGAAAATAGCTGGAGGAGGCCCCATCTGGAGTACTGCATCCATCTCTGGTGTCCACAGCAGAAGGAGGACATGGATCTGCCAGAGCAAGACCAAAGGAAGCCCGTGAAGATGATCATAGGCCTGCAGCACCTCTCCTGTGGAGGCAGGCTGAGGGAATTGGGGCTGTTCGGCCTGAAGAAGAGAAAGCTTGGAAAAGGAAGTGCTTACATCAGCTTTCCAGCACTTGAACAGGGCCTATGAGAAAGAACGGGACCAACATTTTTGCAGGGCCTGCTGTCACAGGACAAGGGATAATGATTTCAAAGAGAAGGAGGGTCGATTTTGGTTAGTTAAAAGGAAGAAACTTTTTCTTAAAAAAACCCCGTGGCACGGGTTGCCAAGGGAGGTGCTAGATGCCCCAATTGTGGAAACATTCAAGGTCAGGTTGAATGGGGCTTTGAGCAACGTGATTAAGTTGAAGATGACCCTGTTCACTTCAACAGGGTTGGAGTTTATAACCTTTAAAGTTTCCTTCAAGCCCAAACTATCCTATTATTCTACCAGAATTAAAGCTTAAGTGTTTTGCTGTAGAGTGCAGACACACAAGAGAATGTTTAGGGTCTGGTATTTCTGGTTGCTACAGCAGGAGATGGGGACATAAAACCTGGACTGCTTCGTTGTTTGATTGTTTTGCTTTTTTCTTCACCAGGTCACATGTGGCCTTGGGCTAGTTGGGTAACTTGCTGTGCCTTGGATTCCCCTTCCTAATTGCTGCTTTCCAATAAATTGCATTTCCAAAGCAAAATGAAAGAACAGGAAAGTGCACTTAAAATTCAGTATGTGTCCTTAAAGCTCTATTAGTTACTCTTAGCACTCCCTTTTAGTTCAGGGTTGGAAGGGATTTAAAACAATTAAAACAAAACTCAGTTGAATTTAAATATTATTCTCCAGACTTCCAATCAAAACTGCACTCCTCTTTAATCCAAGTTCAGGTCAGCTGAGTTTTTATCACAGAACAACCTGGAAAAGAAATCTCTGAATTCAACACAGAAAGTTTTCATGTTTACAATATTCCCAGGAATGGGAATGGGAAGGGGTCCCAGTTCACCTTCCATTCCTATGGTGTAATGGGCTTGGAGGCACAATTTACAGGCAGCTAAGTTACTCTGCAGCCCTGTTGCAATTTAATCTTCAAAGCTATCTCTGTTTTCCTCTGCAGCTACAAGGTGGTCTCATTATTGATATATAGAAAGCTCCACATAAATTTTGTGGTACTGAGTGTTCCTTAAGAATACACAGTGAGGGATTGATTCTAGATGGAAACAGGGAAGAGAGGGGGAAAGGGAGGGAGAGAAGAAAATATGGAAGGGAGGAAAGAAAGAAGGAGGCAGGTATTCAAGTGGGAAGCTAGTTAACCAAAAAATACTGGCAGTAAGATACAGCTTCTGATGCTTAGTTCTGCAAAACCTGAAGTTTATATGTAAATTTTCTTTCATTCCAGCAGCACTAGGTACAGGCTCAGGTGCCTTATGTGTGTGGCTCTTTGCAGGATGGCAGGGTAAGGGGATAAGTGCTGTATTATCCAGGAGTTACCCTCTCTGTTTTACAGTCCTTCTGAGACATTATATCAAAGCAGGGCTGTGAATTCCAGTGCCTGAAATTACATGACTTCCACATCTGGAGCATTTCTGGAGTTCCACAGCTGCTTGCATTTAAATTTGAGCACACATGGGCTAGATCTGATGGTTACAAGAGAGCACCAGTGAGAGGTGAGGGCATGGATGACTGCTCATGTAGGGGGCACATGGAGAGCACATGCTGCTTTGGCTGGGTGAACAATTGGCTGATTCATATTTACTACATTTGGTTTTAGATCCCTCTCCTCCATTCCTTTGTTTAAATGTTGAAAATTTTCTATGCAAAAGGCATCCCATGGAGGCATTTGCAGTTATAAGAAAACACTGGGAAAAGTAAATATCTTTCATAGTCATAGAATTTTTCGTGTTGGAGGGGACCTTAAACATCATCTAATTCCATCCCACCTGACATGGGATGGAACACCTTCCACTACACCAGTTTGCTCAAAGTCACATCCAACGAGGCCTTGAGCATATCCAGGGATGGAGCATCCACAACTTCTCTAGGCAAGTGTGCCTGTGCCTCACGACTTTAACTGTAAAGAATTTCTTCCTCCTGTCTAACCTAAAACTGCCCTGTTTCAGTTTAAAGCCATTTCCCCTTGTCCTATCACAGGATAATAGAATCATAGAATCATAGTCTATCCTGAGTTGGAAGAGATCCATAAGGAGCATTGAGTCCAACCCCTGCCCCTGCACAGAACATCCCAAGAATCCCACCATGTTTCTGAGAGCATTATCCAAGGGCTTCTTGAACTCTCTGAGGCTTGGTGCTGTGACCATTTCCCTGGGGAGCCTGTTCAAGTGCCCCACAACCCTCTGGGTGAAGAACCTTTTCCTGATATCCAACCTAAACCTCCCCTGATACCACTTCAGGCCATTTCCTTGGGTCTTGTCACTGGTCACCACAGAGAAGAGATCAGTGCCTGCCCCTCTGCTTCCCATCACAAGGAAGCTGTACCTGCAATGAGGTCTCCCCTCAGTCTCCTCTTTTCTGGGCTGAACAGACCAAGTGACCTCAGCTGCTCCTCTAGACCTTTCACCACCTTCATAGTCCCGCTTTGGACACTCTCTATCAGCTTTATGTCTTTCTTTTATTGTGGCTTCCAAGATTGCACACAGGACCCCAGGTGAAGTACCTTGAGGTGAGCATGTAGTGAGCACTCACTACACGTCCTTGTAAAAAGTCCCTCTCCAGATTTCTGGACAAGGATGATGTGTGGGACAGTGTTAAATGTGATGAGGGAAGAGCAAGTGATGTCATGGAGGTAAATGACATCACCTGTTCTTCACTCATGCACCGAGGCTGTAACCTCATTGTATAAGGCCACCAAGCCTGTCAGACATGATTTACCCTTAGTGAAGGGCAAATTTGCTAATTTTCTGGTGATAATAAAACAGTCAGGTCAAATAGTAAGTGACATATTATCCTTATGGAAATTAGACTTTTTTATTGAGCTTGTTATTGAAGGGTTGTAAAGAAAAACTGGAATTATCTTGGATTTTTTAGATGTAGAGGGGTTTAATATTTTGTATTTCCTTTTTTTATTTATATTGGAATAATATCAGCACCATTTATCCCACAAAATTAATTTTAAAACAAGAAAGAGAATTTCTCAAAGGTTAAATAAATAGACCAGGAAAGAGTCAATCTATTTGTGATTGCAAGGGTTTTTTTTTTAATTTCTCTGGGATTTTTTTGTTGTTTTGGTTTGCATTTTTTTCATTTTGAAATAAAAATTCTCCCTACAATCTATGCATGAAACTGACTCCATCGTTTATCAAAAATCCTGTCAAAAGTGGACTACCAGCAAAAGTAGAGTACCTTTCCCTGTATAACAATTTCAATTTTTTCAATTCAATTCAATCTAGAGTATAAAGATTTTCCTTATGTGCTTTTTAAAAATCACATGGAAATTAAACTTAGTGAAAATAAAATGTGGGAAAGACCAACACACTTTCAAAATATTTTTTATTTTTTTTTATCAGTAGTATTAGTATTTTCTTGGCACTAATCCAAGTCTCCAAGCCAAAAAAAAAAAAAAGGAGGCTCTTGACCCCATCTAAAAGCAGCCCCGGGAGAGACATTGGTCTCTTAATGACAGATCCTAATTTTGGTTCCTTTATGGCCATAAAATGGTGCTACAATTCCCTTTTAAACATGCAGCAAATTTCCCTGTTGAGTCTGGTTGGCTGTGGACAGAGATGTGTGCAGAAGCACATCTTCCTGTTATTGTCTGTCCTTCCCGTGATCCTGCTTAGGACGCCACGGTACACCTGCCTGTGGTGGTGTCCTGCTGCAGTCTGCAATGATTTCTATTCCCAGTTATAGGTGCTGGAGACCAGGATCCCTGCACTGCAGCAGGTAAAGAGGGTAATTCTTATAGGGTCAGACATGTAGGAAGCTCTCCCTCATTTCCATTTCCATTTTCTATCTGCTCCTCTATGTATGTTAAGAATAAAAATAATTTTTCATATAGAAAGCAGAATTTCACAAGGCATGGGAGTAATAAATTCTTAAAGGATGGATATATTTCTTGCTCATATGTACAGATGTGTTGGGGTCCCTCCCCTGCCGTGTAGCCCTGGCAGAGGGGCCCTGAGGGCACAGACACGGGGTTTCCCTGCCCCTGCTCAGCCTCGTTCCCATTG
>NW_008246058.1:653759-668261 GCF_000691975.1 Corvus brachyrhynchos
GGCAGAGCTCCGGCCATGCGGTTGGAGAAATAAACATCTCTGAAACAGCTATCAAGAATCTGTCTGTCCATATATATTTCCTTTCCACGGGACTCCTGGTTTGATATATGCGTGTTGCAGGATCCCCACTGCAACACAGATGCCTTTTATCCTTCTGTGTACTGAAGAATAGAAATGCTGCCAGTCTCTTTGCTCACTTAAAAGACCATTCAATGAGCTACACTAAACATTTGCATAGTACAGGCCATGGAGTTTCACTCAGGGGCTCCTGCATTGAGCCTTATGCTTCTGTAAGAGTAAAGCAAGGGGAATCAAATGTATCCACCTCTCCCCACTGCTTCCAGAGTACTCACTGGCTTTTGTGGGCCACAAGAGGAGCCCATTGTGCTGTGCTCAATGGGTGGAAACTCCATGTTCTTGTGGCCTGGGAATCCCTGTTCAGAACAGCTGAGCCATCACTTAATTTTCAAAGCATGCTATCTTTGAAAAGATAAAACACAAAGCAAAACACGATATCCTTATTTTAGCTATCTACATGTCAAAGCCAAATAACCTGTGGTAGTTGGTTAAGAGTCTTGAGGATGGAGGCAGTGCTCAATGGCTGCTGCAATCCAAGCAAAGTCCAGGTTTATCAATAACCTGTTGTGTGTGGAGATATGAAAGCATATGGGAAGGGCAGAGACTGTGAGGAGAGGGGTGAGTCTGAAAGTCATAATAGGAAGCCTTTGTGAAATGTTTAATTATATTTATTCTATGCATAATTTATAATAGTTTTTCTAAGATCCTGAAGATATTTGGTCAGAACTATTGTTACTACCTCATGCAAAACATAAAATTATAATCATGCTCATATTCATTAATAGAAATAGCATGCAACAAAATTGTTTCTGGGTTGGGGTTTTTATTTTGACATTTAGGGAGAGTGTAATTCAAGACCAAAAAGCTAATGATATACAATATGAAAATTACTATGTACATGTCACTGAAAATATATAAAATTTACAGATTTCATAGCTTCTCCATTTCATTATTCCCGTTCAGAAAAAAAAGTGATTTTAAAGTATATTAAGAAGTTACTAAATTCATTATACATTGGCTATATGTAGATAAAATTATATGAAATAGAATTAATGTTTTTCTAAAAAAACCAAACCTCACTGTTTGCAGTACCTGTCAAATTACATTAACCACCTGCATGTGGAAATTCTCCACATAGTCTCTGTGAAAATGATAAGAAATCTAGGACTGAAAATGAACAACTTTCCAGACACATGTTGGGTTTGTTATAACGAGATTCCATGCATGACTATCGTTTGTCTTCTGTTTTACATATGACATAATCAGATAAGAATATTTTCCACTTATGGTAATGAAACACACCTTTGGAGATTAACTATATGAGACTGAAAAATAAAATTAAACTGAGAGGGAGGAGAAGATGAGTCAGGAAATTTTTAATAGTGATATGAACCAATCTTCTGCATACACCAGGCAAAATTATTACATAAGTGATGGAGGTGAGCCTAGACAAGTGCTCCCTCTCTGCCCAAGTGGAAGGGGGTTTGCTCCACTGCCTTACACTCAGCCTTCTCTGCAGTGATTCATGCTGACTTTGTAAGGGCACCAGCAGATACACAGCCACTCCAAAGCCTTCATTCACCTTGTGTGACACTGGTTCACAACTGATTGACTACCTGTAAGTAATAACAGATAAGTTTACAGGCAGCCTGCAGCATTGTTCCAAGAAATGTGAACTGTCCATTTATTTCAGCTGTCCGGGAACATGTGTCAACACTGGGAATGATTTCATTTCCTGAGGAGAAAAGTGGATTTCCAATTTGCACAAATTACTGTAAGCAAACATGTCATTCTGAATGACCATTAGGAGACTATCACCACATATTTTCCCACTTCAAAACAGAAAGGAAAAAGACCATTAACTTTTTCAAGCATAAGAAAGGAGAAATGCATTTTTAAGAATTCAGTGGACGGGAACAGCAACATCACCATATTTACACTATGTGAGCAGTAAGCAGTGTATTGCCTTAGTGACCCATGAGGTCAGAGCTTATTTTTTAACTTTGTCATTGGAAATAATGCCTCCCAGTTTCCACCAAACCTAGCTGTGGCTGGAAATGGAGAGACAGACTTGCTCAGTGAAATACACAGAATGCATCCAAACACTCTTGGTGTGTATCATGTCCACATCACAAACTGTTGAGGCAGCAGGTAGATAGTCTCTTTAAAATGTGAGTCACAGAAGGGGAAGTGGAATATGCAGACCTGCTAGTGGCATCCTCATCCTTCCAGGTTTTTGTCTTCATTTGAGGCAGCATATTGAAAATGATTCAGAAAGTGCCAGTATGAAAAGACTTTGAGAGGTGACCTCCCATAATTTATTTGTTATCTCTTACCTCCCTTTCTCATCTTTCTAGAAGGATAATGTTACTAAACCATTTCATTTCATAGTCCAGTAGTCAAAAAATGCAGCTTGAAACACCAAAGAAGGTAAATATTTACTGAGGCCTCAGAGAGTGAACTTCAGTGGCTGGAACTTAGCCATTCTCTCAACTGCTCTGATTTTGGGGTTGGATGGTTTCCTTCCTCAGAAGGGCAGGCTCTGGCACTGAGGGGACTCTCTTATGGAGACCCCCTTCTTAGACAGCACCAGTCAGAGTCCTGAGCCTCTAAATTAACTGCTAACACAGCTTAGTTCTTTTCCACTCAAGGACACGGGAGTAATCACAAAGGAGCTACATGGCACAAAACTTCATAAGGAAGATTAAGAAAAACCTGTAAAATGAGTCAAATTATTCCATAGCTAAAAATAAATCAACTGGCAAAGTCGATTATGAAAAAAAAAAACATTCTACAGATCAAGTTTAGAATGGAATTAGGAGGCACAAACAAAAGGGGAAAGGAGGAACAGAAGGGAGGCCAGAAGTTATCTGGCATGATTAAATGGCAACTTCCAAATAGCAAAATGAGTCAAACAAAAATCCTTTATTATATGACCCTAATGAAGCCAATAAACAGAAATATAAGTAAACAGCTGTTAAGTAAGAAGAAAATTAGGAAGGCCAAGATGGATTTCAAAGAATAAATAACTAATGGTGTGAAAACAAATGAAAATCAGGGTGTCTGAAGGAGATCAATAATTTCACTGAATCATCAGGGGTGGAAGAGTTCTATGAAGGCATGTAAGCATATTGATGAGAGGCTTAGCAATTTTTTTTGTAGAAGTTTCATGAAGGAAACTTCTCGGTGAATACTTACCTTGTACTTGTTATTTACTGGCATGGAGAAGGAAACATTCTTAGATATTGAAATTTCAGGAAAAGAAATAATAACTCATAGAGTGATAAAATTCATCAGACACAAATCAGATACACTTGAAAATTCTAAGGGAGGGTAAAGGAGGGGAAAAATAATCTACAAAAATATGCATTCTGTCCTCAAAATACCCATTTTTCCAAACCAGAAGGTAGTAAATATCATATGTAAACAACTGCAGCCAGAATAAAAAATTTCTGGAGGGTACCTCAAGAGAGGGACCAACCAGCCTGACCCTTGTGGAAGAAAGTTACATCACCCTATTATTCCCTTGGAGTTTTCTATATGTCATTAGTGCAGTGGATAAAGGAAATACTGATAATGACATATATATTGACTCATCAAAGGTCTCTGATAAATATTTTGAGAGCAGGAACAAGCAGAATCTGTAGGGGAAGAAGACCAGGATCCAAAGCGGAAGAACAGGGCTGAGTGCTACTCAGTGCCATGGCTTTGACTGACTAATGTCGAGTTGAGTATTATTGTTCCCTCCTTTCTGTTGGTGAAATCTGCTGCAGTTTGTGACTAGTGGGTCTGACACAGTGAGGATGGGTGAGACTGTACACGTGAATGTCACACCTGCACTAGGACTGCTGCAGGGATATTGCCAGCTGTGTCCAGAACACATTGTACCCACTGGGCTTATTCAGCATTTTCCTTCAAGAATCCAAATATCCCTGGGAACCAGCAAAAACAGTGTTCTGACTGGCAGATATTGGGACCTGTGAGGTCTGGCTACCCTGTGTGGTGGGAGATAACACAGTGGAACGAGATATTCGTGTAGCAAAGTGCAGCACATTGTTGTACC
Source organism: Corvus brachyrhynchos (assembly GCF_000691975.1). Lineage (NCBI taxonomy): Eukaryota > Metazoa > Chordata > Aves > Passeriformes > Corvidae > Corvus > Corvus brachyrhynchos. The sequence goes on from NW_008246058.1 coordinate 657,901, forward strand.
TGCAGCCCCTTTACTCATTACCTCTAACAAACTTGAGTTGATCTCACTTGCCTGCAGTGAGATGTTTGTTCATTCTCTGGCTTCTTCATTCATAATTGCAATCCCACAGAGACTGGATGTTTTACTAAAGACATTAAATGTGACCAGCAATCTCCATTAGTATAAGAGACCACACAGTGTTCCAAAGTGCCTTACATTAAGACATTACTCCATTAAGGGCATTACTCCAATAGCTGAGGTTAAACTTCTCTAACTTCTTCGCTTACAGAATAGCACCAACAGAGAGGGACGTGATTTCCAGTCCTAGGAGAAAACCCTCCTCTTTTCTGTGTTGCCTCCATAGACCAGGATCACTTCCCCAGCCTTGGACTGTGGTGTTTGGTTTCCAGTATCCAGCTGGGACAGCAGGGATCCTCATAAACCTTGTGGCATAGGAGTTAGGCTCACTCTGAGGCCTTGAGAGTATGTCTCAAATGACAATATCGCTGTTTAGGCAGATGGATCATGTTTAAAAAGCTGAATTGGTTAAGTACTTCAATAAATCATTTAGTTATCAGAATGTGAATGTTATACCACCCTTTAGGTATCCAAATTTGAAAAATTAACAGAACCAGTGGTTGATCTCAGTCATTATTTAGTTTTCTGTTTGGGCAGATCAATAGAGCTCTCACAGTTATTTTAGAAATTAACTGGGAATATTTTCAGATCTTATATATAATTATTTAAAACAAGGCTAATATATATTATCACTGTGTTAACAGACTTGCAGTTTCCAAGTCTTTTTCTCACAATGGAAGTAGAAAAGGTTAACTCGTTTTTTAGTAAAGATTTTGTTCAACAGTGAAAAGATCACAGTTAATAAATAAGTCTTTGGAAAATTGTGTTTCTGATTACATTGTAACCTGACTGAAAACCAGCTAATAAAAGTTTGATAAGATTAGGCAGGGAGTTTCATTCTGGATATGTAGGATGGACTTCAGCTGTGCACACCACTTAACTTTAGCTTATGCTAAACTTATGCACACCATAAAATAAATATATCTCTGACTTAAAAATAACTAAGATTCCTGATTCAGTCAGTGGAGAGACAAAGTATTTTTGAAATAAAATTTCTGTGTTCACTCTCAGATGCCTCCTTTTTGTGTGAGGTGTGTGGTACTGTGTTCTCTCACTGCCTGTGCAAACACTAGAGAGAACCAGGTCATGTGTAGAAGTTTAAAGTAGGCCAGCTGAGCCTCATCCATTCAAATAAGTGTATTCTCACCTCCTCACATTAGACATCAAACTCAGTGGTCCACTCTGGGAAATCCTCCTGCCTTCAGGCTCTATACACAGAAAGAAGAGTCACCTATTCCAACAGGTGATGCGCAGCTATAGCTCAAGATGCATGTATCGTCCAACACCAAAGAGTCCATTCACCTTTATAGACCTTTTCACCTCCAGGGAAAGATGTTCTACCTTAGGCACCCAGGTACAGGTGCCCACAGTCAGATGGTGGGACTTCTTCCAGAGGTGGAAATTTAAAAACCAGGATCATTTCTTCCTTATTTTTACCCCCATAGTTGTTACCTCTTTTTTTTAATTACTAGTTGAAGTTTTCCTGGGATATTTGATCCAGATATTTTATAAGTATTTCAATCTATATGGGTTTAGGCATTATGAAATAGTAAAGTAGAACTTAAAATAATATATGAATGGAGTTTTATTTAAGTGGTGCAATGTCTGTGGTTGCACCATTTTTTAAAACTTTTTCTCTCTCTTCTGTAATGTGCAATTTGAAGGTCCATGAAACTAGCACTAGAAACAGAACAGGACTTTGGGAAAGAAATCCACAGTACATGCACATTGCACTGATAGTTTCTTGCCTGCAGCAGCAATTGTTTTCCAAAGTACATCTCCTGTCTTACAATTTTCTTACCTGCAGTAGCAAAATAGTCATTTAGAAAAAAAAAACAAACAACAAACAAACCACCACAAATCTCATTTATTTGGTTCTGACAATCTCATCTGCTTAGGTCACACACTGCCACCGGCCATTGCTCACATCCTTGTTAAATCAGTGGAACACAAATCTGAATGTTGTGCAGTATTGCCTGTTCTAGAAAAATTAATTTAAAACATTGGAGAGTTCCTCTCTGCAGTAAAGGTGTAAGCAGAAGGTATACATGCGAGAAGGTTCAGGGAATGAATGAGTATGGCTTAAGTCCAAGATCTCATTTGATATCAAATAACAAGTTTTGAATAAAGCAAAATAAATCATCTCTGGACAGTTTTATTTTCTAAAGGCTCGGACATAGGTCAATGGTCTACTGAATACATGTTTTCTCTCCAAAGACAGAGTTTATATCTGCAGTAAGTCACTATATACATTGATTTACAATTTTTTTACTGCTGTGTTTGCCATTACTTAAATTCTTACCCTGCAAGTAGCATTTTGGTAGAAATAAATAACAGATGCCCTTTGGCCAAACTGTTTGCAAAGTATACTGCCAACCTCGTGTGCCCTTCACCACAGAAGTATAACAAAAAGTAGTTAGAAATATTATATGGATTCTAGCTCTGTTGAGTACATATAATCACATTTTCTTACTTTTCCTTTCTTTCTTATATAATTCCATTTTTAATACTTGCTACCAGGATTAAAATGAGGCCGCTTTCTCCCAGATTGGAAATTTCATCTTTTTTGTACACCGCTATTAGAATTCCCAGATTTTATTAACGTTTTCATTAAGGAATATGCAGTAATGAAAATGTGAAGGATTCAGATGATCAGCTCACTGAAGTGAGCTGTGACTCACTCCAGAGGGTGATTGTGACTTTGGAAATTTCACTTTGGGAAGTGTAATTTGTTTCCCAGCAAAGGGAACTTGGATGATCAGTGATGTCAGATAGGGAATCAACACTGGGAACTCACAGGGGGATGATCACCTCGGTGAAACAGACGAGGTTTATGCAAACCTGTGGTCACAAGTAGTGTTTCCAGAGTGTGATGCTGAGGCTGATGTGGTTTTGCCTCTTCTAAAAGAGCTGAGCTGGAGAGGGAATGTATTCACTGCAAGCTGGTAGATGACACTGAATGCAAGGAATCCCGTTTGGGCTCCCCAGACACTGACAAAGAGCAGCAAGTTGAGCAGAAGGTGAAGAAGGTCAGGCGGCTGTAGCACCAGACATGGGGATGGGATATAGTCCTTTCCAACATCAGTTATTCTGTTATGCTATGTAACCTGCAAATGGCATTTCTCTTTTCTGTTGCTGTAAACAACCACCTGAGAAAGATTTATTTTCCTCATTTCTCTTTCTCAAAAAAAAAAAAAAAAAAAAAAAAAACGAAGCAAGTGAAAAAGAATGAAGACCACATGCCACATGAGAAGAAGAAACCTAAATGCCCTGGGAGGAGGTTGTTCTCACAAAGGAGGTATATAGTTCAGCATGGTAAATTTACCTGCTATGGCCTGTTAATTTCTCATTCCTATTACTGGCCATGAATGCAGCAGAGCTGTGAGTGTTCTACCTCTTCCTCTTTCAGGATATTCAGAAACTGGGGCAGGGGCATGCAGCTAATGCTGACCTGAGAATCTGCAATGTGCTCCTGCATTGAGAGGTTACACCTGAGACAGCCTAACCAAAAGTACTGACATATGGCATGTTGCTGGCTCTAAAAGCTATTCAGTGTCTTCTTTGGCATCACACCCATGAGATCAGGAAGACATCACTTAATTGTGTCTATCTTCAAGCCAGGAGGAAGAGTTGCTTTCACAGAAGTGTTGCAGTATTTATTGGCATTTTCTATAGAAACTAGTGCAGCTAAAACATCTCTATTACACTTCCTGAAATTTAGCCTCATAGAAGGGTGAAACTGTGCTATTTTTACTCTTTCCTATATTGAGTTGCATCTCTACACTTTTATAGATTTATTTTTATACCGTAAAATCCTCTCAAAAGTACATAACATTGTGTATTAACGGAAAGTCATGGTGGGACAAGCAGACAGAAAAAGTAAAACTGGAAACCAGGCCCAAAGGCCCTTAGAAATTCATGTTTCTAAACTAAGAATGAAAACATAATAATTTCATATATCTCAATGCAATCTTCTGCACAGCTGATGTTTATTTTGCTTGAGCATGAATTTTGAGCACTGGAGTCCTAAGCTCAAAAAGTCTATGCCCTGAACTACCTATAGACTTCTGGCAGATATAAATTTTCCCTTGATATGCTTTATACATATCAGTCCTTACGGTAGAAGCAATTAAACTAGAATAACTTTCTTCCTTCCTTGACTGTACAGAAATAACTTTAATGCAGACTGATGAATGCTTGAGGGTACAAAGTAAAGCACTTAGAAATAAGGAAACATCACAGTCAATATGGCCCTGGGAATGGTGATTTGTATATAAGCATTACAATACCACATTTAAGTACCTGATCATGAATTATTTTGCTTCCTTGTCATTGAATTGAGCCAAACTCATACAGGAGAATAATTTGTTTGGCTTATTGCAAGAACCTCCTTTGCTTCCTGCAACAGAAAAGCAGTCTCAGTAGGATGACAGGTGGAACTGAAAAACTGGATTTTCCACTTCCCTCTGCTACAGATTTCATGTGATGCTGGACAAAACCACTTCAGAAGTCATTGTTCTCTGAGCTGCTCTTTTACTGTGAAGGAGTCAAACAGCAGACCCCAGGGTCTAATTTACTCAAATGCTGAGTGCTCACAGCTGCTACCAAAATCACTTTTAACAGAGAAACGAAGAAAACAATCTAAAACTCTCAGACCAGGAAGACATGAAATGTCTCCCTTGGACTAGTCAGAAGGCAGATGAGTCAAGAGTATCTACAACACCAGCACTGGGGTTGGGTGCTTGCTATGCCAGTCCCTTTGAACTATAAATACACGTCCATAGCACAGCAGAAGTGTCTGGGATCTGGGCATCTGAGATAACCTCTGATCTGCAGAAGAGCCTCAACAGAGCAGCAAGAATGCTTGTGTGGGTCCCTCCTCTTTCCATGACAACTTTCTTTTGTATTATAGCAATTGAGTTCTACCCTTTGCCTCTCCTCATATGAACCACCACTTGATAGCAGACCAAGGCCAAGCTGGTCTTCAGCTGTGCAGACTGATACTCCTGCATCAGGATTAGGAAATAAATCTTCATGAGGGCTACCACATTGCTCTGAGATCATCTGAGCTCCTGCTGTGGTGTGTCCTCCAGAAAGAGGAATTCAAGACTGCAGAGAGGTAGTTGAACTCCAGAGCTGTGAACCACTCTGCTGCACCGGTCTCTATTTTGGGTAGGTTTAAAACAGTGTGAGCAAGAGAGTACTCAGGGTTAGAATAAATGCCTGGAAGCAATAAAATCTTATCTTTCTGCTGAAAAGTTATCTCTCCAGTAGGATTCTGTTTAAAGCCTTGTTGGCATAAAAATAAAGGGTAATTGCTATATTTTATCTCTTTTTTTTACCCACTTTCTGATTTTCATAATAATGCATGTTCAGTTTGGAATTTAACTGTCTCATCTGACTGGTTAATTATAAAATAACTATTAAAAGCCCAGCAAGCACTTACGCATATTTTTTCCTTTCTGACTCTATGGGGGTTGTCAGACAATAAATTTATGGAATTTTGATGTTTAGCTTTATCTTTGCTGTTTTATATTTGCTTCTTCCTGGGTTTTATTCACCTTTCTCCTTCAAATGTAAAAATATTGTTGACCTCCCCAGAAATTAGTGAGGTCATACTGCTTTTACCTTGTTAATAATGAAAACTATACCCTATCTTAAGAATTCTATGGTATCACTCCAACAACTACCATGAAAAATGTCTCATGAGAAAGTTTTGCAGTTTCTAGAACCCCTTACTGAATCCCTGACTTGCTAATGCACCAAAGAGTTGTTGCTTACATGGAACGTATGATTTCATTTCACTCCCTTCTCTTTCTCACACAGAGCAGAGCTCAAGGGTAGCAATTTTTTACAAAAGATTTTGACAAAAGATTCAGTTCACCACAGCTCCTAAAAAAACATTCAAATGTTGAGGTTCATACAATTAATTGATTTTCTAGGCTATGAGCTACAAGTGAAAGAAAGTCCTGAATTTGTGAATAGAAAGAATCCCTGTAAGACAAAACAGTTTTTAGTAACAGGGAAGTAAAGCTGGTACCCCAAAACCAAGGATTAATAAAGAGCAGGCAAGGAACCACAGCGTACCTTTGTGGGGAGATCTGGCTCTGATGCTGCACAGGGTTAAAGAGTCTGTGTATATATGTGGGTGTGAATCCATCTATGCAGCCTCCTCCTGTGTCATGGCCAGGAGAGACCCTCTGTTGTACATGGCCCCACTGACCACCCCATGCCTTCCCAGCCTTCCCACCAGGATGTAGTGAGAAGAGCAACCAAACCCCCCTGGAACTTATCTTAGCACGTTGCTAAGCCCCGACATGAATAACCTGTCTTCCTTACAGCTGAGGATGATTTTGTCCACCCTTTTTTTCATATTTACATTCCCAGGATCTTAAACACAATAACACTTCCTTTGATTACTCACAGCTGCCTAATCAGCCTTGACATTACAAGTCCTACTTTCCTTTTTTACCAAAGGAAAATGAACAACCAGCCTCTCCCTGCATCATAGGTCAAACATCAGAGACTACAGCTTTACCTGATTTTCAGATAATACTTCTCCCCTTATGTGGCTCACCACTTCTCCAGACTGTAGCAGACCTCTCTAGCCCTGAGGATACAAGTACTTACAGTAAAGCCAGCCACAATATCTGTTTATGACTAGTTCTGAATTAGGTCCAAATTCAGGTCAGGGAGAAGCCCAGATGAAGTGCAGAAGCATTCAGTGTTCTGAAAAATACTGTAACGGTTAATATTTTAATTTCCCACTTCATGTCCACTGCTTCAGAAAGTTTGGCTGCTTTAATATAAAACTGAAGTAGAAATTTGGATATGAGAGAAAAGAACATTTTTCTGGTAAGCATTCACAGAGGTTCACCCAGCTTGGTCCTCAGCTGTTATTTTATCAATTAATTGAGTTGATTTCAGCTGCACTCAACTGCCTTCTGCCAGCTGGGGGTAGGACATGGTCCTCATCTGTTCTTCTTGGATTCATAAATAAATGAATAACTGTACAACAAATGAAACCCATGCCTCTGGGTCTGAGAAAATGCACACAGGACCAGTAACCAGACCTAGGAAGATACCACCTGAGGATGAGGAGTGAATTCAGAGGAGGCCACCAAGATGATTAGAGAGGGAACACCTCTGCTATGAGGACAGGCTGAGTGAATTGGGGTTGTTCTGCTTCAAGAAGATTAATCTTCAGGGTGACCTAATTGCCATCTTTCAGTACCTGGAGAGAGCCTACAAGAAAGACAGAGACTATTTACAAGAGGGTGTGGTGACAGTATGAGGGGGAACGGCTTCCAACTGAAAGAGGGTAGGTTTCAATTAGATATTGGGAAGAAATTCTTTATTTTGAGGCTGGTGAGGCCCTGGCACAGGTTCCCCAGAGAAGCTGTGGATGCCCATCCCTGGCAGTGTCCAAGGTCAGGTTGGAAGGAGCTCTGTGCAGCCAGGTCTAGTGAAAGATGTCCCTGCCCACAGCAGGGGTGGTTGGAACTAGATGATCTTTAGGGTCCCTTCCAACCCAAGCCATTCTTATGATTTAAAAATTAGTTATGTATTGGTATTCATTGATGTTTTTTAAGAACAAATATGGGTGAATTTAATGAAACGATGGTCAGATACAATTATATGTGAGCAAAGGCCAACGTTCAGGTGCCACTTTCCTATGGTAATAGTCTGTGGTGACACAAACAGAAGCTGTAAATTCAGTGCTGGCACACAGAAGGGAAAGACCAAAGGGAAAAATAACAAATCCAAGCTATTTAAAATGAGGAGAAACAAGGACTAAGAAAATTGCTGTTAAAAAGAGATGCACAGGCAGTGTCACTGAGCACTTATATATTCCTTTTTAAAAGCAACTGCAGGTATCAGAGTGCAGCCTTTATGACCAGCAGATCTTGATAATCCTTTTCTATCCTTTAGCTCAGTGCTGGGTTAAAGGTGCAATGGAGCTGGAAGGGGAACAGCTGGAGCACATGGCCAAAAATAGAAAGTGTCTACAAGCAGTCAAGGGTGAGGTGGCAGCACACACAGCCACACGCCTTCAGCCAGGGCAGCCAGGATGTGCTTTTGGCAGCATGGGCAGAGGACAGGCTCCTCTCAGTGATCCTTGGTGCTGCACTGACCTGCATCCCACAGCACAGCAGTTTCCTCGTGGAGGAGGAACCTGGAGGCAGGAACCTATGGGTAAGTACAAATCTCAGTGGAGAAGGGAAGAAGTGCAAGTCTCAGTTTCACTCTGCCACAAAGAACCTAGAGCAATCTTGCCCAGATGAAAAGGTCATTCTCCCCTGAGATTCAGAAACAGAGACCAAGGTAAACTGGTCACTACTACTATGTGTGTCTCCCTCCTGTGCCTCCCATGGTGGCTGTATGGACTCCATGTGCTCATCCTGGAGGTGACTGTGTCTTCCCTTGTGCTCTCACTCCAAATCTCTTCTTCTGCCTCTGAAAAAGGAACTGCTGTTTATCTTGATAGATTATCATGAAGCTATATTCATTATTCTACCAAAATAGCTTCTGATTCTGTGCAGACAGGTGTTAAAACGATGCCTATGATAAAGAAAAAAAGTTTAGAAGAAGCTATGCTGCATTCTCTGGAGCCAGGTGCTCTCTGAACCAGGAACTTTTGCTTAAGCCATACCTGCTGAGACCTTCTGTCTCAGGAATCTTGAGTTTTGCACAGCACAGGCTTTACTTTTGGTGAGAAATACACATGCTTCAGGGAGTGGAGGATGCCTCAGCATCTGCTATCTGTAGCTATGAATTAACTTCTCCATGGTGCTGTTGATTGGCTTGGCACATTCACAGGCTGGGAATAAAGCAGTGGCTATTGGCCACAGCATATGTGCTCATTTATACTGGATTTTCTCATCTGTAAATGGGCATCTGCTCATTCAGCCTGGGAGACTGATATACCATTCTCTCCTCCATGCAGGAAATGGACACACTTTCAGTCTGCTTGGACTCCCTGGCTACCAAGGCTCAGGCTGCCATTTGCCATGGAGGTATCAACTTTTAGCAGCTAAACCAGTGCAAGGACAAGGCAAATGGCAATTTGCAAATTTAAATTCCTCAAATTTAAATGGATAGACAAACAGAAGCTCAGAAATGGCTGAGAAAATAAAGATACACTCTAATTTTAGCTGCTGCTGAAGCACTATCACACCCAACTAACTCCCTGTGTTGTTGTAAGCCTATCAGACAAGATTTACAGTGGTATCTAGACCTCTAAATATAAAGAGGTGTTAAGGGAGAGCTATTAAAGCATCCAAATGAGTTTCCCCTTTACCTTCTGTAAGATTTAGTGTCTTACTTGAATGGATAATTTTTGCAAGTGTTCCAGACATCTTTAAGACTCCACAGTCCTGCAGGAAGATCCCATTTTACAAACAGCTGCAGTGTCCAGGCCTCTGCACTGCAGCAGGTCACTTCTTTCAGGAGTGCTGACACCCATGGGCATATTTCTGTGGATCCCTGTATGTTGCTGGCAGGTAACTTGGGTTTGAAAGTGCTCCTTGTAGGTATCTGCAGTACATGCAGCATCTCATCCTGCATTGCATCTAAAATAGGCAGATGGTGTGAGTATTGCCCTCTATCCTAGCCAAAATATCTGCCTTGTTATCCTTCTCGGTTATGGCATGAGCTAAAGGTAGGATACATCACACCTAACTTCAGCCTACTTAAAGCTAAATAGCCTTTTTAAGTTTGCCTAACTTTCCTCTGAAGTGATAGAAAAAAATATAATTCATAAAAGCAATTGATCCCTGCTATAATACTTCATTCTTTAGGTGGCCTGGGTCACTCACCAGTGATAGTTACTTGTCTTCAACGAGTAAGGGGAAGGCAAGATGATGATCTCAGACAGTGAGTCAGGCTTTTTAGATCTTGATTGTCTTTTATTCAAGCATTAGATTATTTTACAAAAAGAGAACAAGCTTATTGACACAGAGACACTCGAGCTGAAGAAAGGCCAGACACTTGTCAAGGTTCTTTTTTGGTTTGTTTTTCCTGTTTTAGCAGTTATTTTAATAAAATATTTTTTATTTCATGGTTATGTTTACACACCATAATGCCTGCACTATGAATTTATTATAGCTGCCTAAGAGCTAAACAAGGGCTCATAGAGAACAGGCTTCTTGTGTCAAATTACAGTGAGCTTCAGGTTGCAAGACAGGGGCTGTGACTGTTGGGTTGACCTTGGATACCCACCCAGCTGCTCCATCATCCTTTCT
>NW_008246058.1:668274-685165 GCF_000691975.1 Corvus brachyrhynchos
ATATATGGGGAGATTCACTTGCCAATTACCATCATGGGCAGAACAGGCTTGACGTGGGGAAAAGTAATTTAATTTATTGTCACTTTCAATAGATTTTACTAGCGAGAAAAAAGGCAAAAGCAAAGCACTGTCTCCAGCCCTTGTTCCCAGGCCTACCTTCTCCCTTCCACTCCCGATTTTTCTCCCTCAAAAGGTTCAGGGAGTGGGGATGCTGACAGCTGTGTAGAGACAGGACTCCCTCTCCTCAGGACATGGGCCTGCTGCCCCCAGCCCAGCCACAGAGGTGCAGCAGGAAAGGTGAACAGCTCACCAGGGCAGAGCTCTCTGTGAACATCGATGCTTGCCATGTCCACATGGTCCTTCACTCCTGCTTAGAGCTTCTCTGTTTGCAGAAGACAAACAGTTTGAGCTGTCTCTATGCCTGAAATAACATCTCTGCCTGTACTGGTGTCAGCAGCAGTTTTCTGCCCCTCTTGGCTTGGTAACTCAACACAGAATTCCAGGGGAAACAAGTCAGATTCGTTTGGTTTTTTGCCTTGGACAAGGGCCATAAACAAACATAGCCTGTGGTACAGGCAGTGTTAAAAAAACCCCTTAAAATAGTTAGAAAGAGACGTTGAAAGCAGTTGTCCACACAGACAGATGTCACTGGGGCTCCAATTGCTCCTGGAGCTGTCATTCAGCTCACATGGTAAAATGATCAGTGAAAGGTCCTTCACCCCACCACGCCATACCTTCCCCAGGCTGGCCCTGACCTAACTCCTGTTTATTAAGAGAGTGATTTACATGACTGCCTGCTATTTTTCAAGCTTTCGAGCATACATCCCACCTGAAGTCATTATTCTCTGTCTGAGCCTTCCTAATCACCATTCCACAGCAATCAATTAGGAGGTGACTAACAAGCAATTAGGCCTTCAAGAGAGTGAATAAACACTCCAAACACTAGGATCTGGCCTTGTGTAAGTATGCCCTGCAATCAAGAATGAACTAAAACGACAAAATGTTCTGAAACCAGAATTTGTCCTCAAGTAGAACAGTGCAAGACCGATGAAGGTGGCCTTTTGCTGGCACATAGGTGTCGTTTCTGCCCAGAGGATCTTTCCAGGAATTGCCAGTAATTTACTGAAAGAGTAAAGTTACTCATGGAGCAGACAAGGTTTTAAAAAAGAGAAGTTTCTCATCCCCCTAGCAACAGCAAGAGGGGAGCCAGCTTAACCTGGGTCCAGCACAGCTGAAAAGCTGGGGTGGCTGTCCAGCCTCCACTTCTGCTTGAAAGGTAACCTGGTGCCTCTATCTAAATAAGCTTCATTTAGTACATTTGTGAAGCTATGAGGTCCAAATTTTCAGTTTTCCTGGGCTGTGTCAGATTAACTCATCCATCAACAGCTTGGCTGTGTGATGAAGGTCCAGAGACAGGCAAAAGGGCTTAGCTGGGTATCTTATTTGAAAAAAAACAAACAAACAAAAAAAAACCCTAAAACAAAACCACAAAAAAATTCCCCCAACTAGCAGGCCCAAGTGTAAATAATTTAATTATTTGCAAATTTAACCTAAATTCTGCCAACTAACATTAACTAGAAAAATCAATGAAAACAAAAATTAAACTGTTGTTCTTTCTGGGTCTGAGCATTTTTTCATAACATTTGATATTTTTCAGTTGACAGTGGCATTTCAACACACAATAGACCTACTTTTATCTAGGGAAAAATAAAAAAAAGCCATCCAGGCATCTTTTTAATTATTATTATTATTATGTTGACTTGATGAGTGAATCAAAGATGGAATCTCTTGCATATTGTAATAATTTTTATTCTTTCCAGTGTTTTTTGGTTGGTTGGTTTTTTATCACAATGTGCAGCTCCAGGGAAGGAAACACACTTGGTCTGAAGATCCCAGCTGCCTCAGTCCTTTGTGTGGGGTGTGCTTGGAGTGAGCCAAGTGGTCATCTGGGTAAATGCCAGACAAGCGGACCCTTATTTCACTGCAATCAGCAGTAAAGGATCAGGCCCAGGAGGAGTGAGGACCCTAGAAACGAGATGCTTTGTCAGTTCTTTGCAATAGACACTTCATATTTTGGGATGTGTCCTTTAGTGACCTCCTGAGGCTGTCAGGGCTGTGGAAGCAGCTGTCCCTACAGGGTTCCTTGTTGTCTCAGAGGTCTCTCCTCTTAAATTAACAGACAAGTACATAGAATGAAAGTGGAAAGAAAGTTCAGTTACTTGTAAATTGTGAGTTTGTTTTTGCTTTGTTTTCTTCTGTATTGTTTTGTTATTGTAGTAGATGGCTGAGAACCCTGGTCCTTCTGGCAGTAAATCATGTGCTGAAAGCAAATAGCATAAAAAAACCAAGATGTAAAGCAACTGTCAGAGAGGTTTAAGGCAATGTGTTAGCCAGAGAAATGAAGAGTTTTTTCAAGCATGAGAAAAGTTCTTGCACAAAGAAGATCCTGAGTGGAAGAGAGAGAAAGGAAGGCTTTGAGACGAAGAAATTTTTTTTTTTTTTTCTGAACCCTCTAAATAGATAAAACAAGGACAATTCTGGATTTGATATTGATATGAAATGGAAATGCTCTCTACCCACAATGTGTTTGGAAAGTACAGGTAGTGCTGGATTTCGTCTAGCAGCAATTTCTCTTCTAGCCAGTGGTATAAGAATAAAATCTTGTCTTTGTACCAATAATTTCACAATAACAAGAGTTGCTGATTGGAGTTTTCATCTTGTCGTATTGTTAGAGGATGAGATTTACCAAAAGTCTCACAGAAAATTGCAAAAGCATACTGTAAGTGGAGAATCTCAGTTTGGAGGGTTCAAAAGATCCAGAGCCATGTCAGCAGGGATTTATAGAGGGATATTCTGTTTGATTGCTCACTGCAGAAAACTGAGGCCTAAAATCCAGGAAGACTTTAAATTCAATAGTAGGATTAATGGGTACAGAGACTCCATGCCCAGATTTCATTGCAGAAGCACCAGGGTCTTAACCTCCACAAATCAGAGAGAGACAAGTTCATAGGCTTTGTCTTTCTCCTCATATAGGGTACGTAACACATCTGCAACATGTGTGCAAGATTAGCAACTGCAGTCTTTGACTCCCAGTCTCAAAATATCTTGTATTTCCCGAAGCCCTAATTCCTAGGATTATGTTTTGCTTTTCTTTTTGTAATAAAAGGGACCTTCTGAACAGAGAAGAGTGCTGTATATTTCTAAGATCAGAAGAATTAAAATCTCAATGCTATTATTTTTCCTTCAGTTTTAAAATATCTTGCTGCTTAAATTAGTCTTGTATGTTCCCACTGTCAGTCTCCTGATTCCTGAAGACCAGGCAGACGTATAAGAAAAGGATGATCCATCATGTAGGGAAGCTACAGAGCACTAAAACAGGACTAGGTTAGGCCAGTGCTTGCCCCACTCCTGCTCTCCATTTCTTTTCTCCCAGGCAAAGTGTCAGGGATCACTTCTTTCTGCTTCCACAAACCCTCTTCTTTAAACCAAAGGCACTCTCAGAGTAGAGGGTTGAACAGATTTAATCTTCTTCCCTCCCTGCAGCTAACTGTGAGCTCTGGCAGTCCAGACAGTTTTCTCATTGGAAAAGGCACTTAGCCTTGCCCTGTGACTCTTTACCCACCTAGAAGATAAATCAGTAGACTCCAGTGTGAGCAGTGACTGTATTGGTATTGCTATTAATAATATTTTACTGTCAGACTAACAGGATGATGTCTCTTTTCCCATTATTTTTGGTCCTGAAACTCATAGGCCACTGAAATTAGAAGAACCAAAAAGATTGCTGAAACAAGGGAAAGTAAACCAAAAATCAAGGACTTCTTGCTCACTTTGACTCAACTTTGTGGTATTATAGTCCTGCTCCTTCTTGTTCATTAGAAGTACAGGACAAAACTTATGTGTATGAATGTGTCCTGTGGCTTTAAGATATTCCTGAACTTTATGGGCCAGTGAAGGTATTCAACCCTTGTCTGTTTCTGATGGCATGCAGAGAAATTGCTAAGCTTTTCTAATTGCATTAAACCACTGCATTATCCTCCTTAAAGTGAGGGATAATAATGCAAATCTGGACACTTGCTAGAAAGTGTGTGTCATGCACAATCATGTAAATGTAAATCTTCTTGTCTTTCTTTTTATGTATTTCATGCAATGTTGATGGCAAACACTTATTAATCATCAATTTTTATGAACACTCAATTTTCTTAGTCTGTATGAGACTACATTGATCTTGCCTTCAGTCTGGATGGTGTCAGGGTTTGTGACTTATTATTAGACTAAAAATGTATGGCTTAAAACTGAGTCTGATAGAATAACTATTTTTGAGCCCTTAAAATATACTGGACCACAACTTCCTGAGCTTCAAACTTCACTGCGTTCATACATTTCCACTCCCTTGAGAAAGAATGGAAACAGAAAGCCCCAGATTCATCCTGGCTTACTGCAGCATAAGCAAGAGGTGCCCCCATCAGGGAGCTGTCAGTCTAAATCTCCCATGTGTTCTGGAAAGAGACAGTTATCTCTGTGAAAGCAGTGTTGTCTATCCACCTTATACACGATGGATTCCACCTGAGTCCTTGACGGAACATGGAGTTCTCTCAGCTCCTGCCTGACATTAAATCATTCAGCTAAGTTCCCACTGGATATAATAAATCTGGGCCAAGGAAAGTTGTTGGACACAGCCAGAAACTTTCATAGGCTATACCTACTTTCCGAATAAAGATGAGGGAACACCAATGGCTGCCAGACCCCGACTGTAAGTACTGCTGTATTCTTCAGACCAGCATAATTTTGGTCTGGGACATCTAGAACTTCCCCTAGGACCTAGCAGAGGGCAGAAACTCTCAGTACTCTGTGCACAGTCATCCTTTAGAGAGCAAGCAAAGTTAACAGTATGGACATGGATTGTTCTGTGCCAGTCAGCCAGAGTACAAAATGGCAATTTTAGACACAGGTATTTTACTAGAGTTGATGTAACTGGAGCTTGGATCAGCCCCAGCTGCCTCCAGACATCCCCTAACCAATTCCAGATGCAGATATTTTCAAGCTTCTCTTTTGCTAAAATCTAACTGCAGATAAATCAATGCAATAACAGCATCTCATTTAAAAAATGTGGGCAGCACTTTGAGAGATTTCCATTGCCATGTCACCGGGTTATGATCTGCTTGTGATTTAAATGTTCTGATTGTTTTTATTTAAACCAAACAATTTATGTCCCTCTTTGTGACCTTGCCAAAGTAAACATGTCAGGGAAGAGGAAGGGTCACAGTTTGACAGACCTGCTTGCATGGCCATAGGAAATAGCTCTCAAACAGACAAACCTGACTTACAGAATTTTTTGATTTTAATCAAATGGAAGTCTGCACTAGAAAACAGATCTTGATGCTTAATACAGTGTCTAAATTAAAAAGGAAAATAATAAAGAATGCCCTGGACTGTTCTTCAGGGAATAGAATTACCAATCCAGCACCACTGAACACAGATATAGAAAGATTTTTTCTGAATTACTGTAAGGATACAACTGAAATTCTACCACACGTCCATGCCACATGAAAGTCAATCTATGAATGTAAGTCAAAATGAGTACTGTTAACGAGCTCAGTGGAAATACAGCTGTGAACATTTGGGATGTTTAAGAACTCTAGGAAAAATCATGGGTCAAACATTGAAAACTGTTTTTTTACTTATATCTTATGCCACAATGTGGGTGGTCTACAGTTTAGAAATGGAAGATCAAATTCCAAGACCATTCAAACCCTCACATCAGGTAGATCTTTAACTCTGAAAATTGTATGTTAATTAAGAATAACTTGAAACATATGCATCCAAAATTACAGGTTGTTTTTGAAAATAATGGCGTTACCTTGCCCAATTACCCCATGTAAAATAAGGATGAAAGTTAGCAGCTTCCTGCTCTGCTAATCCCATCTCTTGCCCCACATTGCCTTCAGGATCTCTATCTCATACACAGATTGCTGGATTTGTTTGTGCTTTCTTTCAAGATTATTCAGTAATGTTCACCAGCACCATCACTTAAAAACAAACAAACATAGAAAGTCTCTAATTTCTGAAACAATACAAGTTTCTCTGATATTAAAAAAAAAAAAAAAAAAATTGAAATTCCTTTTTTGATATTGACAAATGCAGCCACTTTGTAGTTCTTTCATTTATTTTTCCCCCAACAATTATCAGTTGACCTTTTCAGGCAATTACAATTAAAAATTCATTGTTATCATTTTATTTTGAATAATGTTCTTGTAGCCATAACTGTCTACAGTTCTGCAGAAGGTTTTGGGTTTTTTAGAACTTGTTTATTTTTTCAAGAGTATCAGCTGAAATAATAAAAAGATACAACTTTTTTCTGTAAGTATTTCTTTTTTGGTTTTTTTTGTAAAGAACTATCTCAGCAGCAGCGCAAATATCAGAGCATTCCAGGCGGACCTCATTCCTTATGCAAATTAATTTGTCTGATCTTCATTTATTCCAAGTAATTTTTTAATAAAAATCTTGGAAAGAACTGAAACTGAATCTTAATGTCTCATCTTTAGGCTTCACATAGCTTTTAATTTGTGTCTTTCAAGCAGCCTACGAACCAAGCAAAATATAATCACGTGTTTGATTTACATTCTGAATTACATAGTATTCTTACTACTGTAGTAAGAGTTCCCTGTATTTTGCCTAGCAATTGCTACTACAGAAACGTTATATAACATTAAAGCAGTTTTTGAGAATTAGGAACAGAACCAATTTTTTTCCTGTCCCCAGTTCTGTGCTGTAACCACACCACCAAAATTATGTCATTTGTTTATTTTTTTCTAGGACCAGAGGTCCCTCTTTGGAAGGATGGAAAGAATTCATGACTGACTGGCAATTAACTTCAAAACCTTTAAGGTGGAGGAGAAAATGCAATCTGAACCTCCCTGGTTCTGTGCCAAACTCTCTAACAATTCACCTTGTATATAAGGGGAGCCAAAGAGGACCATGATGGGCACCACAGTCAGTTTACCAGGAAACAAAATTGAAGAAACCTCCTCTTCTGAGGGTCCCAGTTGGGTTTTGGCTTTTGCTGCTTGGAAAGGTGTCTGTAGAGTTCAGGAACCTGCAGGCTTCGTTCCATGGGCTTAGGGACTTCATAAGCTTAAATTCCATCATTATTTTACTGTCTTGTAAAACATGCTTAGGCATTTCCAAAGGTTCTAGGGAATATAACAGCTTCTGTGCCTGGGAACATGCACTTTTAGACAGAAACATCCTTTTTTTAATCTGTCAGTTCTGTCTGATTCAACTGAGTGTCTCACTGTTGCTGCGAGGGCATGTGTGCAAAACCTCACGCAGCACTGTCCTTTCGTGTCTCCCGAGGAAATGAAAATTCTTTTCCTTTCCCAGACACCTGCAGTTTAAATTTTGGTGTGTTGACACAGCACCAGCTCAGTCCATGCTCAGGAGCTGCCTACACTTCTTGGAGATATGGATTTAAGACGTGTCCCCATCTGGTTTGACAATATTTTCCACTTGCTTTAGAAAAATGTTGTATATATGTACAGAGATGTAGGTTTCAAGAGACAACATCTAAATGTACAAAGCTGTTCGAGGCCTGTATTTCTTCTTGAATTCAGTTCAGAACTTCCTAGCTTCCATAGCCGAAACTCTACAGGGGTTCCAATTAAATGAATGAATGACCCTTTCTGCGTTTCAGCACTAAATGGAAAAAATACCCTAGGATATGAACATAATCATAGAAAACCTTAGCTCAGAAAGGACTACTGGAAATATCTAGTGCCACTCTTCTGCTCAAGTCAAAGCTAGCTTCCAATTTGGGTGAGGCAGCTCAGAGATTGATTTAGCATTCAGTCAAGGTCTGAACATTCCCAAGGCTGGAGCTTCCACCATCTCTGTGAGCACTTCTTCCAGTGTTTAACTACACTCATGGTGATTTTTGGTTTTTTATGTTCTTATGTTCCTTATATCCTAACTGAAGAACACGGAGTTTCCAATGATCAGGAAGACAAGTGGGGTTCATGAGAAGGGGCTGATTAGAGAAATTAGACAAATGGAGTGCAGAGAAAAGGCTTGAAGCACTGCTTGATAATGGAAACAGCCGTTTGTATTAGCACTCTGGGATCCTCAGTGAAATGTCAAAACAAGAATGAGAGCCGTAGAGGATTCAGGGAATAATCCTGCCTCTCAGTAGGCTCTGAGCCAATTTTTTCAGATGCAAAGCTTGATCACAAGGTGAGCTTTGCAAAGATTTAATACTTCTCACTCTCAAAATAATGCTCCAATTATCAGAATCTTAATTACCAAAACAAACTACAGGGGAAAAAAAAAATATTCAGCATTCCATTTTTAGCTGCAGGCAGCTGCAGCTGAGCACAATGACAATAGCAATGATTAGTTGCCCAAGGAAATTGCAACGATGTTTGTGAATAAACTTCCCTGGGTTTACATTTGAAGATTATTAAAAAAAATATGGTCAGTTGCTCAGTGGGGTCAAGAACTTAGAGGTTCCCTACAAGTGTCTTCCCAGAATCTCATCATCCATGTTTCTAAAAAAAAATAGTTTCTTTGTTTCTCATCATCTCTCTAACACTGTAGTCTCACATGAGCTCTTCAAACATAGCCAAATGATCTTCACTTTTTTACTTAGTCTCTTTATGGCACATGGATTTCATTTGGTATTTCAGGGAGAGCATTTCCAACAGACATCCAAACACAGATGAAATGTTATTGAAATCTTTCCCTCCTGCAATACAGAGAATAACTATCAACCCAGCACGTCAGTGTCATTTAGATTGCTGGTGAGACACTTCAAACTGCTAGGTCTGGGGAGAAGCTCACATTAATGTGTAATGCAGAGGACTTTAGGGAGACTATTTTAATGTGGAACGACCAATTTAATTAACAGCAGAAGGACCTGAGCAATTCGCATCGCACCAGGATAATTGAATCCATGAGATCATGTCTCTGAAGGGATATTAAAGCATAGCTTGGATATACTGAATGACAGCAGAAATGTAGAGACATCACCACAAACTGATCTACAGGTGAAAGTCACATCAGTACAGCTGCTAATGTGGAGTCACACCTGGATCATTAATGTAATCTCAAAGGCTGTGTGAGTATGCATTTCAGAAACAGAATTGCTTACTTTAGACTATCTTATGTCTGGCTCTGAAAGGCATATTTTTGGAATAGCTCTTACATCAAAGCTATCCCAAAATAAAACCTCCATCATCATAAAAACCATACACTGTATGACACCCCTTAAGTTCCTTTTAAACACTTCTGTCAGGCAACCAGCACTCTTTTTCTCATTTCTGTCAAGGTCCAGCTGCTTTGTAACTTGGTCTGGCTCTCTCAGCCACATTTCCACCTCCAAGAGACTCCTCTGGGAAGCTTTTGACCAGCTGCTGAGGAAAGGGAGCTTTGTCAAAATGAAGGATTGCTTATTTACTCAAATAGCTGTCAGAGGAGAGAGTTAGCCCAAGAGCAAAGCATCATCAAGTCTAACTAAAGTTCACAATCTCCTCATAAGTTTTAGATGCTCCTGGTTAACTCAAAGAGCCAGGTTCATTGCCTCAAGCTTCCTCATCCTCCTTTGCTTCTCTTGGGTTCACTCCTGAAATATCTCCCTTAAATAGCTCTTTTGCTGCCTCACTTATTCACCCATGCCAGCTCCAGCTCTCCCCCAAACTGTCCATAGAAATGGTTTGTAAGTGTTCTTTTAGTTTTTGATCTTAGACCCACAAATTGTAAAAAAACCCAACATGTCTGTGTACTTGGCTGCAGACAGATAAATAGGCACTTCCCTCAAGCCTTCTTTGTTCTTTCAAGGCCTTCTGATATTTTCTTTGAAGATATTTTTTATCTGCCCTCATTTCATTTCTGACTGCTTTTACCGACAACCCTTTGCCTTTGTTCCTCGTAGCTATATAAACAATACCAAGTAGGTAAATTGAAGGATATAGACAATAGTTAAAAATCAACCAGACAGCTCCATCATCTGTGAACTCTTTTACAAAGCACTTTTCCAAAAGCTGGCTCTGGACTGAAATAATTATGATACTTTGAAAACAAAGTAATTATTTCCAATTAGATCATTTTTATTGTGCAATTAGAATGCCATATGGAAGAGTTTTTGTCTTCAAAACAGCTAGAAGTCATCTGAAGGATTGCAAAGAGGCAGGTTCATTCCCCCTATGGAGGCAGGAGGAAATTTTCTCAGGGACAAGCCTAACTCACAATACAAGAAAGATATAAAGCTATTAGAGCACATTCAAAGAAGGGCTGCAAAGATGGTGAAGGGTCTGGAGGGGAAGCCATAGGAGTTGCAGCTGAGATCACTTAGATTGTTCAGTCTGGAGAACAGAGTGAGGGGAAACCTCACTGCAGTAACAACTTCCTTGTGAGGGGAAGAGGAGGGGCAGGCACCGATCTATTTTCTGTAGTGACCAGTCACAGGACCCAAGAAAATGGCCTGAAGCTGTGTCAGGGGAGGTTTAGGTTGGATACTAGATAAAGGGTTTTCAGCCAGAGGGTCCTGGGACAGCCTCTCCAGGGAAGGGGTCACAGCACCAACCCTGACAGAGTTCAAGAAGCATTTGGACAATGCTCTCAGGTACACACATGGTGTGATTCTTGGGATGTCCTGTGCAGGGCCAGGAACTGGACTCAGTGATCTTTGTGGGTCCTTCCAGCTCAGGATAGTGTATAATTCTGTGATTTATCTGTTCACTGGCTTTTACAGCCTCAGGTAGCAGTGCAACTGGGAGGAATTAAATCTGGTTCAAACACATTAGCATTTCCTTTAAGCTCCTCTGAGAGAAAAGTCACAACTTCTATTGCAATGTTTCCAACTTCCAGACTGCTTTAAGACACTAATGATACAAAACAACCTGACATATGCTTCTGACTGGTAAAAGGTGAGTAGGAGCCTGACAATTTTGTCATTCTACAATTGAAGAGGTTAAGAATAGAAATCCTGAAAAAAGAGAAACTGACATGTACAAACCTAATAAGCTTTACTGTCCTTTTCTAAGAAGAATGGGTGAAAAAATCCACCAATTCTGCCACAAATAGATAAGAGTGAAGGCAGAAGAAATAATAAAAAAGCACTAGCTCCCCACTCCCAAATTAGCTCATTTCCATCCTAACAGTTCCCAGGTTTTGTGCTTTGCTGCAGATATTGGCTGTACAGGAGGAACCAAGCAGCCAGATCTGGTGCAAGCAGTTTGGAGGGGCAACTGTGAATGTTAGGAGGTGATCTGTGATGGCAAGAGATTATCTCACATCAAAGCAGCTCTGTCCTGCCATGCACCTGTTTCAGTCCAATTGGTTTGCTGTGCCTTGCACTTCTTAGGTAAGTATCTGAGGCTCTTCTAGACTTATTTTTATCCTTCAGGATCTTAACTGAACAGACCATTAAAACTAATGATCTAAAATCTGGACTGCAGCTGCTTCTATATCTTATTAGGTGTTCAATGCAGAAGTTGCAAAGGGTTTTCCCTGTCCTTTTGCAGACATTTGGGTGAAACCTTGTTGACTATGCCAGTGTACAGCTTACAGATTGTTGTATGGGGCTTGCGTGGCCAAACTTTGGTAGCCCGGGATCACAGGGGTGGCTTCTGTGAGAAGCTTCCAGAAGCTTCCTCCATGTTTAGCAAAGCCAATCCCTGGCAACTTCAAAGATGGATGTGCTGTTGGCCAAGGCTGGGACAAACAGAAAGGGTGGTAACACCTCTGTGATAACACTGAAGAAGAAAGATAAACAAAAAGTTATTGCGCAGTTGTAATTTTGGCCGGAGTGGGGTTAGATCATGGGAGAGGAAGAGCCCTGCAGACACCAAGGTCACTGAGGAAGGAGGGGCAGGAGATGCTTCAGGTGCCAGAGCTGGGATTCCTCCGTAGCCCCTGGTGCAGCCCATGGTGAGGCAGCTGTGCCCCTGCAGACCATGGAGATCCACAGGGATGCAGAAGTCCACCTACAGTCCATGGAGGAGACCCACACCATAGCAGGTGGATGCCTGAGAGGAAACTGTAACCCCACAGCAGGCTCCTGGAGAGAGGAACACAGGCTGGGGCAGCCTGTTCCTGAAGGACGGCACCCTGTGCCAGAGTGACCCACACTGCAGGAGTTTGAGGGGGACTCTTGCCTGTGGGATGGACTCATGTTGCAGCAGGTCACAGGGAGATGTTGCTCATGAGATGAAGCCATGCGGGAGAAGTTCATGGAGAACTGTCTCCTATGGGAGGGATCCCACAGTGCAGCTGGGGAACAGCTCCTCTCTCTCAGGGGAGAAACAACGTGTGATAAATGGACCACAACCCCCATTCCCTGTCTCCTTGCACTGCTGGGGAAGGAGGGAGGGATGAGAGAAAGGTATTTTGAAAGTTTTATTTTACTTCTCATTATCCTGCTCTGATTTTCTTAGCAATAAGTTCAATTAATATCTCTAATTTCAAGTCTGTTTTGCACATGACAGTATTTGATGAGTGATCTCTCCTGGTCCTTATCTGAATTCATGAACCCTTTGTTATATTTTGTCTCCTGCCCAGCTGAAGGGGAATGAGAGAAAGGCTTTGGTGTTTGCCTGGCATCCCACCAGGTCAACCCACTACCATTGTCCAGTGCAAATGCAGTTTGCTTGTATGAATCTATGTGTACTGAGCATGTGGCATCAAACATGATGAGATGGGGGAAGAGCTTCATCAAAAGCAAGTCCCACAGTCTGTGATCAATTTTTACCCCTTCTCCAGTGCTCTAAATTGTTTAAAACTGCTTTTTTTTGACATTTTCCAGTCTTGTTCCACTTATATTATGTGCTTTCTATATATTATTGCAGACAACTTTTTTCTTTTTTATTCATGGTCATCTTTCAAGGTTTATCAGGAAGAGATTTTAAAATTAGAGGCTACACTAATTGTACTATTTTGAAAACAAACCAGTGGGAGGCACCAAGTCAGAATAACAATTTAATGGGGAAATTAAAGAAAAGGAAAAAACTCAAAGAAAACACTGGTTCAAACTGACAGAGTCAAGATACAACCGGACACCCTGTTAATCAGGGTGGTGGTAGCAGTCTGGTAGAATGGTGGCTGCAGTCCTCTGAAGCAGTGATCGTGTAGAAAAAGGGTCTGCTCTTCCTCAGAAGGTCCAGTGGTGGCTGTGTAGCTCCTGTCCTCTGGAAATCTGGAAAGGGTTGTCTCTGGTGTTCAGCATCTCAGATTATATCCACGATGGGATGCTTGGTTCCCCCCTCTGGGTGGAGCATCTCACAATGGGGTGATGAGTCATGAGGCCAAGTGTTGATGAGGCTCATTAACAGAAGATAGTCCAGAGGGAATTATCTCTGAGTCATGGGGCAGGACAATGATGGGCCATTAACAGAAAGACAGTCTGGGGGGAGGAGGCACGGAAACACTGCCCCACCTGATTTCAACAGCTCATGAGGATGGTAATAGAATATACTGCAACCCAGGACACTAACACAGTTGTCTCCTCTTTAAAACATCTTATGGCGTACTTTACAGTTCTTAAGAAGACTGTTCTTTTTCCCTCTGTCTCAAATGAGCTTTACCAAAGAGAACCCAAAACTTGTCGTGGTCTACAAAAACTTTCACCGAGGGAAGACCAATTGACAGCTTTGCATTTTTTTTTACGTGTTTAACTTTGGCATAATTGTACTACCACGGATTAGACTGGATTATTATTCCATTTTACCTTTCCTGCTGTTAAAATTTTCAAAATATCATATCTTAAACAAGATTATTCCTAGTGCTAGATGAGAAATTTGCATCAAAACCACTTGGTAGAAGCAAATTTGGGCTACTGAGGTAATTATTTTTTTATGGTGTCTGATTTCTGCAGAACGTTCTGGCTTTTTACTGAAAATGGAGCACAAATCAAAACACTTCCCTTGGTTCTAAAGAGCTGCTGTAGTGACTCATGATGATTATAGTTTAAGTGCACTGCTCTCCTTTCTGGACAAGTTTATCTGTCAGCATCCTGGTTTCCATAGTCAAGAAGGTTCTGCCAATGTAATACAGCTGTTTCTGAAAATGAGGATTAGGGCTATAGCACGGAAACAAGAATGAGGCTGGAGCACATAACTGACAAGGAATGAAGAAGATTAGATCAAAGATTTTTCAGGATAAACACTGTTTTCTTTCCCACCTACTGCCCATGTTCCTATAAAATCACTGTCCTTCCCTGATTTCAGAGGTTTGTTCTTCCATGCAGCGAAAGAAGAGGTAAAAGGAAGAACATGACTTACCTGAAAAAATCATTATGAGATAGAGTCTTCCAGAGCTGAGCATGATAAACAAAAAAAAGATAATATTATCATATCATCCTGGAAAGTTGTCATCTCCATGTTGAGTTTTTCAGACAGGTTCTCCATGGTATCTAAAATTAACTTAGTGGCAGTATGCCGCTGAGTTGGATGCTATGAACTGTACAGCTCCCTACCTCTGCGATAGCCATTGACAACATGACTGTCTGACAGGGATGCCTGGGGCCAGCTGAGTTGTCCTAGGGACTCCCACTTGGCCTCCAGTACTTCAGGGATGTGCCCATGGTCTCCAGCCAGCTTCAGGTGGATGTCTCAGATATGTCTGTGTGTGGTCAAAAACCCATGGCCTGCGTTCAGGTAGATTTTTTAAGTTTTTGATGCTTAAGAGGTCTAATGGAGCTCAGCTATCACATGTGAGCATGGATAAGAAGGTTTGGGTGCCATAACCCTCAATCAGTTGTTACCCTGAGTGGCTGAGTGTTGGAGCCCTGGGAGCACTATTAGGTATAAATCTCACTGACCAGCATCAATTGGAGACTCCACTCATGTCTCTGCCCATGGGCCCAGGTTTTTATCTCAGACCTGGAGCTTCAGCCCCTGCTCGTGGTCTGTTGTAGGACCACCAGACTCTACTCTACAGTGTAGGTAACTTCTATCCTGAATGGATCCAACCCCTCAGATGTATGCTGAACTTGTCCCTAGTCCTGGCTTTAGGGGTCTCTACTGGATGAATTTACGGGCCCAATCTTGTTTTGGCCCAATCTTTTTCTGCTCAATCTCCAGTCCCATCCCTCACTCCATCATCTTCTGCTCATGACTGAAACCCTTGCAGGGACTTGGGTTCTGTTTCATCATTTGCCAAGTCTTGGACTGCAAGCAAACCCTGTTTATCAGCCCCCCCAATCTGTCTATCTTGTCAAGACCCTGTGGGGTTCTGTCCTATTAGAGATGGTGCTATCTGCATAAGGATGACTCCCAGGACCTTCAACAAAAAATACTCATTCTGTCTGAGACTACAGAAAGCCAGGAACAACATAACTGAAGGAAAAAAGTGATTTAGTACCTGTGAGCTAGCATATCTTTACAACTACTCAGTGCTGATGTCCTGTTCTGCTCTTTGCATGACATGAGAGGAGAAAAATCTTTTCATAACACAACAGCATGTCAAGGTTAACTTAAATATTCCAGTATGGAAAAAGGGAAAGGCTTTAGAAGACTACCTGGCAGGAGGAGAAATGGAAAGTTAAGCTGTTATTGACATATACAGCTGCTGGAATATGTGTTATTTTGTTCTGGAGATAGAATAAGACTTATTTTACATGGCAGAAGAGAAGCAGAAGATATAGACTGACACAGAGCAAAAATACCTTTAGATTGGCCTCTAAGAAATAGACTCGTGGTAATGTCTGTTACCTAGAGAGAAACATGCCCATGTAGGCAGTGCTTCATTTTAGTCATTCAAAAATGGGCAAAATGGAACAAGTAGTCAATTATGTATAAGCAGAGAGAAGAAGAAGGTTACTCAGTAGCAAAACTTTCCCTTCAGTCTTATCTCTGACTTAAAAATCTGGCATGTAGAACAATATCTGCTAAGTTTCATTGTCTTCAGGAGGATGTGTGTGGGATTGGGTTTGTATTTGGCAACTGGAAACAGAAACTCATTCAAAGAGAGGAAATAAAGAACATGGATGATTTTTCATTGTGGCTGAGTCAGAAAAGTTTCTAGATCTCAGTCAAAACAGACTGGTTAAAAGCACTGCAAGACCTGATGCCAAAGTGGTATAAGCTTGGAGCCATGTTCATCCCACCTCTCTGCCAGGCTGAGGTTCAGCCTTAAATGTGCTTGTAGGACTGTGTTTCCCAGTGTAGGCAAGGAGACTGATAATAGGGCTTATCCCCGTGAGCTCAGGCTGCACATCATTACTGAGTAAAGAAGAAAAACTTTCAATAAGCAGCTGAAGGGAAATATTTGGATAGTTTGGGCTGAGCTAGTGTTTCTGCCACTTAAAATTCATGATATCCTTAATCATGGTATCCTTAATTCTATGCAGTAATGAACTTTGTGTGGTAGCTGAACTGGTCCTTGTTTTGTCTGGGTTCCTCTGCCTACTAGACAGCCTAATTGGGGTAGATGGCAGAGGTAAGAGAATCATAGAATATTCTGATTTGGAAGGAGCATACAAGCATCATAGAGTTCAATTCCTTAAATTGCAGCCTTGCAAAGCAAGTTGGAAGCTGTGCATAGGGAGTCCCTGATGATGTTTCCATCGTGGTCGGTGACATGCCAGCATGTCACTACACGTAAGCTGCCATCAGCAAGACACCTGGAAAGAGACAGAGTCAAGTACAGGATATTTCTGACCAAAGAGCCCATTCTCCAACACAGCTCCAAGCAGCTCTGACAAACCCCAGGAGAGAGAAAAGCAAAAAATCATTCCTGAGAACAAATTTATCCTAGTTATATGTCATGAAGCATTCAAACAAGAATATCCTTTTGCTCCTGCCTTCTTTGTGCAGCGCTT
The DNA here is from genome assembly GCF_000691975.1 of Corvus brachyrhynchos. Taxonomy (NCBI): domain Eukaryota; kingdom Metazoa; phylum Chordata; class Aves; order Passeriformes; family Corvidae; genus Corvus; species Corvus brachyrhynchos. Next base: position 685,082 of record NW_008246058.1, read on the forward strand.
CTTCACCCAAACTCTTCCTCCCATCTTCTGTGCTCCTGGCCTCTGTGAGAGCCAACAACCTTCTCTAATTGCTCCTCTTAAAGC
>NW_008246058.1:685248-695745 GCF_000691975.1 Corvus brachyrhynchos
CTTTCCCTGTTGGCAGTCTCATTTCTCTGAATAGAGAAACATCACCCTTTTCTGCCTTAAAAGTATGAGGCAGAAATGTAAGAAATTCACTCCATTCTCCCTGGACATTCAGTTAATCCTCACAGCCCACTTAGCAGTGTAGCTTTTACCTGCAACTCATCAAGCCATGGAGGAACTATGTAGGTTCAGGTGTCCTTTAGCCAAAGGGCCTCTTGAGTGTTTCCTCTGCCTTGGCAGTTCAGATCCTAAGAACCAGCCCTCCTCAAATAAATGGGAGAATGTAACTGTGGCATAGATAATTATATTTTCTTTTTTCTAATCTGCTGACTTGAAAATCTGCCTCTGGTGTTTTTAGGATTCCACAGCTCTGCTGAATCCACCTACTGGATCATTCTACATGTTTACTGCTCATCCAACTAAAGCTATTATTACTCTGCATTAGAATTATGCATTTATTTCACCCTTGTCATTGCAGTGAAATCAAAGGCCTAATACAGTACAGCTCAAGCCTTCCCAATTGTTGTGGGGACAGCAAACACCTCTGATGTCAAAGCTATATTTTAGGAAAGACACTGCAGGCGTATATAATCCCTGTTGTTTTTACCAAGCTTAATGGCACGAACCATTACAAATTCTTCTGTCTCCAGCCCATCCAGCATTCCTCTGGCTGCACTGTATTTTAGGGGGGAAAAAAACATAAAGGTCATTCTGTTTTTCTGAGGGAGCTTCTCTAATATAAATGAAAAATTTGTGAGGGGACACAGCAGGTTTTCCTACATCCAAAGGACTCAGAGAGGGAAGTGGTTTCCAAAAAGACATTATCAAAATCATCTTGGTAGTCCTTACTATCTGTATGATGTGAATCAAGAGCCTGGGTGAATGAAGCCTGCATTCTAAGGGCCAGAGTGAATGACACAGAGGTATTCACCTGCAGCTCCTGGTACTCACTACTTCAGTGTGACATAGCCACCCATATTTTGGAATGAGTGGATTGCTCTGTGTAGGTCTGTTTCATGCTCTTCTTGGAGCAGATATTTGTATAACTGGTTTGTATAAATGGTTCCACACTTCGTGGGTCAGACAAAGATTTTTCCGGCACCTGTGTGATGAGGGGCCCACAGCACATCTGAAGACGTAGCTTCAAATCCCACTCTGCATCAGATAGAATGATGTAATTTCCTGTATTTCAGAGGAGTAACTGAGCCTCTAGATCCCTACTAGTAATGTCTTTGAAATGATTTCTCATTTGGACAAATGTCAATAAACCTTTTCTTGGTAGAGTTTTATGGGAAAAATAATCTTTGGTCAGACATGACTGGCACTGTTCTTTTGTGTTATCTCCAGTTTCTGTCTTCGGTAATACTTGTCATACTTCTCTGATATTTCCTCACTTATGATCTACCTCTATCAGTGGTTTGAACTACACCTTCCTCAAATTCCTCTCTTAGAAAAAGGACAGTTGACTCTGGAGTTTTTCCTCTGGGCTTTTTTCTTTACTTGTAGTGTTGCCCAAGTACATATGGCTGACTTCCTTCTCTTGTGAAGCTCTTAGCACTGGCTTCTCCCAAGGGACAAAGATGTTCCCAATCTGGCAGTGCGTCCATCTTTTTAGGTGTTATCACTGCCATTCTCTTTCTTTCCTTTTCTGGAATCAAACAAGAAACGGTGCATGACTCAGGAGTTCCTTGGAGTGAGAATTTCCATGTGTGCTTTGGCCTCACCACACCATCAACGACTGAAAAAGACATGAAAAGAAGGTAACACCTACTACATGATCTTGGGGTGAATGAGAAGTTAATGTGAATGCACCTCCTTAGTACACTTCTGCAGGAAATGCCATTCCAAATCAAAAAGCAGGAGGCAAAATAGCAGTTCTCTTCTAGATTAAGATTTACCCCAGTGGGTCATTCCCTGAGTGTTCCCAGCCAGTGTACAGCGAGGAGCCAGCCTGAAACACGGATGCACAAGTCACAAGCATTCCCTGATGTCACACTTTAGAATATGAGGGAAAATTGACTTTACCTCTTACTTTGCAAAGAGGCAGTAAAAGCCCTTCTGTCCTTTTCATTGGTTATGGGCACTGCCCATAATGGGAGAGACCCATTCCACAGTGTCCAAGCAGATGGGTTTCAGATCACAGAGTGGCAGTAATGGCATTAATCATTCAAGGATATCACTGTCAGGATTTAGTAGTTTCAGGCATCTGGAGTTCAGCATAGCAGTTATACCCTATGGCTGTATAAAAATAAATTGGGAGACAAGCTGGTAAGGTGGAATATATTGACTCTGTGCTTCCCGGGAGAGTACAGCAAGCTTTTCTTTACTGAAAAGACCAGAATAGGTGTCAGTGGAGCTCACTTGGGAACAAGTAAGTTTACAAGAGCAAAAGCATTCAGCACTGCCATTGAGCAGCCTTTGTTCTGCCATTCCTGAGGAGCCACTACAGCAAATGAGAGGCAGTGAAGAGAGGTCTGGCTCAATGGTCATTCTTTCTGCTCTAAGATACAGCAAGAAACAGACTACAATGAGACACATACTGCACCCTACAGGCAGAATCCTGCCTTCTGGGTATTAGACTCCTTCCATGCAAGGATGGGTGACTACGTTGGGCCTGGCCTTTTGCCAAGCAGAACTGGAGAGAAGTGGTTGAACTTCTGCCAGCTTCTCTTTGCTGAGTCAAGAGAGTCTCAATGAGATGAGAACGTGGCCTTGTATGTTCACTTCATACAAAATACTGAGGTCTGCAAAAATACAGAGCATTATGAGAGCAAATATACAGCACCTATGACTCTGAGCTATTGAAATAAAGAAAGATGAATAGCTACATTTCAACTGTTGAGAGCCCATCAAGGATAAAAAAATAATTCCTCCCTGTTCTGCAGAAATTGTTAAAATTGAGCTGCTAGAAGCTGATGTTTCTTTAAAAGGAAATTAGCTTGTCCCCCCCACGTGCTATGTGTACAATTTAAATTAACACAGAATAAATGAAGTTTTGAAATGCAAATGTGAAAATGAGTCAAGAATACATTATAAATAAACTTTACATATGGTGATGACAAGTGTCATCACATCTAAATAACATCCACCACACTTTAGAAAATCACTAATGCAGTTTGAATGCTTGCTTTCTTTAGTGAAACATGCATCAGTCAGATAAATAGCAGTATCCTCTACAGTCATAAAACATTAATACTTGCTTTGTGTTGCTTTGCTTCTTTACTATTCTTATTATACTGTTTTTTAATATTTTTTTAGGAGATGACCTTTGAAGGCAGCACCTTAACACAACCAAACAAATGTTTCTTTCAAACCTTCCTGCTGGTTACATTCCCTGCATCTCAGACCAGTGTCTCTCATAACTGTTTCTGGAAGATCCACTATTTCCTGATATGCGTGTCCCAAAACAGGTTCCGATCCCCCAAAGCCATCATCAGTTCTTTACTGGCTCTGATGCGCTCTCACAGGGCCTCTCTAACCTCTGCCCATGGCCCAGGACCCTATCCCAGTCCATCTCAAGGACATCAGTCCCTTCTCCAGCAAGGCCATAAGATGCCAGTCCTCAGGTCCACAGGCTGATGTCTCAGCCTCAGCACATCTCTGTACACACAGAAGTGCCTGATGACCTGGGATGGGGCTGCATAGCCCCACAAAGGGAGTGTCCCCTGTACCCATCCCCTAGAGAGTCTCTGTCCCTTGCTGTACTCAGCTACGACCTTACCAGTATCAAACTGAGTGGAAAAGATTATTCTGCAAGAATACCTTTCTGCTTATGCACCACAATGTTTGTTTTCTCTGCAACAACATGACATTGTTGGCTCAGTTTCAGTAGCCCCAGATCATTTCTTGCAGAGCTGCTATTTAAGCAGCTGTTCCCCATCATGTGCCAGTGTAACCAATTATTTCTGCTTATATGCAGTACCTTCCACTTGCCCCTAGTGAATTGCATCTTCTGTTCTTTTCTTTGTTTTTCTTGCCCATATCTTGAATTAGCCAATATTATTTTTAAATCTGGTTATGCCCTTCAATTATAGGTGCCGCTGTTTGTCCTGGAACTTACTAAGTACAGCACATATTCCATCACACAAGCTTTTAACTCTGGTAGGCATTTTAAAGTGTAAACAATGCAATGCTACTGAAGTTAAAAAAAGTCAACGATCTATGAAAACAGACAAAATGGTCCACCAGGATGTTTGTTAAGAGTTTCTGAATATAGCTGGCTAAAATATAGAAGCTGAATGATCAGGAGTACATTTGCTGTTGGAGTGGTTTTGGACAACTCTCAGTTCAAATCTGGAAAAGGACTTCGTTTTCTATCTTGAGTTTGTGGCACTAAATCTTCACCACTTTGCCAGCCTCCTGCCTCTGTAAAAATTATGAAAGATACTGTCTTTCCCCCTAAATATTTAAATATTTCCTCACCATAATTCCTGAAGAAATCTCAGAAGAGGTCAAGTGCTATATATAAATACCATTGCTTAACACAGTGGTCACTGGTTCTTCACTATATCTAAGTGGTGCATCCCATTCTGGGCTGCAAATCCATTGGTACTGGAAATTTTTTGTTAATATACATTTATTGGGAGAGTTATGCAATGGGTTGTAGTCACAAGCTGAATTCAAAGAAAAATTCATGTGCAAAAACTTAGAGCAATCAAAAACACACTGGCCTTTCATTTCAGAGGCATCTCTCACTTTATAAAGTGAATTGTATTGGGATAACACTTGGGATTGACAGGCAGCGGTACCCCAGTGTTCCTTTACTGTTGAAAGAAAATGTCTGAGCTGCTGCATGCTGGAAACATCCACTGGAAATATATTGGTTCAAGAGATGCCAAAAAAACTTAGAGCAGACTGTAGTGAAATGTGGAATTTCCTCCTTATGAAGCCCTGGAATGTAGGATATACTGTCTCCCATTATGATTCCAGAATAAATAATTTTGTGTGCTTTGTAATACAACTGAGAGCAGCCACAACCATTCCCTTAGTAAGTTATTGTTGTTGCCATTGTAAATAATATTAATCGCAATAACATTACCTATAGCTTGATTCTCATGTGGAGCTGTTTAACTTGGATTTAGAGCCCTACAGGTGTCATAGGCATTCTCCATGCTTGTTTCCTTGAAAAGATATTTGGGTGTTCCGTAGATCCCTGTATTACCTGGCATGGGATGATGTTCTCCTCGGCTCTAAGTAACCTCACAATGTTAAAAGCAGAGTAGATGCAGGCTTTAAGATTGCCATTGCCTTTTCTTGTCATGTCATAGAAGATCAAATTAATCTCATGTGTAGGGTAGACCACCTACAGACCATTCTTAAATCTTCATCTGAAGCACCCAAAACCTGCCAATGCTATCAAAAGGAAACCAGATTTAATCTTCTACAGCAAATCCTGCAACACTAGAAAATGACAAGTTTTGGTGATTTAGAGAAATTCAATATCAAACACATAGCTCAATCATGAATCTATTATCCTCCCCCTATGCCAAGGAAGATGTTACTGAATATAAAAACAAGATAATAGAATGGAGAAACAAGTATTCTGCTGAGCCCATACACATTAATAGTATCATTTCAGAGAATGACTAAAGATTGCCATGAGTCAACGATTCCTCCTAAACATTTTGTCTAAGCACATCTACCAGCCCAGCTTGACTGGCAATGAGCAGATTAACATGCTTCAGCTATGATGGCAGCTCAGTTTGAAATAAATCACTATTAACAGCAGCACACCAGGCATCCGTGCTCTTCTGCCACACAGCCAGTCACTTAAAGGGTTAGTTTGCATGCTCTCCATTTCCTAATGCAAGAAACCTTCATAAAAAAGATAAGAGAGTGACAGGCAAGAGTTGTGTGGGGGAAAGAATTGCATAGGAACCCAGCTGAATTAAACCCTGTGTTTATCTGCAGGCCAGCAAACTGGAGTCCTACACATTCACGTATGCAAACTATCTGATGAAGCAATGTTTCAAAAACATAAGCCAGAGTCTTTCAAAAACCTGCCTGGCACCCTGTCAATTCAACCCTGAGCTGCTTGAGAACTCAGCTCAGGGGTATGATTCTAACATGACAAGGTGAAAGTCTTTTTTTGGCCCAGACTCCCAGCATTTTTGTAGTTTTACCATCCTTGAACCCCAATATGCCTGGAAACACAAGTGACCGTCCCAAGGCTTCCAGCTTCCCTGGCTCACGAAACAGGGATGCAAAGAAAGGAGTTCTCAAGAGCCTAATAACTGGATTCATATTTTATTTAAAAACTGAACAGAATTCCCTTCCCCCAGACATAAAAAGGAGAAGAAACAAAAGGAATTTCCTTTCCCTTGGAAATATGAAGGTTTCTAGGTTTTGTTCCTGTTCCAAGGTTTAATACATGCACATTAGCACATGCATACACAACCCTAACAGACTTTCCCCTCTTTGAAGTGGCTGACAGGGGGATTTCCTCTTAGGATATGTCTTATGCTGCAGTAACTGCAGGATACTGATCTGGATGGATTTAATATCTCATACAATATAACGTTTCCTTATTTGAAGCCTAATTAGATTTATTGTATACATCCACAGGAAACATCTCCATCCTGTAACAAGAAAAACACTTTGCGATCTGATTGTTAAACCTTCTAAATCAAGCTAAGAATTATTAGTCCAAGTGAAAAAGTTATATAGAATAGCCTTATGTGTGCTTTTTCATGGTCTTAGTTTCTTTCGAATGTCTCAAACTCAAGTCTCCTTTCTAGTATTAATTTCAATTGTAGTTTCACCAATCAGGATATCACTCCTAGCACTTGCTGCTTCAAGAAAATTGAGAATAAAATGTTTGTAAATGGATTGTCTTCTGTGGATTATAAAGATTTCACTTTAGACGTGAATTTAATATTCATTTCCTTTTAACTTCTGCTGCAATTAACATGTAAGTCAAAGGTCTTTTGTATTAAAAGGAAAAAAAATTCTGTCCCTCAAAGGAAGCCCATAAAGTATCAAGAACCATCTACTGCTTTGTAAAAAGTATGATTTATTCAGCAGTACAGGTGCTCTGGGGATTTAACAGCATTACAGGAGAGTAGTGGTGTGTATAGGAGAGAGATGAGCCAAGAAACATCTGCTCTCTAAAACCTGGTTGGGAAAGGGCAAAATAACTGAGGGAAACTTCTGGGTGGCCCAGAGGGCAATGTGAGGGACAGCAGTTCTGTTTTGGGAAGGGTTCTTTTTTCAAATTCTTGAAACTGCGCTTGATTCTGAATTTGGATAAAGGCCCTCCTTTCCTAACAAGGAAGAACAGTCTTTTTTAGTCATTTTTGTTTACTTTGCTCCAACATGTTTCATCTCTGGCTCTGAAACAAAAACCAAACCAAAACCTAATCAACCAAAAAATGGAAAAAAACAACAATACTATCATCCACAGCAAAAACATCGAAATAATAATTTGTAAATGAAAGACTTAAATTCACTGTCTTAAAAATGCGGGTTATTTCTAAGACCTAAAAATTTCCATTGCTTTTGCAATTGCTTGTATAGACAGACCTCTTTTTTAGTACAAAACAGCTATTCCTGGTCAGCAGCAGTGCCTAAAAAGTCTTGAGTAAAAGATTTGCAGCGGTCACAGGTGCTAATCCATTTTCAAAACCAGAGCAATAGCTGGATGGTAAAGAAAGAGCAGACCTGGAAGAGAGGGGGAAAACATGGCTCCAAACATTGGTTAGAAGGTGTGTTATTAATTTCCAATTCCTTATTTCCCTTCATAAAATCCCCATGCTTAGACCATCTGCTGACCTTTTTTATGTGGGTATGTGTATCTGTGAAGGGAGGGAAGAGATAAGAAACTTATTTGCATGTGAGGAACTGCAGCTTCACAACATGGAGAAGCAGTAAAATTGGTATTTCTTGCTGTCCTTTTACTTATTTTCGCTTTCTTTGTGGTATCATTGGGTTATGAAATAATTTAGCTTCATTGCTAGCAAACTTTAAAATATTTCATTGATATTTTTACCGTACTGAAATAAATTATTTGCAAAGCACAGCAAATGTTGATTTTTTCCATCATCTGCTAAGCTATGTGCCCTCATCCCCTTTCTCTCTGATGTTTCAGTCCATGAAGCCTTGTGTTTCTTTTACCATGGCTTTCATTAATTAGTCTGAATGCTTTTACTAACCAGTGTTACAATTTTCAATCCATTCCCTTATGCCCTGTGTTTGCTTTTGTACAAGACATCATATATGCATTCATCTGAGGAAAGTGATAGACAAGGCTTTTAAAAGACTCAGTCAGTGCCAGAATTTTTTTTTCAATTTTTTTTCCTTTTTCTTTTTTTTTTTTTTGGTAGTCTTATAATGTCTAAATTTTTGAATTGTTGCCAAGGAGAAGAGGAAAACAAAAAGAAAGACGGAGTTTTAGGAAGAAAAAGCCAAACCACCAAACAGGTAAGGAGAAAATTCCAAGCTAATTTGCTCATATTCCATCATTTTCATCATTACTCAACTTTCACATTTCATGTGGGCATGAAGAGATACAGTGGCTTTGTGTCAATTGTTCACTTTTCCTTTTTGAATTGTTTTGTCAAACCTGCATTTAAATAAAAAAGACGAATAATAACACAAGTGTTCCTTCATAATGTGTTGGATACGAAGCCATCTTTATTGCAGAACCCTAGAGAGCATTGCAGAGCATGGTGCCAGGTTTGCCATCCTGAGGACATAAATAGTCCCACTAAAGTGAATGAGATCATTATTTGCATGATTAAATATCATAACATTAAACTGTACATAAATGCTACTGCTGTGGGTAGAGAGGGGGAAGGAGGAGAGGAGTGTGACATAAACTTTCAGGTGACAGAAGAGGAATGAATTCTGCCTGATTTCATCCTTCAAAAGCCTTCTAGTGACAGTATTATTTTTAAATGGATTTTAGTGATTTTGTGACACTGCCAAGTCATTTAGCTCTATTAAAAAAAAAAAAAAAAAAAAAAAGAAGAAATCCAATAGCAGCAAAAACTGAATAATGCACAGTATTAATCTAGTGCCAGCTGAGTTTGGGACTTACAGGACTTTGTGTGCATGTGTGAATTTACCTTGTTGGACCCCCAGCTCATCCAGCCTGCATTGGCAACCTGGGCTTAGGCAGGATCATCCCCCTCCTGCTCCCCAGGATGGTCAGACTTCCTCCTTGCTCTGCAGATCCAAGAGCATTGCTGCAGTGGGTGCCAATGCTCAGATCTTGTCCCCTCTCAGTAACCCTTCACAAAGGTTCCCAGTACTTCTGTGGCTGACTCAGAAATAAGTGCAAGAAATGAACACACTGACTGTTACCTAAACGCTCTGCACTGCTTTGCCATCACCACTGAAGAGAGAGTAGGCTCACCAAACACACAGATGGCACAGAGCTGGGGAGGGCTGCTGGCATGGAGGAGGACAGGTTTAGTTTTCAACATGTTCTATTTCAAATTTCGCATACAGGGTGGAAAAAACAATGCATTCCAGTGAGGGCAAATGCAAGATACTTCATGTAGGCTGTTGTGCACATATGGAGCAAGTGACACCTGCCCAGGCCTTGAGGACAGCAAAGTTTCAGTAGGCCAACTGTTCTGGATAAGCCTGTGTTGGGAGGACAACAGGTATGTCCCAGGATGTATAAATAGGAATGCACATCAGAAAAGGTAGTCTTAGATACAAGACAACTTTCTGCTGTAGAACCAAGTTGACTTGTATGAATTTCACAGAGGGGGAAGAAAGAAAGAAAATAAAATCATGAAACAAGAGTATATAATCCAGAACAAACAAAAAAGACCAGAGTCCTAGAAAATGTGACCCATGGGGTGAAAAAATGGCAGAAATTATGTTATTTAGCCTAAGCAATGAAAAGGGGAAGAGAGAATGGATGGAAGAGACGTTCATTAAATATGTATAGGCTACTGCCAGGATAATCTGTTCTCCCTGTTCATGGTGGACAGGACAAGAAGTGATGTGCTTAGTGAATGCTGCAAGGAATGTTCAGGTTAGATATGAAAAAGATAAGGATGGAGAAGCATAAAAATAGACTGCCTGGGGTGGTACAGAGCCTCTATCACAGGAGAAATGATGAGAGTAGAGCTCACTCTGCCATGAGGCAAAGGACCCTGCCAGCACTGTGATTCAGTGCACACAGTAACTTTAGAGAACTGAAATGTACCTATCTTGGTTTCATCTTCTCTCTTCTGAATGGATGTCTCCTTAAGCTGAATTATATATTTGTTTCCTTTTCCTTTGATTTATCATGATTTAGGTTGAGCGATCTAAATGAGAAAGATGCTTTCTTTCTGTGCTTTGAGGTAATAGCACTAACAATTATAATTTCTATTATAAAAGAAATATATAAGTCTTTATATAAGATTTCTCTGCTTATAGTAACATTTTCATCTTGAAGTAAGGCTACAATTTCCATGGGATTTATCTAGGAGCATGGATATGTCTCTATTACTATTGTGAAACCAGTATTAACCCTTTCCAGGTTAAGCCGGGTCATGCTGA
>NW_008246058.1:695817-696983 GCF_000691975.1 Corvus brachyrhynchos
TCCTTATCTGGGCTCTGGAGAACAAGAATTTCCTCTGCTCATATCTGTGCAAAACCTGCATCACACGCGGGACACAGACTTGGCTGGAGTCCCCAAATCTATTGTAGTGCAAATATAGAAACAATCAGTGAAATCCTTCCTAAATTGCCATGTCTTCCTGACAATAATAATAATAAAAAAAGGTGAATTAAGCAACAACAGCTGGAGTGTTCATGGAGGCTTAGGCCCACTGAAAGTCAAGCATCACGTGCCATTTTTAAGTACCCCAGTTCCCAACAAGCCAGAGCTCCTAGTGGAGTAGCACAGCTCCCTTCCAGGCAATGCCTCTGTCCTCACACATCCTTGCTGCTGTCAGAAGGCAGCTGCATATTTATATTAAGGACTTCAGCAGGCATCACTCTTGTCTTTTGAAGCACAAAGAAAACACCTCTCCCTTAACTTGCCATAGTCTAGTCTGTAGGCTATATCTGATTCAGCTGCTTGTAGCAGCATGGTTTCAGCTCCAAAACTGGAGGTTTCAGCCTTTCCCCCAGGACAGGGTTCAGACACTTTAACCGGGTTTACTCTGGGCGGAGGGGGAACGGAGGAGGTAAAGATAGATACCTTTTCCTTCTCCAGGCTGTGCCACTGTGCACAACACATCCAGGTTTGCTGGCATAGAGTGACTCCACAAGCAGAGGAGTAGGAGCAATTTCATCTGCCAGCATGGGGAGTGAGGATTGGCTTTAACTCCAGGCTCTGTGCCTGGGACAGTTTCTGTTATTTCTCCAGTATCTTTAATGTAAATGCTTTCAGGATAGCATCATCAAACACACACTTAACACAGTGTGGTCAGAGCCACAGTCCTAGCAGTGACAGAACCTTTCTGAGAGGGTCTGAACTTGCCCAGGCAGAGGTGGAGGGGTGCCTAGGGCTCCCCCACCCTGGGCAAGTGCGCTCGCTCCAAGCAAGGCCTGAGGATCTCCCTTGTGCCGGGGCAGAGGGATGCCCGGCTGCAGCATCAGCTCTCACTGAGCGCGGGGGATGGATGCACCTGTCAGGCAGTGCGGGACAGTCCGGGGCACCTAGAGCAGAGCAGCTCAGAGAAACCAAAAGTGACGTTGGAAGGAGACTCCTGGAACCAAGGGACCTGCTCTGCGGCAACCTCCGCCCCCTGGCCCCCTCCC
>NW_008246058.1:697071-697426 GCF_000691975.1 Corvus brachyrhynchos
CCGCAGCCCCGCAGGCACCGCGATCCCTGCGCTTTGCCCTCGCCCCTTCCTCCTGCTCCTCCTTCCTCCTCCCTGCCGCCGGGGAAGCCCCTGAGCCGGGACATTCCCTGCCCCGACCTGCGGAGAAGTTGGGATGCTCCCATCTGGCTTCCCAGAGCTCTGAGTTTAGGGCGGGATTTTCATTCCCCGCTCTTTCTATTTTTTTTTAGATTTGGGTTTCGATGTGATTTTTTTTCCCCCTCTTTTCTTTCTTTCTTTCTTTCCCTCCTTTTTTTCCCGTTGCCAAGCAAGCCGATTGCCTGCGATGGATGGGAGCCCCGAGATCCCCCAGGGCAGAGGAGCCTCGTAATCCCGG
>NW_008246058.1:698310-701030 GCF_000691975.1 Corvus brachyrhynchos
GACGAGACCTGCTGCCCCAACCACCACCCGCACCCGCCGCACCACCACCACCACCTCCGGCGGCAGTCGGCCGGACGGAGTTTGGGCAGCGAGCGCCACAACAACGGAGGCACCAAAGTCTTCCCGGAGGGCACAAGCAGCAGCGGAGACTTGGGCTTTCTGCCCCTGGACTGTGCCCCCAGCAACTCCGACTTCTTCCTCAACTGGGGCTATACGTATCGCGGGGTGATCTTCCCCACTCTCCGCAACTCATTCAAGTCTCGGGACTTGGAGCGCCTTTACCAGCGCTACTTCTTGGGTCAACGGCGCAAATCTGAGGTGGTCATGAACATCCTGGATGTGCTGACCAAGCTGACCCTACTATTCCTCCACTTGACCCTGGCCTCTGCTCCCATGGACCCCATTAAGGGCATCCTCTTGGGCTTCTTCACTGGCATCGAGGTGGTGATCTGTGCCTTAGTGGTGGTCAGGAAGGACACGACCTCGTACACCTACCTGCAGTACAGCGGTGTTGTCACTTGGGTGGCCATGGCCACACAGATTCTGGCGGCAGGACTGGGCTGTGGCCTCCTTGGGGATGGCATTGGCTATGTGCTTTTCACGCTTTTTGCGACCTACAGCATGCTTCCGCTGCCACTCACCTGGGCCATCCTGGCTGGACTGGTCACCTCTGTCCTGCAGCTTGTCATGCAGCTGGTTATCCCCAGGTTCGCCGTGACTTCCCTCAACCAGGTACCGTAGTGAGGAGAGGGTGGGAACAGTCCTCTTTCTCCATCTCCCTGAGTGAGAGGAGGTGTGGGGTGTCCCAAAAGATCCCTTCCCTTTTAATCAGGTGCTCAGAAGTTCATTACCTAGAGAGGAGATCATGGGCAAAAATCAACCTTCTTGCCTCCTCCTCTTCAGTCTCCCATTGCCCATCCCAGTGTTTCACCTCAAGCTGGGAGTTGGGACACTTTCTAACCACTCTGTCCCCTCTGCTTGTATATTCACTACATTGCTGTCCCTTGAAAGAGTGCTGGGGAGAGAAGTTCCTAGGGGAAGTGGGGAGGAGGGGTCATTTATTATTCCCCTCCCTGACTTTTAGCAGGGGTTTGGGGTTTGAGATGACTCTGTCTTGGCCAAACTCTCCCAGTGCTCCCATTTTACTTGCTCATGCCTTTTAATTCTGAATCTGCCGGGGGAACAGGTGCTTTTAAAATGTGAGGGGCAGCTTGATCTGAGTTATGGGAAAACAGGAACAAAGCATGCTGCTCTTTTGCAAGGAGAAACCAGTGAAACCTCAGTGAAACCAGAGCAAAGCTCCCCCAGGAGATTTGATGTGAGATCCTAGGCTGTCTTAGAGGACGCTAAGAACCCTTTTCTGCTGGTGGTCACAGGGCAAACACTGTTTTGCTGAATCCTTATGAGCGATGTTTAGGACAGAGTGCTGGTTACATGGCGGAGTGTTGTCTGGTGCAGACTGCTGAGAGGCACTGGTCAGGATGGGCCTTAGGGGTTAAAACCAGGTCTCACCTGACTTCATACTCAGATGACTTCTTCCACAGAAAAGTGAGAATGCAACAAACTCCCCGTATCCCTGTAAGGCAGGAAAACAGTAGGTAACTAGGACAACTTGATCCCAGAGATTCTTGCTGCTCCCTTTTCCCTTCACTTCCCAGACTGTCACAGCTCAGTGCTACCAATATTTCATGGCAGATTATCATCTCCATTTGGCTTGCTCCATGGACTCTGGGAGAAAAGGGTGGAGGTACTGTCAGATAACCCTGAAAGGAGGGAGGGTGCAGAGGAATTAGTTGTCAGTGGCATGTGAGTGCTGGGATGTGCAGCTGGAAAGTGACTGATCTTGCACCTGGAAGTTTTGATGCCTGTGATTCTTGGGGCACATCTACCTGTCTTAGACTCTGGTCCTCCTGAAACCCCTGCCCCACCCCCTTACTACATGCACTTGTTAGCTGTGGGCTGCCTGACCTCATGTCCCCGTGATTGGGCTCACCCTGTTTTGGGAAAAGCTGCCCCGGTGTGTTGTGCCTGGCTGAGCCCTGTGGATGTGAGACAATTGAGCTGTGGCAGAGGTGTTGCCCAGCCCTTGGTGATGTGCTGATGAATGAACTGCAGCCACACCATGTCCTACTCCCATGCACTGCTGGTGCTATTAGTGGTGGGTCAAAAGCTGTGTGAGTTATGCTGATTTCTTAATTTACTTCCATGTCCTCTCCTGGAGCTATGAGTAATGCTCTGCTATCTCATTACGCACCAGTATCCCAGCTGTTTAGCTGCTACACATACACACACACATTTCCCACAGACATTTCCCAGGAGAGATAGTAATATCTTCATTTTGCAGCCAGTTGTGTGAACGAACTGCCTTGGAGCGGTGCACAATGAGAGATTACCAGCCAGATGATTGCCTTCATGAACTACATATATAAATCTCCTTAACAGGATCCGCGCAGCTGGTCACACGTCGGTGATGATTAACACCGGCTCCCGCCTGCCCAGGGACCACTTTACATCGCCCGCCGCTTCGCCCTTTTGCCTCCAGTCCCTCCGGGAGAGGCCGGATCCTTCCCCGCCCCGGGGCTGGCTCCCACCCCAGTGCCAGGGGAGCTTGGAGGGGTCGGAAAGCCTCTGGCTCGGGCGCGGAGGGCAGCGCGGGGGGATGCGCGGGGCGCGGAGCGCGGCCTCCGAGCGCTGTCCGCCCGCGCGGTGCTGAAGGCGGC
>NW_008246058.1:701226-716610 GCF_000691975.1 Corvus brachyrhynchos
CGCACCCTCCCGCGTCCCCCTTGCAGGGCGGGCCGGGGCTCTGCGCCGGGGCTCCGAGGAGCCGGACCTGGTGCCCGAGTGAGGCACACTCCTACTTTGGCACTTTCTATTGTTGCACCATTTTCTTACTTTTTGCAAAGGATTGCTGAGCTCTCTCGAGCGTTAGTGAATGAGGGCTTTTGCGGCTGAAGGATATATAGCTATTCCTTCACAGGTGAACACGGGGAATTTAAATGACTGTGTCATCAAGATTATGTAGGAAATCTTTGGGCCAACAAAGCCCTCTTCCTCCTGCAAGCAAAACACTCTCTTTTATCACAAGGCTTATTTTCTCAGGTAACATACACATCTTCCTTTCAAAGAAGCCTTACAAGACTAAATGAACTATTTGATTATGTAGCAATATCTGTGAACATCTTGCTCTGCCTCAGGATGCAGACAGATGCTTACACTGGACTAAAACCAGGAATTAAAGTATGCAATGAAAGAAAAAGCAAATGGTAAAACTCTGGTCATGGTACAAATAATGGGTTTTCCATGGATTTTTTTGAAATCAGGATTTCATACAGGGAAAATACTGAATCAGTTCTGAACAGAAAAAAATGTCTGCCCTGGAATCAGTTTAGTACTGTACCCAGAAGCATCCATGGGCAAAATGGTCATGATCCTCTTCTCAGTCACGCAGGTATACGTCAGCCGTACATTTATCTAAACTCATGAAGTTGCAACAGTTACACAAGAGGAAAATCAATTGCTTCCATGTGTTTCCCCCTAACCTCTTAATTAAGCTTTGTTTTCATTGATAAGTTTGTTCACAAGCAGTTCAAACCATTAGTATTGCTGCACACAAGCATGCAGTACTACCGCCTGGTTCACTATTTGTTGTAGTTTTCATGCATTACCATGAATACAAATAGTGCTCTCTGTTCATCTTTTTCTTGCAGTAACACTTAAGATGTCACTTGATTTTTCTTCCCTTGCATCTCAAAATTAATTTGGACAAGCATCCTAGAAAAAGTTGAAGGAGAAAGGTTTGAAACTAGATTTTCTTAAAGTAACAAGAACCAAAAAAAACCCCATAGACTCACTAATTTCAATCATGGCAAATGTTGAGTGTTTCTGGGGGGATATGACCACTCTTGACCCAACTGACCCCAACCTGAAATGCTGAGGAATGTGCTGTGGCTCAGCTTGAGAGAAACCATGAAAAAGGGACTGATACCATGACTTAGCTAAAGGCTGCACCACTACTGACTTCAGATTGGGTCAGGAAGCAAATGAGAAATAAAAGATCTTATTGGTAAACAAGTGCAGCGCATGGATTTGTGTGCCTGACCAGATACCATGCTGGGGGTACTGTTTGTCTCTGACATTCCCCAAAATCAAAGTTTTATTTGTATTGCATTCATTCTTACTTTTTCCTGGGTAATAATGTATGCAATCCAAAATTTCAAAGACCACATATGTGTTTCAGAAATATGGGGAAGAACAAACAACTCAGAGCTCCTTCATGTTATGTAACATAGGCAGATGATAATATAGATATGAATTTTGACAGGCTTGAAATTATGCAAGCTACACACATACTCTGGATTTTAATCCTCTGCCTTTGCCCTTTTCATTCACATGAGCAAATTCCACCAGAGTCAGTTAGACTACTCTCGTTACTAAATCACATATATAAGGGATACCTTGAAGAGCCAAGTCCTAAATTTTGCGTATTAAATAAAACTCTAAAAATACATTTAGAAATAACCTTGAAGTTGGTAATACTAAGACTGGGTAAAAATCATTCTTTTCCCTCTGTCTTTCCAAGCCTAGGCAGTTCTGTGAATAAATTTTTTCCCTGCTTATTTTTTCCCCAAATCCTCTCACAGGGTTATTAATAGAGGGAAAGGCAGGGTTCATGAAGTCACAAGGAGCCCTACAGAGATAAATCTGTGTAATTTTACAATGGAAACTGACAGTTTTTGCGTGTGTATTTCAGCTACATGTTTTCCAAAATCTGATCATAGATATCAGTATTGAGTACATGCAAAACACACCCATGTCTTCGAAATTTCTGATAAATGCTTGTGGAAAATCTATTCAATCTGTAAAATATAAGGACATTCCAAAGTTAGCTACCATTTGAGAAGCAGAATCAAAGCATTCCACCTTTATCCTCATGTTTGATTTTGCAGCATTATTTGCTATGTGTTTTTGTGCCATAGTCTTTTGTGGGCAACTTATAACTTGAGTGTGTGATTTTAGACTGGATTATGAACTGCTTTCCTTTTATATCCTGTAATATCACCTGACCAGTATCAGTGGGTCACAGCATAATTAGATTAACATTGGATACACTTTTCTCTGAAGCAGCTGCATCATTGTTGTGCTAAGTAGGGCAAATGCACTAAGTATATTTACAAGTTGATGATTAATTGCCTCCAATATGTAGGAACTCAGGCAAAACCATGAATGAAACCTGCTTTCATCAGTGAGTTTCAGCTTACAACAGTCAGTGTGCTTGTTCTCAGTAAAACTTACTTTGCTAGATTTAATGTGACATTTTTTCTGCTGTCAGAACACTTCTGGGTTGTTTTCAAGGGTTTGTTTTTTGCTTGTTTGTTGTTTTTCATGGCCTAGAAAGAGGCATATGCTCCAAAACAGCAACATCTAATGCAAAATAATCACGTACGAGAGCACTGCACTTACAGCTCACAGCAGATCATGTTTGAATGATCCTTATTAGCCTGTACAGAAGAATGAAGGGGATAAACATCTCCAGTTCAGCTTCTTAATGCACTTCTCAACACGGTCAATGACATCATTGGAACAGGGAAGAGAAGGAGGCAAAACTAGAACTGTTCAAGGGATTCTTCTTTTTTCAGGAGGCAGAGAAGGTGGAGGGTAGAACAGCGTCTCCTTACCTTTTCCTTATTTCCAGAATATCTGGCTATGCATGAGATAAACTAGAGTGTTTCACATAAAAGTTGAAATTTAGTAAACAGAAAAGAAATTATACTTTTTAATTAGTGCTTGCGTTGATGGAAACTCCAAATCTGAAAATCCTTACTCAGCTCCTGCCTGGCCCTCTGTTCCTGCAGGCACTTTGTTAACATCATGTTAACACGACGTGTTATGGGTCCAGGCAAGTGGGCAGTGCCGTGGGTGGGGAATGGACTGAAAGGCAGCACCCACTGTGTGGTGGAAAATGTCTCCTTTTCAAAGTGGCAACCTGTCACAAGTGGGGACCCAAAGGGATTGATTTTGGGCTCACACTGCTTAATATCTTTGTAAGTGATCTGGAAGATGGAATCAAGCATACCCTTACAAAGTTTGTCCATGGTCCCAAACTGAGGAAGGAAAGGAGAAGACACCTTGCAGGAAGATCTGGATTGTCTGTAAGAGTGGGCTAGAAAGAATCCAGTAAAGTTCAACAAGAACAAGTGTAAGGTATTGCATCTGGGAAAACATAATCCAGAATTTCAGTACAGGCTTGGATCTGCCTGCCTGTGAAGCAGCTTTATGGAAAGGGATCTTGGGGTCCTGGTGGACAAGAAGTTCAGTATGAGTGACTAGTTGCAGCTGGGGCAGAGAAAGCCAGCAGGAGTCTGGGCTGCATCAACCAGGGCATCCCCAGCAGAGATCAAGAATTTGCTATCTCAATTTACTCAGCACTTGCCTGGCCTGGAATACTGTGTTCAGGTTTGGTCCCTGCTATGCAAAAAGGGTGTGGACTGGCTGGACAGAGTCCAAAGAGAGGCCACAAAGATGAGCAAAGAAGGGGAAAGCCTGGCATGTGGGGAAAGGCTGAGAGAAGTGGGCTTGTTTAGCCTTGAGAAAAGAAGGCTTAGAGGAGACATTTTCACCCTCTGGTATTGAAAGGATGGCAACAAAGATCAGACTCCTTTTTTACAAGGAGTCATATGGAAAATGTGAGGGGTAATGGGTACAAGTAACTCTTGGGGAGATTCAGATTGGACATAAGATGAAAAATTTTTGCAATGAGAATAATCTCCCCAGGGATGTGGTGGATTCCCTGACATTGGACACTTTTAGGATTCATCTGGACAGAGTGCTGGGCCATCTTGTCTAGACTGTGTTTTTGCCAAGAAAGGCTGGACCAGATGATCCTGGAGGTGCCTTCCAACCTTGCATTCAATGAGTCTGTGATTATCACAGACTATTACGATCACATTTCTCTAAGTGTAGCCTTCTTGCCCTTAACTGTGCTTCTGTTTCTGTGCATCCCATGAAGTACCTCAATAACTCTATGTTAAAGTTACCAGCAGCCCACCCTACCCAGCATCCTGGGTAACAGGACACTGTTCTACTTGGAACACATTTTGCAGCTGTACTACACACACACCACCTGTCTGGTGTCAAAGTCAGTAGAGAAGGTTGTTGTGCTCTTCCTCTGTGTAAAAAAATGTGGTAATGAAAATGTCCCTGGGATGTGGTAGACCAAGGTTTGAATGCCTTTTTCCCCAGAGGGGATTGAAATCTGTCTCTCTTACCTCACCAGAGAGTTTCCAAAGCAAATCGTCCCCCCATTCCTAGCACAACTGTTCTTCTGTGAAGATAAAAGTTTAAGATTCAATGTGAAAAAAGAAAAATTAAAAAAATAATAAACGTGGCTCTGTAACCAACTGATTATGGAATTCATCACTGGAGGTGTCCTTGGTCAATATTATAGTGTTTTATATAAGGTTGTTAAATCACTCCCTTGAGCACAGGTCCCAGCCAGCAGACTCTACAGTCTGATCTCCACTCTGATATGATGAATCTTGAACCTCCTTTTCAGAGTGCTGAAAAGCCCAGTTATATAGGGGAAAACATCACAGTGATTCTCTAAATGCTAGGGAAAACCGAGGTTTTAGACATACTCCCTCTTTTTTGTAGTTCCAGAGCCTTTTTGCATACTGTGTAAGGATCTGTAAGAGCATGGTGGCAGCCAACGTAGGCTTCTGAATTAAACTTTAGTAGTTGTGTGTCTGCAAATGAGATGCTCAAGGACCTTGCTTCATGGCTTATGAGCCATTTTTTCTTCATCTTGCCTTTCTCACAAAGACAAGTTCTGTCACTTGCTCTGTTCTTGGTGCAGTGCAGCTTGTACCTATCTCCAGTGCACAAAGGACTGTAGAGTTTCAATCTGGCCCAAGGAGGGAGATGAATGCAAATCACTTGGTTAGTGCTGCAGTGAATCTTGAGCATTTTGTTAGCAGCCTCACTCATTCCAACCAGGGATGGAAGAGACTTGGCTCGTCAAAAGCGATCAAGCACAAAAAATCCTGAGTACCTGGCATTTCTTGAAACTAAAGATTTTTCTAAGGGATATTATTAAGGCCTGACTTACTCACAGACTTCCAACAACTTCATTTAGTTCCTTGATTTAAAGCCCACAGAATGTAATATAAAGAATCCCATAGATATTAGGATTTTTAGGTGAACCATGAAGATGACTTCTCAGTACTCTCTTTAGGGAAAGTTTTGCTCATAATCCACATTTCTTCTGAAAGAGAACACAAATGTGGACATACAGCTCCTCTTGGAATCTCTCTGAATGAGCTCTGTCATGCTTATCTCTCCAAACAGCCAGGTCTGCTGACAGAGATATCAGTGTGGTGCTGCTTAATCTAGAACAAAAAACATCAGGAACTGTACACAGGATGAAGTGCAAAGCCAGGCAGCCATTGGCTGACAGAGGAATATCTCATCATACGAGTTGTATTTATTAGCAACTATTTTAAGAAGTGTTGCTATTTCATTTGTCATTCTTCTGCTGCAAGGTTTCATGCAGTTAGCCCTAGAGGAGAGAAGAAGGCTGCGGAGTTCATTAATTAACCATTGCTGCAGTCCGAGAAGCAGCTGAAGCATATCAGTGTAAAAAAAATCTAAACTAACACCAGCCAATTTTTTTTTCCACAATCACAACAAATAATTGTACTTCTTCCAGATGCTGGTGTTATAATTTTGTATGATGCATTAGTTTTAATCTAGATAACAGTAGCCTCCAGTATAAATGAAATAATGTCTGAGTTCACTAATACAATTTTTTACCTCGATTTTTCAATTTTGATTTAATCATCACTGCAGTTTTGTATTTTCCTGTATCCTTATTTTCCTTTCCCTTAAAAATAAAATGCAGAAATCCTTCTTTAATGAAATCAATGGAAAAATTCAACAGTGTCAGAATCTTAATTTTGAAAATCAGTTTATTTCTTTGGATGGATCTAATCTTCAGGCACTTTACTATTTCTCCTTTGTTCCAGCTCTCCTGCTTCATTTACCTTGCACCTGTTCAGGGATAGTGCTATCTATTCTGTTGCTTTAGGTCTACTACAGTAGAAGGCTCATTCATAAATCCATAACTATCATCACAATGCAGAGAAGAAATAATATTAACCAGGAAAATGAGTCAGCACAGAAGAACTAAGTTATATTACACCGTGTAGCAGAGATTATGTAATTCTGGAGCTAGTTTAGGTAAAGAAATTACTTAGATCTCCCAGAAATTATTCAAATAATACATAAGGTCTCGATATACACATTCTTTTATCCTATGATTGTCTTGTCATATGGGAAAGTAACTCCAATGCTTATTAATATTAATAAGCTTCATAAGCATGCTAGACAGGGTTATAATTGACATAGAAATCATCCCACATGTGCTCAGTATGAGTCTAATTTAATGTGCAGATATTCATGTTCTTTTAGAGGAAGGACTAATAGTCACCACAAATTTCAGCTAGGGATTGGGAAGAAGGATCATGCACATTCCATCACTTAATTAATCATTGGTCTGTGGTCACCCACACACATCATTAAACATTTCAGAGCTTCATTTGATTTGAAAATTTGCCTTTCTCAGCTGCTGTAATCTCTGACTAATATGTTCAATTGCTTTGAGATTTTTGTGTAAAACATTCCAACATCTTCTATGATGCAACAAAAGAGGAATACTGCATTGGCTTCTTTCAGCCATGCACATTTTTTGTTGAAATATGAATACATTGAATTTAGTGGGAATGCATGCATTTAACTTTATTCTTTCTTTAAAGAGCTGGTTCCACATGATTCTCTTTAGAGTTGGAAGGTATGTCCTATAAGGAGAAGTTAAGAACTCTGGTTTTGTCTAGTTTGGAGAAGAGGAGGCTGAGGTGTGACCTCGTTGCTCTCTAACAGCTTCCTGAGGAGGAAAAGGGGAGAGAGATGTGCTGAGCTCTCCTCCCTGGGACCCACTGACAGGACATGTGGGAATGGTTCAAAGCTGAATCAGGGAAGTCAGAGAATGGACATTAGGATGCATTTTGCTACCCAGAGGATGTTCAAACTCTGGAACAGGCTTCCTAGAGAAGTGATCAATGCCCCAAATTTTTCAGTATCTTCAGAGGCATTTGAACAATATCCTTAATAATGGGCTTTAACTTTTGATCACCCCTGAAGTGGTCAGGCAGTTGGACTAGAAAGCTGTTGTAGATCCCATTAAACTGAAATTATTCTATTCTATTCTATTCTATTCTATTCTATTCTATTCTATTCTATTCTATTCTACTTCAGCCTGATCATCAGTGATTCTAACATCCACCTGTATGGAGAGGATGTAAAAGTAGGTGCCATATAAGAGTAAGAGGACCTGGGAATGCTGGTCAACAGGTGCCTGAATATGAGTCAGTGTGTGCTCAGGAGGTCAAGGAGGTCAGTGGCATCTGGGCTGTATCAGCAGTAGTGTGGCCAGCAGGACCAGGGCAGGGATTGTCCCCCTGTACTCAGCACTGGTGAGGCCACACCTCAAATCCTGTGTCCAGTTTTAGGCCCCTCACTGCAAGAAAGACATTGAGGGGCTGGAGTGTGTCCACTCCAGTGGATCTGGGGAAGTTTCTGGAACACAAGTCTTATGAGGAGCAGCTGAGGGAGCTGGGGGTGTTCAGCCTGGAGAAAAGGAGGCTCAGGGGGGACCTTATCACTCTCTACAACTCCCTGAAAGGAGGCTGTAACCAGGTGGGGGTTGGTCTCTTCCCCCTGGTAACAAGAGACAGGATTAGAAGATGTGGCCTCAAGTTTCCCCAGGAGAAGTTTAGATTAGATAATGGGAAAAATTTCTTCCTCAAAAGGATTGTCAAGCACTGGGACAGGTTGTGCACAGGAGCGGTGGTGTCACCATTCCTGGAGGGATTTAAAAGTCATGTAGATGTGACACTTAGGGATATGGTTTAGTGATGCACTTAGCAGTGCTGGGTTAACAGTTGGACTTGATGGCCTTAGAGGTCTTTTCCAACCTAAATGATTCTATGATTCTTTGTAGTAACTTATTCTTGAAACATTAAGGGTGTAGTATACCTCAAAATGATCAGAAAGATTTATGGTAGATTCCTCGAGGATCTGAAGGTCCTTGAGAGAAGCCAGTGAAAATTCTTTTTTGAGACTTAGGCAGAACTTAAGTCATATGAACCTTGCCCAAGGATTGTACAAATTTTACAAGTTGCTGTAACTTTTTGACCTCCAAAATGTAGTCAAATGTCACTCTGATTGATGCTATGACAATTTACATGTTCTCTGCAATCCTGAGAGTAATAGCAGCTTGTTGACACCAATTGGAAGAGAGGAATTTATTATATATATTTAATTTGTGCCAATGTGATTGCTTTTGTTTGCTGTGTTCCATTAGTCACATGAGAGACTGTAAGAAATACCAGGAGTACACATGAAGTTTTCCCGTTTTCTATGGGATGGCACAGGATGGTGGGGCCTCCATTAATCTTCTTATAACCTCAATAACTCTTCATGCTTAGAAATTATTTTTTTAATGACTTATTACTTTCTTTCCTGAAAAAATGTACTTGTGTCTGGTTATTCTTAGGGTACATTTTCTGATGACAGTCACTCTTCTTTGCTAACACTGCACAGTAGATTATCTAACACAATCATTCAGTTACTTCAAATCTCATCAACAATCAAAACAATAAGATCTAAAAGCTTTAAGTACAGAACTCCCTGAGGTAATGTGACTTTGGAGAAGGAGTGTAAAAGAATGCACCTTAACGTCAATTATTTTAAGAAAAACTCATATGCACCAAGATTGGTATAAGTTTAAGTTGTTCAGTGTCCCTTAGACTTTGTGCAAAGATTGTTAAGGTAGTTGCTCCTTTCCTCTTCAAGCAGTTAACAGAACTTTGCTGGCCAGATTGCTTTCCATGACACCAGAACGTGCTAACTTCCACACTGAGTTTACAAATGTTCTATCCAAGTGCATTTATTAAAAAGCACTTCTGATGGTGTACAAGAAGGAAGAGGATTTGAGGTCACTTCTGGTTTTCTTCTGCAATGCAAAGCTTCTGTAATTTGACTTGACAGAGTCTTTTTTTTTTTTAAATCTAAAAGCAACATATATATCTAGTAAGATTCCATATTTAAATTTCTAAAGGTTCAAACCAGATTCATAGATTTACATATATTTTTATTATATGATGCAAATACTCAGCAAAAGCAATGTTGTGAAATTTCATGCTTTATTCCCTTTTTTGTAACTTGCTTTCAGGTTCAGTAATTACATTTGCAAGTCAAAATAATATTTAGTCTGTCCCTAAAGTTTGTGTATATCTGAAGATGGTTTATAGGTGCAATTTAAAAATGGAAAATATGCACACCATTAATTAAGAGATGTTTTTTTATAATTACAATCATTAAACTATAATCTGAAAATCAAACTCTCATATTGTGGCTAACAGCAATATGGATTCAGCAGCTTCAGATTTTAAGAGAATGTGAAAGGTGTTTGGTCAAAGATTAGTGCCCTTTACTACAGAAAGACAATTCAAGGAATCTCAGACAAAGGAAGAAGAAAATGCTAGAGCATCCTACAAATAAGGAAAGAATTAAAAATGCAAACCATAAGCACATACATAGACAGAAAAAACCTCAGATTTTCTTACAGACTTTGTGTGAAACCTGTGGTCTCCAAAGCACAGAAGGACAGGTGGTCACAGAAATGATTCCCAGGATAGATATCTGGCCTAAAGTCCATTTTTCAAAGTCATCTAGGAACTTAAAAATATAGCAAGGTACTGAGGGAGAATTTCAACACTCCACAAGCCAAGAGACTTCTTAAATCACTCAGTAGTTTTAAAAGTGTCTTGTGGGGCTCACTGACTCCCACCAAACTCACTAGAGTTTAATAATCTTATGTGCAGACAACACTAAAGTGGGAGGAGTGACTGATACACCAAATGACTGTGCTGCCACTCAGAGGGACCTCGGTGGGCTGCAGAAATGGACTGACAGGACCATCATGGAGTCAAAGAATCACAGTATCCTTAAGGCTGGAAAAGATCTCTAAGACAGAGTCCAGCTGTTAACCCAGCACCACTGTTTTCACCATTAAACCATGACCACAAGTGCCACATCCACAAGCCTTTTCAAGAGTCCCAGGGATGCTGACTCCAACACTTCCCTGTGCAACCTGTTCCAACGCTTGATCACCCTTTCAGTAAAGAAATGTTTACTAATAATCAATCTAAACCTCCCCTGGAAGAACTTGAAGCCATTTCCTGTTGTCCTGCCACTTACTACCTAAGAAGAGACCAATCCCCACCTGTCTACAACATCCTTTCAGGAAGTTGTAGAGAGTGATAAGGTCCCTCCGAGATTCCTTTTCTCCAGGCTGAGTGACCCCAGCTCCCTCAGCTGCTCCTCATCAGACCTGTGCTCCAGCCCCTTTCCCGGCTCCATTCAGCAGAAGGGAAATGTCACTGTCTGCACCTAGGTGGGAAAAGCCTCATGCACCACAAGAGACTGGCAGCTGCCCAGATGGAAAGCAGCTCTGCAGAGAAGGCCCTGGGGAACCTGGTGGACACCAAACTGACCATGAACCAACAGGCTGAAGGCCAGTGGCCTCCTGTGCTGCCTTAGGCAGAATGTTCTCATTGGGTTGAGGAAGGCAATCTTTCCCCTGTTTGGTCCTACTGAAACACATCTGGAGTGCCAGGCCCAGTGCTGGACTACCCAGTACAGAAGACACATGGACATGCTGGAGGGAGTCCAGAGAAGGCCTATGAAGAGCTGCCAAATGAGGAAAGGCTGAGAGAGCTGGGACTGTTCAGGCTGGAGATGGAATGGGGCGGGGGGGGAGGGTGGTAATCTGATAATTATGTATAAACAGATTATTCTAAAATAAGGAGACAGAGACAAACTTTTCTCAGCAGTGCCCAGAGACAGGAGGACAGTGAATGTGCATGAACTGAAATGTAGTATATTCCACTTAAATACCTTTTTTTACTCTAAATGTGAATGAGCACTGTTTGAGGTTTCTTAGAGATTTTGTGATGTCTTCATTCTTGAGAATATTAAAAATCTGACTGGACAAGACCCTAAGCAACTTGCAGGTGATCCTGCTTTGAGGAAGATCTGACAGTATGATCTCCAGAAGTCCTTTCCAAACTCACTAATTCTGTGATAGCAGTACAGGTATAGTTTCAAGAACATAGATACAAAAATCTACTCAGGATCTGGAGGGCAGAACTAACATCTGTGAATCCAGACTGAACATGGTTACATGGTCATGTGCAAGGCACACCTCCTGTGATCACAGGGTGAGACTGATTTATGTGCTGTGCCTTCTGCACACACTTTCAGCCCATTCTAGCCTCAGGTCCTGGGAGGGACTTGCCTGCAGGCCTGTGTCATAGAATCATGCAATCATTTAGGCTGACAAAGACACTTTGGATCATCAAGTTCAACCATAAACCTAAAACTACAGAGTCTACCACATGTCATCATCTCTCGTTTCTTCACGAGATTTGTTCTATGGGCTTATCACCATCATATGGTTCAAAGGTCAAAGCAGAAACCTTGCCTTCCCCATCCCCATCTGGTGACATCGAGCATTGCCAGAGCACAAGCTTATAGCACACATCAGCACATGCTCCCTCCATGCTTCTTTTGGGGAACAATTCTGTCTCCACCTCCTAGATCTCTGTGGTCTGTGCAGTATTAGAGGTGGGAGAGTTTGAAGAATATCAGTAATACATGTCCTTTCTTTCCACTAGCAAAAAAAATTCCTCTACCAGTACTAGCCATTCAGTTTCACATGGTCAGGTTGCTACATAAGTATTCAGATATGTGATATAAATGTGTGTGTGTACTGTGGTCTCCCTGGAGCTTTCTCAGCAGTCTTAAGCGCCAAAGAAAGCTGGAGGCAGGTTTATCCTTAGGCAGTCAGTCTACCAATGTTAGAACAATGTTTTGAGCAACAGATACTACCCTTTAAGCAAAAACAAAAATAGAAACTAACCCTCTCCCGAGAAAGCACTGATGATCTTTAAACATACGGTTTTTATTTGCAGTGGATCCTGCTTCTTTTCAGTACTTCCATAGGACAGAGGATTGCTCTAGAGTAAAGGCAAATGAAGAGACAGCTGTGACAGCCTTCAAATAAGGAAGGGGTTGCTATGGAAAGGAAGAAATAAATTGTTCTTTGTTTGATCTGTAGAGATCATGAAATGATGGGTTAAGTTAAGGAATAGTTACGTTAGCTAGTAGGAGAAACCTTGAAAAAAACCACCTAATAACAATATCTTAAATAACGTCATTTTGCTTGGAAGGCTTTACCCTGAGGTATAATTAAACAGTTTAGAGAGGCAATTTTTAGGAGTGATTTAGGTAATATCCAGGACCCTGAAGCATGGGTTAAATGACTTATCAAGGTCCTCTCATGCCCTACTTTCTATAATTAAATGATACTTGCTCCTAATTTTGACTATGATGCAAAGGGTTCTCACCCCCCATTTCAAAAGAAGTAAACCATTTCATATATATTATGACTGCTGCTCTGAGGCTGATGGATTAGACTGAATTATTTTCATTTATGTAGCCTGAAATGCCACAGCTTCAGGTATTTATATTTGTGGTTTGCTACAGACATGTTGGATCAAAAATTAGCCAATAATATTGTTGATGCTGCAAGAAAATGACAGAATCCTATTGTCTCTTCCAAGAGAGTAACAACAGGTGAAGAGATGGTATTGCCAATAAAGTCATGTTGCAGACAAAGAAACAGAGAAGAGTGAATCTGTTGATTGAATAGGGGCCATTTTTGCTCAGTGAAAAGTATTTTTCAGGTCATCATCAGCTCATTTTACTTCACCTTTAATCTTCCTCATCTCACGTCATTAACCTGGTCTGATTTATTTATTTTCATGTATGTATATATATAAATATATTCAGAGGACCAGTGTCACTTTAGATTCTCTCTATTGTATAAATGTGCATATACCACTTACAAAGAATAAGAATTTTCCTGGTTGTTCCTGCTCTAAGCAAATATGCCAGTAATTGTGAACATTAAAAGATATGTCTCAGAAATCTTTAGGACTACAGCTGACTTTAGGACTATTCTTAGAGATGTGGTACACATGAAAATAATGGAAAAAATATAGGAATACATAAGTAAATATAGAGATTAATTCATGCTTTCTGAGTAGCTGGACCATCATTAAGAGGTAGAAGAGTCCTGCCTCTAACTTTGCATCTAAATACATCCTAAGCTCTGGGAAAGCTCATGGAACAGCTTTTCTCTTGCCAAGTTTCTCTATGTGTGACACCCATAGTGGGTCCATTAGACCAGAGGCTGCTTTCTGTCTCTGGAGTAACAGAGCACCTTCCATAGGGCTGAGCATCCCACTCTGACAGGAACAGGGAGCTGGACTTTGGAACAGACACAAAATATTTCCTTCCTTCTCCAATAAAGAGAAAGGCCTTAGTAGCACACAATTTTAACTCAGGGAACCTGGTGGCTAATGTTCTCTTCAAGGGCAATAAACTCCGACCTTGGCAGGATATTTTAATCAAGTTTCTCATGTTGTGAAGGGCAATTCAGTCTTTCAGCAAAATGCTTTCATTTACAGACTACAAAATCAGTATCAGCCATTCAGGGTAATTATAGAGACAACTTTAATGAAATATTTTCAGACAACCTTTTCTACTCCTGCCAGACACAGAATATCTTTGAAAAATGAATACTTTGCAAATTATGCTGGATTTTTTGTTCAAGGGAGAGGATGGTATTAAACACACAGGCAAAATACAGTTACGCTTGTTCTTAGTGGAAGTCAGGTCATAGGTAAAGGTAGGACATCCTGGTTTTTTTATCATTGTAATAATTTTTAAAATGTGCACATTGACAGTGTATGGTTTAGGATGCATTTTTCCAGAAATGTCTGGATCATCCCTTCCAAATGCAGTGGTATTGCTGTGTTCCTGAGAGCTCTGACTGGACTGGCTCCTGAGCTACCACCTCACAAGTCCTGCAGATCAGTGATGTCCTGTGATCCAGCGAAGAGTTTTTATTGAATACTGAGGTCAGCAGGAGCTGACATCTCCCAGAGGAGGGATTTTGCAGCTCTGAGTGGCAATGACTCTTCCATTTCAGTTTTCCAGTTGAACTGAGGCTGCCACAGGCTGCCACATGCTGCAGGCGTGTTCTGAATCTTAAATATCTCTACATAGCCACAATTTCCCTTCCGGGTGCCACCAGACATGTATCAACCTAAGAAAGGCATTTGCACACCTAAAAGTCTGAGTTTCTCAGAAATGCAGCTGTTGCACCACTTTACTACTTGCTAGAGAAATATAAAAAGTGTGAGGGTCATGTTTGGGGGTTTTTTAATTCCGCCGAGAACTGAAATTTTTAACATAGAAACACACATACTTTTTAAAAAAATTAGCACTTGATAAAACTGTTCTGGTTCTCTAGATTTGTGTTGCTTGTCTCCAGACATTGTTCTCCAATACTTGTTTTTTTTAACATCATCTTGTGAGGTATTTAGCCACAGTGTTTTATTTTTATAATTAACATTTTTCTGCTTAAAAAATATTAATTGGCATGATTTAGAGTCTTTGTCTTTTTTTATACTCTTTGTGTAAAATACTAGATAAGAACATGTCAGAAGGTAAGAAAGAAGACCAGAATGCCTGGAAAAAGTTATTTATGATACTATACAGTGTATTTGTTGGAAAAATAGGTTAGGCTTGTATTCATACAACAATTAATCACGATGACTATAACAAATGGATTTGAATATTCATGAAGATGACACCATGAAGAAGTAATTTGAACTTGTTCTTGTTTTTACTTAGAATTTAATATAGGTTACACACAGTTACTGTACAGTGTCAGCTGTGAGATATCATCTTTATATCAACAACTAGTGAGTTCACAGTGCTGTCTGCAGACATGGCTTAAATTGCTTTCAGCACCACACTATCTAAACAAGAAGAAAATAGCTTGAACAATGGAGCTTGGTTGTGCCCTATTTTACTTTAAGAACAGAAAATTTCATTTTCTTTTCAGTTTGAAACAATCTGACCAATGCTAACTGTCTGAGTGGCAGAACTTGTGCAGAA
>NW_008246058.1:716678-726100 GCF_000691975.1 Corvus brachyrhynchos
TGATTCCCTAGGGTATCTGAAACGCTTTGTTTCACTCATGTTCTGATATCTAACAGATAATATTGTTGGAAGAGCCTGCTTAAAAAACCATCAGGGCCGGGATGAATATCTCTTATCAAACAGATGGAAATCTGGATCAAGTGTTAAACTCCATGAAGTATCTCATCCTGTCATTACCTGTGACCTTTCTCCTTCAACCCTTTCATAGATTTAACTGCTAGAGCTGTCTGGCTTTCAAAAAGTATTAACCAGATGGAAGATCAGTTTATAAGCTGATTGTCTTTGGTTTTCTTTTTAAAAACTCACAAGTAATGTTCTCTCCACTGCCTGAAATTCCAGTAAGAAATCAACTTTATCAGCTAATTCTTAGTTGAAATTCTGGGATGGTTTTTGTGCCACAAAACACAGCGACATCAGCCTTGGTATTCATACGCCAGCATGTCCAAAACCACACCCAGTTTCTTTTCAAGCACTGGTCTGCTGAGTGCTCCTAAGAGCACAGTATTTACGTATCCTGACCGCAGTGATATTGACTTAAATATTAAATCCGTGAGCTAAATACTAAGACCAAACAGTGCTTTGCCCAAGAAAATTTTCTTTTGAAGGCAGTCAGCTTCTGTGTGAGCAGGTAAAGACTGACCTTGCTCCTTAGTGGGTATCTTTACACAACCCAAACTGCAAAAAAGTCTGCATCATTCATGGCTGTGCATTGTATTAAACCTTGTACACAGCTGTCTTGCTTTAAATCATCTGAGGGGCTTCTCTTGTTAGTTTATTTCCATCAAGTTTTAACAGTCTCCAGCAGTATTCCTTGAATCAGCAGGATTCATTATTCAACATCAGAGATAGCAGTTGCTTTGCCTTGTGTCATTTATTTAATATTCCATGAACAGTCCAGTTTCTCTTTCTCGTGCTTATACAAGCACGGAAAACAAAGGCATGGCTTGTATTATCAGGCAAGAAGAATTTGGCCCATGGTAAATATCAGGGTTTGATATTAATCCCATCCTTGTTTTAAACCTGAATAAGCCACTGCCTTCAAAGGAATTAGACCTAGATCACACCCCTGTCAGTGCAAAATGAATCCTGCTCTATATGTCTCCTCTGCTAGCAAAGTGTCAGGAGAAGCCTAATCCTTCGTTATTTGTCTCTGGTATATTCTGTCAGCCAAGGACTGAATCAACTCTTTCCCACAGCACTCTCTGTACTTTTGATGTCAGTTTGACTTCCTCTAGCTCACCGCACTGAAGCATTCACCATGACTAATAGCAGAACAACACCCACAGGTTTCACAAAGGAAAATGTTTGTCCTAGCCTAACTCTCTGAGATAAAGTTTTAATCCAGCTGGTCTGGAATGTTGTAACCTCTCACGGCGTTTGTCTGGTACATTTCCATTTGCTCCCATGTCCCTTCCCTATTTTCTGTCCAGGACATCCCTCAAATGATAGTTTAAAAAACTTGAGAAAAAGCAGACTTCAAAGAAAATATCAAGTGACATTAGATATCAATAAAATTCCTGTTTAACCTTGAGTGACTCATGTCCTCTGCTGTGCCTAAGATGTGTTCAGTTCAGCCCTGGAGGACAAAGTCTCCTGGGCCATATTACCCAATCCCCAGCCATCTTCAAGGTTTCCTTGCAAGTTCATCCATATCTTCATGGGCTCTCCATTTCCTGAAGTCTCCCAAGGTCTTATCGGCACTGGTTCCCAGTGTGGTTAAGGATGCCTGAAACTCTGTGTACACTGAAGTCAGACTACAACGACTTCCTTTATTATCCCCAAGATTTCTCCAAAGTACGAGTACATCTCATGCTTGCAGTCCAACAGGGACGGCTAAGAAAATAGGTGTTTGGGGAATTTTCTTGATTGTTTTGGAGTTTTTCAAGGGTTTGCTAGGAAAGGACTCTAAAAACGGAATTGTTGAGTTCCTGGTTTTCAGGAGATCATCACAGTTGGCAACAAAAGCATATACTGAGGGAAAAAAATAAAGACAGGAATATCAACTGCTTTTATTGGTGTTTTCCTCCAAAAAGTAATTTTAAATGGAAGCAGAGTATCCATAATGGGAAATTTGGAGAGAGAATATTATTTCTGGGCTAGCAATACCTAAAGCCTGATCTGGAGTTTATTCTTGTTGTCTCACACATCAATCAGCTGTAAATTCAGTGGGCAAACTCCATCACCAGTGACACCCGTGCAAAATGGCAGCCACTTATACATGTAATTGTGGGGAAAAGGTAGCCTTGAGACTGGGCTGCTGTAAAAAATGCTAATAATAAAGTGTAGTGCCTTGTTTCCAACACTGGTTTGACTTTTTTTTTTTTTTTTTTTGGAGTGAATAGTTTAAAGAAAGAACAGCTGTAGGGAATGGTTTGTTTGCCAGCAGATATCACTGATTAACACAGATAGGTGATCAGTAGAGCTTCCCATCAGAATACAAGCAGGCTTTGAAGGACAGGGCTTGTTTGAAAAAGGACACTCAGCACTGTGATATCCCTCATGTATTTTTCATTACCATTATTCTTGGCACTATTTCAGTTAAACTAATTCACTTTTTAATAGGTATTAGTCTCACCCTGACACAGACTAGAGTGGCTTTCAAAGGTGGTCTATTTCTTGATAAAGAGTTCAGGAGTAATTTAAGAACATTATGTTTTGCTATTACTTTCTTTTTTTCCATTATAATATCAAGATGTTTTGCAGAATCTTGTTTCTTTCTTTGTCTTATGGCCATAGCTTGATAATTCAGGGGAAAATACATGCGACCTGGCCTAATATAGCTAGGAAGAATAATGAAAAGCTTCTCTTTTGCAGTCTGCTGTTAAAGCTCTGTAGAATGTGCTGAGGCAGGGTCACCTGCACACAAATCATGACAATTGCCAGTTCCAGTGGGAAGAGACATGGACTATGTCCTGCAGGTAATTTCTGGGACATGAATATAATTGGTCAGATGAAAAGAGCAATGAGGTATGTCAGAAGAGATGAACAGCTGTCAGCCCTACAAACATAATTATTGCTCACTCCATTTTGACATCTTACTTTGGATAAGAGCCATTATCCAGAGCAATAAAAACAGCTGTGCAGTACAACACCCTAAAACCACTTAGCAGAAATGCACACTACATAATTCTGTTTTCCTTAAAATGCAGTTAAACTCTTTCCAATGCTGTAAAACAGCTACAATTTTTTTTCTTCTCCTACCATTACTCCTAATCAGTTGCATAATCTAATAAGGGAACTACTAGGATTTCTTCTGCTTTGGCTGTCTGACACTGGCTTAGGTAAAAAAACTGTAATAATTTGAAAAAAATTTCCAAAAGTGACTTTCACTTTAAGCATCCTAGTTTTAGGTTGTCCAGACTCATCCTAAACTCAGTGATGCTCTCAGACTTTTCCAGACGAGGCATCAGCTGGAATTCTTTGTCAGTGAGATGATGTTTAATGCTTGGTCCTCAAATACTGGTACAACTCTACTGGGAGACAGTTATTTACAATTCTGATATCCATGCATGTAATGCAAAGGGAAAATTTATTATTTTGTAAGGGTTGCTTCAAACAAAATCCAGGCATTATTTTTAATTCTCAATATCCAGGAAATCATGGGTGCACTTCCCCACTTCAGATTAATTTCTTGTAAATCTTTGTTTAGATGCTATAACTTTCAATTGGAGTAACTTATTTCTCAAGTGGCTTTAAATGGAATGTGGCTCCTTTGAACATAATTACTTTGATATTTGTTTTTAACAGTAAATACGCAGCTTGTAATGGAGGTCAGCTTCTTCACAGAACCATAGAATATCCTGAGTTGGAAGGGACCCAAAAGGACCACTGAAGTGCAGCTCCTTGCCCTGCACAGGACAACAACAATCAGACTATGTGCCTGAGATAATTTTCCAAATGCTCATTGAGCTCTGTCAGGTTGGTGCTGTGACCATTTCCCTGGGGAACCTGTTCCAGTGCCCAACCACCCTCTGGGTGAAGAATCTTTTCCTAATATCCAACCTAAACCTCCCCTGACACAACTTCAGGCCATTCCCTCGAGTGCTGTCACTGGTCAGGAGAGTGAAGAGATCAGTGCCTGACACTCCACTTCCCCTCACGAGGAAACGGCAGACTGTGTCTCCTCAAGTAACTAAAGCTGTTCCTCATATGTGTTCCTCTCTAGGTCCTTCACCATCTTCATAGCCTCCCTTTGAATAGCCTCCCTTTTCTAATAGCTTTATATTTTTTTATATTTCTGGTGCCCAAAACAGTACACAGGAATCAAGGTGAGACCACCCCAGCTTAGAGCAGAGTGGGAAAATCCCCTCCCTTGCCTGGCTGGTGATGTTGTGCCTGATACCCCCCAGGACACGTTTGGCCCTCCTGGCTGCCAGGGCACTGCTGACCCTTGTTCAACTTTTCACAGCCCAGGACCCCCAGGTCCTTTTCCATGGCCCTGTCCCAGGTGCAAAATCCAGTATTTGTTTTTGTTAAACTTCATATAGCTGATGATTGCCCAGCTCTTTAATATGTCCAGGTAAATCTGCAGGGTCTCTCTGATTTCGAGGGATCCACAGCTCCTCCCAACTTACTGTCATCAGCAATAGAAAAGTATAGGGAAAATTTCAAAGTCAGACAGAGCTTCATGAGTCTGAAATATGGAAGTGCAGGAAGAGAA
Organism: Corvus brachyrhynchos; assembly: GCF_000691975.1. Classification (NCBI taxonomy): domain Eukaryota; kingdom Metazoa; phylum Chordata; class Aves; order Passeriformes; family Corvidae; genus Corvus; species Corvus brachyrhynchos. Next base: position 721,339 of record NW_008246058.1, read on the forward strand.
ACAGCTGCTTTGCACTCCCTTCTGAGCAATGAACTGGGAAATAGTATCTCTTTGTTTCCTAATTTTCCCTGACTGCCACAGGCTGCTTCCAGTGTTCTCTATTGCACAGGCAATTGTGCTATGCCTTGGTTTTTGGTGGTTGTTTTATGTGTTGTTGCAGGATCTACTCCGGCTTAGACAGCAACTTAAAGTAATTTAAGGTATTTCTGTAGTACATGTGCTGTGGTTTCAAGGTTACATATATTTGGAGAAGAAAAGAGATTCCTGTCTGAGCCTTTTATGTAAACTTAGAAACACACCAAACCAGGTGATGTTTTTGACAATGAAATAATGACATCTGGATGGTTTGGCTTTAGATTTCTCCCTGCAATACAGCTGTATCAAAGCAGAGGGAGAAGGTACCTAACCAGCACACATAAAACACTGAATGGAGAAGGTTATTCATATCAAAAAGATAAGATTGTTTTTTTCTAAATGGGAACATTTCAGATATCTGGAGGTGATGGCATCCTGTATACAAAATGATGACAAAAGGGGCTGTGCTGCTCACTGAACTGCAGATGTAATCACCAGATTTCATTGCACAGTTCAGGATCAGTTCCTAGGTGAGGGTCAGAGAGTTCAGCCAAATACCTTATAGCCATGAAAAACAGTTACTAAATAGTGGTCATTTTCCCATCCCTGTTCATTCCCCTGTATGCATGGGCTATGACCCTGCCACTGACATTGTCCCAGTCATGTCTAGTCACTTTAATATCTATAAAATGAAAAGTACCAAAGAAAGATTATCCAAAGTCCCGAAATAGATTTTTTTTATTATTAGAATTATTCCTGAACTCTACATTTTAGACAAACTCAAGGGGAGTCAGAGGAGGTGTGCTGAAACTTTGGGGCTGCTCGATGGCACTAGCAGGGTTATGTATTTGCTTGACTGCCTCTGTGCACCCCTCAGTTATGTCAGTCCTTATGTGTCCTTATGTGTCTGATATAATATATTATATGATTGATACAATTTTCTTGAAAGATCTCTTGTACCAAACCATGATGCAAAATAGTTGGTAGCTGGCTTACCAAATTTGTGTGGCTTGAACTATCTATAAGCAACTTAATCAGACATTCAATTTTCTACATTTCTAATGGATTCAATGAGAGGAAGAACAAAAAAGGATATAGCTATTTTTTCTAATAGCAAATTAGACTCCTGTTCTGAATATTAAAGATACATATTTTCAAATTCTGTCTTGAACTGGAACAATTGATTTTCTGCAAACTTGTCGTTGTTCAGAGGGAAAATGGTTTTTGTTTTCTAAATCACTAACAGGACAAGAGCAAAATTCATGTTAGGTTATTCTGTTACCGGATGGAGAAAACTCTGTCTGAAACCAGTTGTTTTCACTGAAGGTAACCTAATAATTTCTTGTGGTACACCCTATGTTTTGATAGGGCCAATCTGCTTGCAGGCTGCACATTTCGTGCACCTTAAAGACCAGACTGTTCCTAAGCACACAGTCATCTTCATGATGGCTCTGGAAGTAGCAAGACCAGGCTTCTTAAAAGGTCTCAGCTCTCCTAGAGGCATAAACAAGATCTGAGTTTTTGAAGAATCAGCCAATGTTCCCATGGGAGCTGTGTACAGCTGAACCACAAAATTCAGTTCTAAACATAAAATCAGATGGTGACACTGGTACAAATGGCTCCTTTCACATGTAGCAAATCAAGGGTGGGTGGGGTAAATCTGTTCTTAGCCATCATAGTCTGTGCTTGCCTAACTTTGTCATAAATAAACATTATGCTATTCTCCATCCCTGTCTTCTTAGGGGTATGATATATCTCTGTCTTTCAGTAAAGTATGTGTATGTAGATCAGATAAAAGAGTAGCACTCACTCCTGCTGTGAGTAGGAGTTAAAGAGCTGTTGTACTTATGCATGGGAAAATAGAGAGGATCAGAGACAGGTGAGCTTTCTGGAAAGTCATGGCAGCAGTTTGGGCACCTTTGTGGGCCAGATTGGTTTCCAATAAAAGTTACTGAAGAAGCACCCACAAACTAAAACAAACAAAATTCCCTCTTATCATGGCTGGGGATTTAGAAGTTAGACCCAGGAGAAGTCAGAATGAGTGAACCTGGGGAATAAAACACTCTTTACAAGGTGATTTAACAATAAGGCTGCAATGATTTCAGTTTAATGAGTTGGCAGCAGTGCCAGTTATGAATGTTCACATGCTTCCTCTTCCTGTGGAGGCTGTGCTGTGAACTTAATCAGACGATTGCTCCAGATACGAAAATCACTGCCAACGCCAAATGTTTGTTTTTTAAGTTGGCTAAGTTCCCTGATATAGTTCACAGTATGGTCCCACAAATAATTGATCTGGCATAACAAAGGGGAAGCTGTACTGAGGGATCAAGGTGGGCATGAGGCAGTACAGAGAAACAGGTACTTACTAGTTTCTCTGCCAAGAGCTTTGATTCATAAAACCATACTCTCAGTTGGAGATAGAGGTTTGCTGCAGCCCAGCAGTGAGAGAGCGATAGAGTATGTGCTGCCAGATGTTCCTGTTTTAGAGAAAGTAGAGCATTTTGGTCTTCTCATGCAACTCTCAGTTCATTCCTGGTGATCACGAACATTTTATTTTTTCCTCAAATAACCCAAGCAAGACAGTGATCAAGAAGGGAGAGAGCGTTTTCTGAGAGATTTTAGTTACAAAATACAACCTTGTGGTGAACTTCTGTTTTTAGTTAAACAACTACTGAAGAATCAAAATGCTTCTCCAAACTTAATTATCCAATAATAATTACCATAGCAACCAGTTCCTTACATGGTAAATGCTGAAAACACTCTTTAAGAAGCACAAGTTTACTTTCCCAGTTTTTCAAAACAGGCAAGAAATATTCTAATCTGTTGCTAAAGCCCTGAGAATGTCTAGCTGGACATTACATTGAAAACCATTTCTTTACTTACATGTGTTTTGGTGACAACAGCCCCAACGCTGCTCTGTTTCTATGCAGCAGAACAAAATTGCCTGCTGAAGAGGTTAATAAAAAGTTTATTTCTGCTAAACATTCTAGAGTGTTTTTCTGAATTTGACGTAGTAACACACAAGTTCATTGTCCTTCTGGATTTCAGAATAATTTCTAAACTTTACCAGCTTTCTCTCTTCTGCCTCCACTGTGCTTTCCACGTGAATATATGCTGTTGTTGTCTCAACTTCGTGATGAAGATAGCCCATGTCAGTTACAATCTTTTAGGGCCATCTATCAATCTGCATATTCCCAATCCATCTGGTTTGTTGAATGTTCACAAATATTCACTTTTCCTCAGGTTATGTGTTCTTGGAAGTGCTAAACTCAGTCAATCACTATACACTCCATAAACGTCTGTTAATGGCTGGCCTTATGGCTCTAAATTCCCTGATGGACAACTGCATATTTCAAAAAAGAAAATTGGGATAAAACTAAAACACAGCTCAGTTATGATTTTTGAATTTTGAAAATTCTGGCATTTGCTAAACCTTCTTTAGCTTGCTTTCAGTCACTCATAAACTCACAGGATTCTGTGTAAACTCCTAATGAAGGCCAACTCAATTAGGTGTTCTTAACAGCAGAAATGCCTAAAATTTCTTGTTATGCTTATCCCAGTATCTCACTTGTACCCATCTGAATTTCCTTTTTCCTGAACTAGATTCAACTCTGCCTTGAACACTGTCTGTGGGTGATTACCTACCACTTCACAACAGACTTAAGAGTTACTTTACCATCTTTTCAATGAATTTTCCTTGTCCTGTTCTCTTGCATTACTATACTGTACCTGATTTGATTATAACTTCTTGATGAGCCATGTCCTGTGCCTTTGAATTGTTTCTTTGAGACCAGGGGTTCCCAAATCAACTTAAAATGTTTTCTTGGTTTCAGCTCTCTTGGCAAAGCCCTTTTTATATGAGTGGCAGATAAAAGTGAAATTATTTCAATCAATGTATTCTTTCAAATTTAAACTAAACTTATTTGTCTGACTTGCATCCTCTCCTTTCATATCCTTTGGTTTTTGCTAGTTTTCGTATTGATTTTGAAAAGGGTTCTGAGGTGCATGTATGGAGGACACTTTATAAATGACAATTTATTTGACTAATGGTTTCTATGTGAATTAAGTTCTTAATCACCTCCTACAAGAAAATAAGAGCAGAGTTTTGGAGTAAGAATTGTAATGGCTGCTTCTTCCTGGGCCACTCACTTCAAAAAGGACATCGAGGCACTGGAGCATGTCCAAAGGAGAATGGTAAACAGGTGAAGGGTCTGGAAAACATGTCCTGTTAGGGGTGGCTGAGAGAACAGGGGTGGTTTCACCTGGAGGAGACTCGGGGGTACCTCACTGATTTCTACAACTACATGAGGGGAGGTTTTAGTGAGGTGGGTGTCAGTCTCTTCTGTCATGTCTCAAGTGAAAGGACAAAAGGAAATGGCCTTAAATTGTGCCAGGATTAGATATTAGAAATGAAATTCTCTTTGAGAGAGTAGTCAGGTATGGGAATAAGTTGACCAGGGAGGTGGTGGAGTCTGGAAGTGTTCAAGAGGCATCTGGATGTGGCACCTGGGGATATCATTTAGGGCTGATTATGCTGTTGCTGGGTTGATGCTTGGACAAGATTATCTTGAAGGTCTCTTCCAACCTTGATGACTCTGGGATTCTGGGATTCTACTACTTCAGTGATCTTGTCAAGTAATTTCCTTTAGCTCTGTTCATCCTATTTTGTAATTACAAGTAACTGCAG
>NW_008246058.1:726155-806782 GCF_000691975.1 Corvus brachyrhynchos
CAGCAGGGACAGTGATGTTCCTGTTACAGGTATTCCCAAGCAGTACGGTGAAGGGTACCTTCTTTGCATTTTTTAAATATTCAAGAAGCAGACCTCCTCAGAGCCATATTTAACATCAAAATATATCACTCATGGCTTTTTAAGATCACTTGCTGTGTCTACTATGGTTCATTATTTAAGTGCTGTGGAAGGTACAAATAGCCTTATAAATGTTGTGAAAATATTTTCTTTTTTCACATTATGCCTCAGCTTCCCTACTGTGTGAACACTGATTACTTTCAGGCCAGTCAAAAACATAATGCAACTCTGTACATCTTCTAAAACAGAGTCCTGATAGGTTGTAGAAAATTCTCCAAGACTTCTGGAACCCCAATAAGCTCTAGGAAAAAGGAGCAGCAATGAGAGACTTAAGTCTTATATGTCTGGTTTATTCTTTTATTAACAAGAGCCCCAGATTAGTATGCCTTGCAAGTCATATTGCTTTACTCTTTGGAATGGTTTCAATCAGACTACCATGTGTAAGAAAAGCTGGCTCTGCCTCTGCATAAGCTGTTGTTTTACCTGTAACATGCTTTCCATTATTCCCTCTCTCCAAATCAAATTATGTACTCATGAAATCTAATTGAAGGTCAAATTCTAGTGCACTTACTCTGAGATCTGCTGAAGTGAGTGGAACAAATCCTGAACATTAAGAGAGATGGGTGACTGAACTGGGCTTTTCTTTTTTTTCACCCTGTACTCTAACTTTCCCACTATGTGCGAACATACGGTCCAGGTCAAATTTAAAAGTCAGTGAAAAAGGCATGAAAAGTTGACTCCTCCAACCTCCCACAGCTGCTTTCAGTTGTCCTGATGAACAATGCAGTTCTGTGCTAGTCTCAATCTCATGTCAGCTCATCATACACCTCTTAGTAGCCTGCACCAGAAAGGAGTTATCTCATAGATAAATTACTGCCTTCTCTGATTTATCTTGGAGCAAAGGCAGACAGTGTCTGGGGGAAGCTGGCTGGTCCAGGGCAACATGTCTCCAGTAAAACAGGATATGGTAGATAACAGGAAAAAAACGGTAAGTGCAAAGGGAGAATAGTGATACATGCAGAGTGATTAAAGAGTCTCAAATTCCTCTCTTTTAAAAAGTAAAAGTAAGGTGTTATGTTTTAAGTCAGTATAGTCAGAAATAGTGACAAGCAAATTAATTGGAAATGATTAGTCACTGTTTACAAACATGATGCTGCACTCAAAGAAATGATAAAGCTGTGAATTAAAGCAAACAAAAGGAAACATTTTTATCACAAAGGGCCTAATTAGATTGTAAAAAATCCTTATTATTGAGTGACATAGGATCCAAATGTACTATTAACTTGAGAAAGGCATCAGGAAAAGTTGTGCAGGTGCATTGAGTATCCCACCTCCAGCTCAGAGGATCCTGGAAGCCAGGGAGATTCAAGGATCGTGCTAATCATGTCCTACTTCTCACAAGCCTTGTCTAGACGTCTACTGCTGGAAAAGGTTAAACAAAATTTCATCTGGAGCCAGGATATGCATTATTATTTAATCATGGCATATAAACTGAGAATTAATTCCCTGTACTGTAATAGAACAATACTTCATATTCATAAATACGGGAACATATAAAGCCAAAATTCCTGCCAGATGCTTTTGGTCTGATATCAGATCTCACTTTCAAACCCTCATGACTATGGGGAGTGAGACCTGCAGATCGGAGTCAAAACATCCCAATGAGATTAAGGAGTCTTCTATTAGGACAAACAACACTTGGATTTTAGGAAGATTGATTATTAGATAATAGTAAGAAAATACAATGTCTAGCCCGCGGTGTTCTGCAACCACAGATTGCTGGAGTGTTCAATACTGGTTTGACAAAGCATCACTGAATGTTCGCTGTACTTATGTACATATTAACTACTGCTTTATCCTTCTACTCCTCCCTGAGCACTCTCTGTTTTCCACTACCAGAGAGAGTATCCTGAATGATGAACACTTGATCTGTTTGGTGTGGCTGTTCTGGTGTTGTTATGATCCTGTAGGTATCACCCATAGCTATCAGAGTCTTTGAAATAGCAATCAATAACAAGGATGAGATATTGAATAAAAGTACTGAGGCTAAAGAACTTTGTACTGTCTCTGTGCAGTCAAATACTGCCAGTTTCTTACTCACTTTCCCAAACAATCCTCACTTCAATGGCGTTGATGCGCCCTGCCTTACAAACATGCAGAGCACAAAGAGAGGTCAATGACAAACAAATAAGCAACTGAAATTTACACTCTCCAAGGATCCACTCCCATTTGGCTCTCTAGAGTTCATATGGAAAAGGAAGAAGCCATGACGCAGTTTCTACAAGGAAAACCAGTTCAGCCCTTACGTAGATTTCAGCAAAGAAAAAGTCTGTGTACACAGGCACTGGTTGTGCAAGAATTTGGTTGTCCTTTCAGCTTCCCCTGTTGAATGGTTCAGAATTCAGATTGTGCAAATTTGTGCTTTGGCATCAACTGAAAATAAATTTATTTAATTTGATCAACAATAATACAATAACTATTATCACTGATATTAGTTCTTAGCTAACTGACATTCTTTGTTTTTCTTAATATGGCTTGCTTCCCAAACTAAAGCCATGGAGCAAATCACAAAGTTGCTCTTGCAGAAAAGGCAGTACAAAAACAATTTGTTAATTATGTTTGTAATCATTCCTGGCTAGAGCTCTGTGAGTCAGTTTTTGGAAATATAATTTGTGGTTCAACCAGAGTTTAATGCCCCCAAATACTGCATATCTCATCCTCAAGGCAGAGAAAATTTACAAATTTGATGTCTCTACTTAAGATCCAAGACTTTCTTTCATGCAAAGTTTCCTAACTGCTATTTTTGCAGCCTACAAAGCTGTCATTGTCTCTCTTTCTTTTTTTAGACAGATATTTTTGCTTCTCCTGTCTAATCAAATCCTATTTGTTGTTCATTGCAGATAGCAGCTCAGGCAGTGTTATTTATGTGTATGAACACTGCAGGAATCTTCATTAGCTACCTATCAGACAGGGCACAACGTCAAGCCTTCCTGGAGACCAGAAGATGCGTGGAAGCCAGACTGAGACTAGAAACAGAAAACCAGCGACAGGTATGGTCACCAGAAAAAAAATTCCTATTTTTGTATTAACTGGTATTGATAATTGGACAAGACCAGGCTTTTCCAGCCTTGACTGCAGTGTGATACCACCTGATTTGTGGAGGTTAAGTGAGTTTTATGCTGTTGCTGCACTGGTGTGTATTGAGTTGATATGATATCTAAAAGATTTCCCCTGGGAAACAGAATGAATAGAGTGGCTGTTCATCATCCTTTCCCACACAAGAGCCCATCAAATGAAACAGCAACTGGCAGGTGCTTAAAAATGGTTCTTTACACAAGAGGGGTTAAGCTGGGGAACTTCATGTTTCAGAGTGTTGTAGATATTAAAACTTGTATTAGTCAAGTGAAAAATGTTCCAGAATCATCTGAACACAATCCTGTGCCACGTGCTCTGGGATGGCTCTGCCTGAGCAGGGATGCTGGAGCAGATGACCCACTGTGGTCCCTTCCAACCTGCAAGATTCTGTGAGTCTGTGAAAACTAAGCAAGTTAATGGAAGTGAACACTCTCTAGACAGAGGAAATACCAAAGCATCACTTCAGGCTCATGGATGGATTTTTTTGTATCTAGGAGGCCACCACAGCAAAGTATCACTGTTCTGTTTCTCTGTTCTTAAACTCTTGAAAAATCAGCTTTTGGCCACTGTGTACATTAGCACACTGGGTTAGGGGAACTTTTGATTGAATAGGTATAGTTGATCCTAGATGATCATCTTTTCCAATCCAAAATAAGAACTATCAAATAAAGAGAAATTTGCTGCTTATTATTTTGCACCAAGGGAGCAGCATCTGTATCATATATGTTACACTGCTGTATCATCCTCAGATGAATTTAGCCTTTCATTTTGCCCTGCTGCATAAATATGTATATTACTTCTCAAATTTATTTAATTTGCCCCCTGCAAGTCATGCTCTTATGCAGAGTTCTAGGAAGATGTCATGTTCTAGACTTCATTGACTAATGACTCAGTATGCATGACTGTGTTGAGTAATGCCAGGTATCTCTGCCACGACATCTCTGCAGCCGTTGCTGACTGAAAAGACTTTGAGGGATATTATCTAGGATGCTCTGTTCTCTTTTTAACTGCAGGATCATATTTTCATGCCTTTTGGGGATTTTGGGGTGTTTAGTTTTTTCCCTTTTTCTTTTTGTCTAATCTTCCATAAACTATTATTTTGTAAGCTTTACTTTCACCATAGTTTTCTTGAGGTCATTGTAAAAAACTTTATAAAACACTAACAAAAGATTCCCTTGTTCCATATTATTACAAGGTTTTCCCATTAGAATTATTTTATCCTCTCATGTAAAATGAAGCTTGTACAAAGACAAATATTTTGAGAAATTAAATTTTGCTGAACTTGTATTTTCTATTAGGAAAATAAAAACAGATTTTTTCCATTTGGGTGGGCAGGTTATTTTTTGTTGGTTTTTTTTTTGAGAGTGGGGAAGTAGTGGTTGGATCTGAAATATTTGTTTTCATTAAGTCAGGTTGACCTGTGCATTTTATCTTGGCCCAGTGCCTTGCAAGTCTTCAGGGCTGTGCTGTTCCCTGAGGGCAGAACTTCCTGGAGTGTTACCTCACTGCAGCTGAGATTCATCTATAACCAAACAAAGTAGTGTGTCACAGGCATCATATGACTGAAAATGCATAAGGGAATATGTCCTTGAGCCAAGGAAAATGCCCACAGGAGAAAAATACAGACAACAGGACACCAAATGAAAGATCTCTTCTAAAACTTAATTTAATAATAAACTAACTCAAAAATTTGGAAAATACCACTTTGAAATATCTCTGATTAATTTTCTTGGAACTTTGAAATTGTGTTATTATGCATACCTACATATATAAATATGTTTAATAAATTTTTCAGCTTTTCATTTGTATATGGAACAACAACATTAAAAAAATATTCCAATATTGGAACACCTTGAGGAATGGAGATCTTCTTTCCCTCAGCATTCTATTTTTTCCCCTTGCTTCTGAAGTAGCATCTCATTTAAGCAATGTTTAAACATATCTGCTTTAAGAAGACTGACAAGGTCACATTTCAGGCGACCACTTTTTTTAGCACTTAATCAGCACACATGCACCAATTCAGTGACTGCTAGCATTTTTCTGTCTTGAAGATAAACATTTCATGACACATGGAATCTGTAGTTCACATGAATGTAAAAAATCTTACTACATGTTAAAGTATATCACATTTTAAAAAGTAAGGATTAAATCTTGATAAAGTTTACTAAATTAATTCTATGACTTTCTACAAAATAGCTATAATATATGAAAGGGAGAAAAAAGGCGGAAAATGAGTATGCAGGACAATCGAAGAAATGTAGCTTCTGAAAATTTGAAAAATATGGTTGAGGAACTAAAAATGTGCAGAGAAAATAAAGTAATAATTATTTGTGTAATTCTTCCAGACAATAATGTCAGGAATTCAAAATTTTGTTCCGCTTCAATTTATTTCCCCTTCACTTCCCAAAAACTGTCTAAACTAGAGGTTTGTTATAGCAGGGTCAAGTTTTTTGTTGCTTTCAGCGGTGGTACTGCTACTTTTTATAGTAGTGGATTACTTAATTTAAATCTCTTGAGGCTCCTTTCATCTCCACACATCTTCTGCTTCTTCAAGTGAAAGTAATAGAAAATTAAAGTGTATTGACATGTCATATGTATGGTATGTCATATGAAATGTGACAGCTTGCCAGAAAGGTCCTGTAAGGTCTGTTTTTGTCTTTACTTTGTTTAAATCAGAAGACCAGTAAAATTAAAGTAAGAACATGAATTTTAACTCATGAGTTTTAACTCATGAAACAACACGAGTTTTAACCTACAACAAGGAGTGGTATGCTTGTCCATAAGCAATTGCAGAATGAGGCTCCAAGTTTATACAATCATGGAAGCTATATAAATGCTTCAGATATACTTCTATTGATTACTGTGTATTGTTAAAAATAAGAAATCAAGTTTCTGCTCTCTCAAAATGATCCTTCCAATTTCTTAATATCCCTTAGATTTATAATCTCTAATCCTTTGTCATTCTAATAATGATAAATGCTACTGCTATCATTATGCAGTATTGTGCAATGCCTAAAAGAGCCAGTTGTGGAAAGTCACACAAGTGTGAGCCAAACATATTATAATCTGTGTTTTAGAGATAAACAAGAGGTACCATTAGAAATGTGGAGCTGTACAAGGAAACAGTGATATTGCTAAGGAAGGATCTCTTGTTTTCAGAGGTTTTTAAGGACCCTTTAATGAGTATTTGTGGATTTTCTGGAATACAAATATAAACTTTGTATTATGTCAGCTCCTGCTGCAGGGATAATCGAGATTTTTCTGTATTTCCAGATACATTTCATATATATGAGCTGATATTTTTTCAGTGAAAGCAGTTTCACTCACTCACTTGCAACCATTGCATAAAGAGCAATGAAAATAGGAGGTGAAACCACCAAAATCCCACTAGGGATGAAAAAACATTTTTGTTGTTCTTCTGTTATGAATTAGATGTGGGGGTTTAAATAAGTTCCTGCCTTTTGCCCAGGCTTCTGGCAGCAGGCAGTAGCTTTATTGAGGTGGCCAGCACCCCAAAACCCACTCTTGTTTGCAAGTTCTTTAATAATGGCTGATTTAGTCTATTAGAGAATGAATTATTTATTTAATAGACACAAAATTAACAGACATAAGACTTAAAACAGACATTACTACACAGGAATAAGACAAAAAGAGGCAACTAGTGTTACACGCAGGGTTAAAGGTACCATCAATTTTAGAGCTAGTGAAGGAATAACTTAGGATCCGATGTTTCGTACCATCCAATTCATGATGGAGCACACATCGAAATCCTTTCCCTCAATTTCCAGGAAAGTAACCACAGAATTGCATCCAAACTTTGGAAAGAAGTCTCACATGCTTCTCAGGGTGTATGTAGGAGACTTCTGCCTCCGTGATAATTCATAGTACTTTCATAGTGTAAAGCAGGCCTTTTGGTCACCTATGTTTGTTTTCTTTTATCTCTTCCCACATCTGCTCTCCATACCAAGACGCTGATTCTTGGTTAGGCTGGCAGACCTTTTGGCACCAGGGGATGATACCTGCTGGGCCTTTGGCCCACCTGGGTTATCTCTCCTATTTGCACTGGCCCCCTGAGGTGTGGAGACAGGGGATATGCCCTGCCACATCTTCATGTTACTCTGACCTGAAATTTGGGCAGTTAGATGTCATAATGTGTTTTCCAGATGTCATTATTTTCCAGCAGTGTCTCCCTTTTGTGGGTTTTCAGGATTCAAGAATTCCTTGCGCTATTTCATTTTGGCTGTGAAGTTTTCCAGTTTAACACTCAAAGCCATTTTGTCATTCAGAAATGTCTGGGCCTGTGGTGTCTGAAAATCTGAATTAGCTCCATAGACTCATTTTCCACAGAAAATATCTTCAGGTGCAAGTTCAGCTTTTACACCAGTTGCAAATCTTTCAGTTACTGCACAGGAAGGAAGAGAAGGAAGTGCAGACCTGGATAATGCAAAAGGCTTTACGGAGCCTGGCTGGTCCAGGGTAACCTGACTCCAGTTTTGAAGTGACTCAGTTTCCAGTGTCCGTTTCCAGAAGTCTATATACAATAAAGCTCCTACATCTTTTTTCTTTCTGCCTCCCTCATCCCCATTTACTCTCAACAAGACTTGTAGAGAAAATTTTCAGAAGTATTTCAGAAAGAGAGGACTTTCAGTTGTATTTTCAGATCATCAAGGATCTGATTTTTTTCTACTGTTATCCTTTTGATTTTAAGCACCTGGGGTAGTTAAAAGTACATATTAGCATTTTCAATTACAATGAATTTCCTAATTCTAATTACTCTATTATGAAAATGAACAGTAGTGTAGCTACAAAGGAGAATTACTCCTGCAGTCATTGTTAATTATGTTTATGCACTTACCTATATGGTATTATCTGTGTGACACCAATTGGAAATCCCACCACCCTGTGAAACTGAGGGAACATCTGTGTCTACTTATTTGCCAATTTCCATTAAAAAATTAGAACTTTTGTGAAAATCTAAAACATTTCAGAGCTTGGCATAGTTAACAGAGACTCCACTGTTGATGAGTACCAGAAAGACTTTATCATCAAAAGATGAAAATATCAGAGAAGCAAGCTGCAGGAGGCAGCACAGACAAATGTGTTGCAAAAACAGCCTCAGTTTAGCAGTTATTGATAAAATAATCAATTTAAATAGTTTCTAATTAATCGTAGTTAGTGGCCTGTTCTTAAGAGATGTATTTATACCAGCCAACCAAATATGGCCACCACAAAATGTCCTCAATTTTGTTTTCAAAACATTGCAATTATAAATAAAAAACAAACATGAGGCTCTCTGTTTTCATAAATCTATTTTATTCCAATAGTATCATAGCTTTACACTACCTGTTTGAAATTTTAATTTAATATTTTCATTTTATGTCTACGTGTTTCAAAAATATTGACAAGCAGTGTTATGCTTTGTTAATGACCAAAGACACTATATTTGTTTTTACTTTGATTTTGTTGTAAGGACACAGCAGGTAATTCTGCTTTCATCTTATCTGGGCCATGAAAATAGATAGTCTGACTCACTTTCTTAATTAGCTACTGAAAACCCTTCAAAACCAATGAGTATGTGATTTCCCTCATTGTGAAAATGCTGTGAAATTGCCCTAATGAAGAGCAGAAACCTGAACTAAATTTCTTTTTCATTTCTATTTCTCAGGATACAAAATCCCTAAGTTTTAAATGAATGACATATTAAATCCAGACACATATTAAAATTATGACTTTATGAAGAATTGCATTCAATATATACGTCAGGTGTCCTAACTTGCTCTTTCTCCAATCTTTATTTGAAATTTTTTAACATTTTAAATCCTGAAATGCTATAATTTAATTATAAAGAGTCTCTCAGATAATTTTGTCATGCTGCCTTTTCCTGCACCACACATACATATGCCAAATTATACATATCTGAAAAAAATTATTATGTAGGGAAGTCAGGAATACTGTTGGGCAATAAAAGTTGTGCAGGAATATTTGACTAGCTGAAGCTAAAAATAGAGTCTTAAAAGGACTAGACAGGGAAAATCACAAAAGTTAAATAAGTAAAGTTATAGCTATAAGATTATAAAAATCAGTCCACCCCTTACCCCTTCTCTTGTAATAAGATCACAACACTACAGGACAGCTATTCATAGAAGAGGCATTTAGCCATAATCAGAAACTTCTCTTGTGTCATGGCCACACTTCAGCTCTCTATCCAAGGCTGCTCTAGACCAATGAGACTAATGAAGCCTGGACAAAGCAATAGGAAAATATGGATGGGAGGCTGCTTTCAAACTAAGCAAAGTTGTTAAAATATATCTTACTAACATGAATAACCTGGAGTCTGGACTATGTTCAGAAAAACCCAATAAATAGCCTCTCTGAAACATTTTATTTGCATTATTTCTAGTAGATTTAGAGAACCTAATAACATTTTATGAAGAAGTTGTTTTAGATCAGAGGAGAAAACAGTCCTTATCTGTTTGATTTTTACATTCGTCCTCCAGAGCTCATTCTTGTTCTCAATGTAGCAGGTTATGCATCATTCATGAGAAGAAAACTCTCTACCTCTTGTGCAGAGCTCACCAACAAGGCTGCTCCTACTGTGATAAACTATTGGGAGGGAGTAAACTCAAATCAGAAACAAATCCTCCAGGTTTTATGTTCTGAAAAGCCAATTAGAGAAAATTAGTCTATTTCAGCACTACATTTGTGCAGTGTCAGTACAGTTACCTAGTGCTAGAAGTTACTAGAGCCACAACGCATTAGTCTTTTTAGCTGTATGTCTAAATCCCTCTCCAAGACAGTCCTCAGCAAGCAGATCCCTTTCTATGCAGAAATAATCTCAAATTCCACAAAGAGAAGGTCTTCTTATGTGGAAATAAAGCTCCTTCTTAATATCTTCCTTAATCCTTATGAAAATATTCTTGGGCATCTAACACACTGGCAGAAGAAATGGAGCTGAAGGCAGAAGGGTTGGTGGGGCACAAGCACTGCTTGCCTCCGGTCTTGCAAGGAGGACTCGCTCCAGAAGGTCAAGACTGGTATGAAACCTGATCCACTGGGCTTCCAGGGGTGCTTCCCATCAAGGTGGGACAAAGATGGGCATCTGCAAGTTTTAATGAAGGGTTTGGTCAGATCAGTGGGGAGCAAGAAGAAAAACCTTTCTACATTAAATGGTGTAATGAGAACAGTCCCCTAAGAGAATACCCTACAGGCAATTCCTCCCTGCGAGTTCTGCCACTGGCTTACTGAACACGTACTTTCCAGGTAATCTCTTTCTCATAGGGGATTCCACAAATCCAATTAAATCTCATTTCGAAAGTCAAAACAGTTTGGATGTTGTTTCATTTTATTTGCATAAAGGATTAGAGCTCACCACCTGAAAGAACCGTCTGTCCAGGTGAGAAGAGGATAGTTTTGTTTTCTAGGTATGATCACACATTCTATCTTTCTAGTATGGGTATCAGGGCTGTAAAATGAGAAGACAGCCCTTAGTCTTCAGAACAATCTGCTGTTGGCATATTTAGTCTCTTCTGCCTGTTATCTTTGGAAAAACTGTAATCCTGCCTTAATCTCTTTTTCCATTAAAAAACCTGTTCTCTTTGACCATTTGCTTCCTTCTACCTCTACTTCCAGCGGATTTTTTTTCACACTTTCCCCTGCAAAAATCCCTATTTCCCACGGCTTTAAGAAGCTCTCTGCAGATTGATGAATTCTGGGGGTTTTTTGGTTTTGGTTTTTTTTTTAATTTTTTAAAGCAGCTTATATGTTATGTAGGTTTTATCAAGCTCTTACAAATCTAGAATTTAATCAACTGTCAGTACTTTGCAACCTCTAAAATAAGAGCAGATTGGACTGGGATTGGAAAGGACACTTTAAGAGGGTTAAACACCATAAAGTCTTGTGTATATCCATACATATATATGTAGATATACATACACTGGTAGTAAGACTATTAAAATTTCTCTGACTTGGTATGAGGCTAAAGTCCAGATTTAGTTTAAAAAATAAAAGAATAATCTTAATTTTAGACAGCACACAGTCTTTCTTTATAAAAATGATTTAAAGTGCTCCATATTTAAAAACTATGATCACAATAACTGAGGCTTTATTTTTAAAAGACAAACAATAAACTCACAATTTTAAAAAAACTATGAAATCATCTGGTTAGATATTACATTTGAGTATTTTTTTCTCTCTTGATAGGAACCAATGTGTTGACTGTGAGATTCTAAGAAAAGTTTCACATTTATCCAGACTTTCTATTATCTTAGTATCTTTCTCTAAAGAACCATGGTCCCCACAAAAAGTGTTTCTTGATGTTGCTCCATTAGCACTTAGAGGATCAAACTCTAAGTATAACTTACTGGTCAATCTAGCAAAATGAAGGAATGTGAAAAGTTTCTATTGTTCTTCCCAATCCATTTCCATATTCTGATTTAGTAAGTGACCTGTTTTTAAAGTCCAATAACAGACTTTTCTTCCTCATTTTTGGGGGAAAGAAATATTTACATGCACTTATGATTTTGTAGATACCAGGATGTACATTTACTACATCTTGTCTCAAAAAAACCCATTACTTAACCCATTTGCAGTAGAAACCCAAACATTGTAAAGTCAGATTTAAATGTTGTGCCTTCACTTTCACTGCTGGTGTTTGTTTCTTGTCATCAAAGCATAATCCCCACATTTTGGTTTCAAATAGAAGTCTAAGGTAAAATCAAGATAAGAATTATCTGCTGCCTTCTCTTCCATTCCTTGCAAATCCGGAGTGGTCACATGTACTCGAACAGAATAATGAGATTTACAGCCAATGCCAGAGACATGGGAGTCAGACCCCTGAACTGCAATTCATATAGGGGAAAAATCCCAGAGTGTCAGCTCTTGAGGCATGGGAGCTTCCCCTCGAAGAAATTAGTGAGAAGGAAACCTCGTTCCTAGTAGATGGATTTTTGGATTTACTAAAGATGAAACTCCTGTGTGGTACTTTGATCTCTAAACTAGGTTGTTCAATTGTCATGCTGGCCAACAGTGAATGAGACTGACAGGATTTTGGTGGCCTGTGTCTCCTGTGTTTTCAGCTCTTTGCTAAAGAGAGTGGTGTCTGAAAAAAAAGCCTTTTTCAGAGCTGCCACTGACTAGTGACCCTTGCTGATGTGTCAGAGAAGTGGACAGAGAGGGAATGAGTAAGGGGAATGAAATAGTTTCAGCCCCCTAAATTGATGAGACACTTCTACCAGCTGGGCTGCCATACAGTTATCTCTGCTTAATAAAGAGCTCCAAGCTCCAAATTCAACAAGTTAATGCCTCTGCTCTCAATATACTTACCAATTTTAAGGTCATCTTTCTTTCTAGTTCAGGATCAGAACTCTTAGGGTACTAAGAAACTTTCCTTTGTGCCCTAAAAGTACTGTAGGAGGACTCTAAAATTAGTGTCCTTACAAGATTCTCAATTAACAGAGAGACTCTGTGGTCCAGGTAGGGGCTTTAAATCATCTGACCATGACCAGTACCAATTCCAAGATAGACAAAGTTACTGATGCCATTACTGAGATAATCTAAGGCAAGATAAAATATTTGGATTAATATTTATAAAAAACTTATGGTCTTTCACACTATCAGTATTCAAGTGCCCATCTACAAGCCTGTTCAGAGGGGTTTGATTTTCAGGAGGACTATTGCTCCCGCTTACTGAAAGGAAATTTTATCCTGCTTGTGCTGCTTAGTACTGGAGTCTTAAAATTCTCTGACAAAGTATATCCCTTGTTTTGACCAGAATAAATGACCTTGTAGCTCTTATTAATCTTGGTGTTCTGCAGTGATTTAGGCATATAAAGCTGAACAGTACAAGGCATGAAAGCCTTCTTTCTGATATTTTCCATGTCATTAGTTGCCATAAAGACTACTCTTGAGAAATGTGTATTTTACTGAAGTTGTCTAGCAATTTTCAAAACAGCCCAAAAAAACCTAACAAAATGGAAAAAGAGACGTCTAAATCAATAGAAAATAGAAACAGTGCAGAAGAATTAAATGAAGATTTAACAGCAGATAAGTCAAAGCTGTTCCAGAGAAACAGCACAATAAGCATTAAAGTCAGATGGTGCTATTCTGATATTTTAGAACAAATTTGAATTGTAGGAGATGTTTTTTGCTCATTTTCTATTCCAGTAAAACAAGGAAAAGCTTAAGATTATGCTTTTATGGAATCATTCCCCAGTAGTTTTGAAAGTAGTTATCTTTCTCCTGTTCTTTAGCTCTGACTCCTGTTTTCCTTGCAAACTAATTGAAATTTATGGAAGCAAATACACCAGAAGACAGTACAAAGGTTTTTGTCCGATGTGTCTTATTTCCATATAAATCTTTTTCTTCTGAATATTTGTCTTGTCTACTACTGTTTAATAAGGAATAACTAACAAAAAAATCATCATGATATTTGGAAGAAACAAAATTACAAAATTATAAAATATGGTTTTCCATTATTAGACAAGTCTAATGGATTATTGTGGAGCTGGAGAGTATCACTTGTCCAGCTCAGGGATCCCCAGCATAAGTATAATATGGACCTGTTGGAGCAAGTCTAGAGGAGAGCCATGAAGATGATCAGAGAGCTGGGGCACCTCTCCTATGAAGACCAGTTCAAAAAGCTGGAATTGTTCAGTCTAGAGAAGAGAAGCCTCCAGGGAAACCTTATAGAAGCTGCCAGTACCTAAAAGGGCTAAGAGAGAGATGGAGAGGGGCTTTTGATAAGGGCATGGAGAGGTAGGACAAGGGGCAATGGCTTCAAACTGAAAGAGAGTAGGTTAAGATTACATATTAGGAAGGAAATCTTGACTGTGAGGGTGGTAATGCATGGGAAGAGGTTGCCCACAGAAGTTGTAGCTGCCCCATGCCTGGAAATGTTTAAGTTGGATGGGACTTTGATCAGCCTGGTCTAGTGGAAGGTTTTCCTGCCCATGGCAGGGAGGTGGTGACTGACTGATCTCGAACATCCCCTCCAACCTAAACCATTCTATGATTCTGTGATTAATGTTCACATCTACAGGATAGGATGGTAATACAAATTGTTTTGTAACTCCTGCTTTTCACCACTCATCTTTCTAACAAGTTTGGGTTTCACGATGAAATTTAAATCTAACATGATCTTCATTCAGGAGACAAAAAGTCATATATAAGGATTCAGAGGATCTGTAATTATTAACAATTGTGTGTACTCAATACAGACACTCAATTTGAGAGCACTTAGTCTGAGACCAGTAGTTCCTACTGCCTAAGCTAAAAGACAGCTCAACCAACAAAGCACTTTCAGGAGACTATTTCATGGTGTGCTCCCACCCACTCCCGTGCAAGTTAGTGGTACTCATGTGGACTTACGACGAGTTGATTCATTGTACCAGTGCCATAGTGTAATCACTGCCTGCAGTCAGCTTCATGATCAACTCTGTTACTACTAAATTTAATTTTATAAATATTTTTGTAAATACTTTGTAGAGGAATAATTTTTTTTAATTAAATATACATGCAGCAGCAGTAACAGGTACCATGCCAAGAAAAATGACAGAGAGGGTTGCTCCATGACTTCCCAGCATGTTACAGGATGAGCTAAATATTTATTAAGCCAAAATGATACTGGGAAGGCATAAAAACAAAACTGGCAGCCTTGGAATCATCTTGCTACATCTCAGGAACTTCAGACTAAGGCACTAAAACTGTTATCCCCTTAAACAGCCAACTGGGTAATAAAAAAGACACCTCCTTTTACACCTGGCAGTAGACTGTTAGTCATCAAGCCCTGCCAAAATTTTGTAATGTGGCTTCAGGTACCTGAACCATCAAACCATTCACCATCCAGCCAAAACAAAGGACCAGCAGTACCTTGCAGTTCTTCCCTTCATCATGTGCTACATATATTGTTTTATGCTGTTCTGGATAATAGCATTGAGGAAACAGTTGGATAACATGCCCTTCCTATGAGAATTGTGTGTAAAAAAGCTTTTTCCTTTCATTGCCACAAACTTTGCAACACTTCTCAGTTAATAATTGATTAGACACTGTTATAAAGGGTCATGACTCTCAAATACTGTGTTATCAGTTTGGTTGAGACTCTAGCTATGTTTCATAGACAAAAGCTAAACAAAAGGAGACCCCAAGACCTCCTGTGTGATCTGGCCTTGTTTCTCTTTGAAAACAGCTGATGCTTGAATAGAACATCCAGCCAAGGATGGGATGATTTGGAATAGTAATTGACTGAGTGATTAAAATAAAACAAAGTTGATACAGCTCATATCACACACTGCAGCAGTAAGTAGGCTAACAGGCATCCTCAAAACCCCACAAGTCTGAATAGGTATTGCAGTTCCTTCAATATTTTTTAATTAACTCCCATTGTCTCGATGACACACAAGAAAGAACAGCTGCAAATAGACTGTCCATTGTACACTAAGTAAGCACGAAGGAATTTCTCTTCAGAGCAGTTCATCATTAATGAGAGGTCCTAATTTCCATTTTCTAGAGTGGCATCTACAATAATTACATCTATTCTGAACATTGTCAGAGTTTCAGTAGAAAACAATACCATTTTTATCTACTTCCCTTAAATGTAATAAAAGCTTGTGCTCCAGAAAGACTAAAACTCCTGCTCTGAATGGCCCTTCTCACATCCTATTAAGTTCAGTATTTAAGACAATAAAACCTCTCTGATATTAATTGGAGATGTTGTTAAAGACAAACTTGATGGTTCTAGAAAAATGATTCTTAAAAATCAAGATGAAAAATGTGAAACAGTTTCTCTAGAGCATCTATTGTTAAACACTTTTGGGGTACGCCCACTCCAGGTTTACATAAATGTCTTGGGAACAGCCATAAGCAGCATGATTCAAAATCCAAAGACATCCATGACATCTGTGTAGGTTCCCCCATTTGGTGGTACATGTAGAGGAGGAAGAGCAGAATCTGAACTGACATGGCAGTCAAGAGGGGCTTTTCATGCCTTGGCAAAGCCATCCCCAATAAAGGTGATGTGAAACAAAGGAAAATCTATACCACCTAAGCGGAGCTTGTGCAGGGAGCTTATGCAGATGGCAGACCCTGCAGGGGTGATGTCCTCACATCACCTACAGGGAAACCTTGGGGAGTTTGATATTCATCTTAGCAATCTCCTTGAGATCCCAAATCGCTTGTTGATGTTTTGTGCTTGTTGGTGTTTTGTTCTCTTTGATCAGCCCAAGTGGAAAGGTCTCCAGTTTTTATTCACAAGACTGAGACCTTGTGCACTGGTTAATTGACTCTTCTCAAAAACTGCTGCAAAGGTCATTATTTATTCATCAGGGACATGTCCCACTTCTCCATGAATGTGCCTAGCTATGTTTGTGCAGTTGTAAGCACTGGCCCCCCCTTATTTCAGTACAAGTGACCCAAGGGATCTGTGCACGCAGACCACAGCGAAGCTGTCCAACAAAGAATGACTATTGCAGATGCATAAAACAGTAAATGGGCCTTAGAGTCAGTATTAGTGTTAAATTACAGTCTTGAGACTTTAAATAGATGTGTGTGACTCATTAAGTTAATTTACTTATCATTGCAGGATTTGTTTCACTGTTGCTAAATTTTCCTGAAGGAGTAGATTGGGTAGGAGTCAGCTCCATATTTAAAAACCTCCTAAACTAGGTGACTGCACGCTCTTTACATCTATGGGCTCCTACTACCACTGACTGAGATCTAGTCAATACAGGCAACAGAACCCAGAGAGACCCATAGTGACAACAAAGGAGTCATTTACATCTGACCTGTTGAGTATCTCTTCAGATTCATTGGATGAAATGGAAGTTTGGGCATAACTACATTGTAGTCACAAAACTCAGGTGTCTGAATGCAGACCTGAATTCTACCATCAGTTTGTTGCATTTAGTGATTTTTACTGGTCTTTTTTCTTTACCAGGGTTATTCTTTGGGTTAAAGGTACTTTTTTTTATTTATTTACTCTAAACTCTGCTCCATCTTAAAGGCGAGGGCTGATTCATCTCATGAATTGTTATTAGAAGAATAATTTACCAGCTCTTTTCTGGAATTCCTTTGTTGCTATTTTCTTTCTTCTATGTCTTTTCTCTTGAACAAATGTATCTCTGTTCCTTTTCAAACCATTTACCACTGCTGCTGCTTACCTTTGAATTGTCTCCACTTAGTCCACTGCTCAACTATCAAGCTTTCAGCAGAGCTGGGGTAATGGAGTGTTGCAGTGGGGATTAATGCAACATGTATAAGACAGCGAGGCCCATGGAAAAGAAATATGGACCGATTCTTGGTAGATGCTTTCAGAGGTGTTTATTTTCCAGCCGCATGGCCAGAGCTCTGCCAAGGAACTGCTCAATCACGGGACCGCCAGGGTCCTCTCTGCCCAGGAGAACACAAAACAACCAGTGGGGAACAAGATTGGCCAGGGAGCAGGGAAACCCCGTGCCTCTACCCCAGGGCCCCTCTCCCAGGACCCCATGGCGGGGGGAAGAACCGCAACAATGGAGTTTCCTTCACCCTAGAGTTCATGACACTTCATTAGGCCTTTCTCTGTAAGAGAAGGAATTTTTTCTTGTGTGTTCCCCTCCAGCTCTAAAAATGCCTTCCAAGAGAGACTGACTAGAAATGTGAAGACTCTTTGATCATGCAAATAGTAAGGTACAGAGGACTATGAAAAAATGGCAATTTTTTTCTCCAGGATTATCTACTGGTCTTTTCTATATGACCTCCACACATTTGTGGTGTTCTTCTGCACCACAGTATCTAAATCTGTGAAATAGGAGCCTGGTTCAGCATCCCCACCACCTTTCAGTGTAGTGTGATGTAAGAGCAGCTTGGAATAGCAAAGGACAGCTGATGCTCGTAGAGGGAAAAATTTTCTGTCCTTTCAATGTTTCAGTACCAGAGAATTGAAGGTAGCTGAAGTGCCTCATAAAAATATATGTAGACACACACATACACACTTCAATGCTGCTTTTCTTGCAGCGCTCCTCCTTAGCACAACATACATCATACCAAGTAGTGACATGAGCTGTATATGAGCCTTCAACTGTGATTCCAGCAAAGGCTCATCACATGCTTCAGTATAAATGGAGGAGGGCTGCTACAGAGGCAAACTAATTAACCTCAGTTTTATGGGTCACTGCCAGATATTATGTGCAGACAAGAATGTTTAACTTACCTTAATGAGTAGCATGAAGGTTAAGATATCAAATGTACTAAGCACAATTTTCTTGCCTTAGTGAACATGTGCCAAGTCAACTATGCTTTATTTTAAATAAACTTTCTAGAGGCATTGCTTGATACCCCCTTGGGCAAATGCAAATAAGGAATGTAAGATTTTCCTATTGGGGAAAAAACCCCATTCTCTATTTAAGCCATATATATAAGAAGGAACTGACCTTTTTTTTAATGTTCTCTTATCATAGATTTTATAAACAGCTCAATAACAACAAGGATTTCCTCTTTCTTTCTTTTTTGTTTAATCTCCTTTTTTATTATTATTTGTATTCCAATTTATCGTCTTACATGGATAAGGTAGGAAATAACATATTTCTTTCTATAGTGAAAAAATTTAGTATTATTCTGAATGTATCTTCACAAGAAGTCATTGAACACTTTAATCATACAACTCCCTGAAACACTGATCTGATTTGTTCAGAAGGTGGCTTTATTTTTTGGTTATATTGAGCTATGTATCTTAGTAGTGAAGGAATAAGAGAATATATAGCCTAAGTGCCTTCAGTTATAGGAGGCTTAAGGACAAAAAACGTTAAAAATATTTCTGGTTCCTAGACTACCAATGAGCAGCTCTTTGCAAACATGCCCTCTTAAGAAGCCATAGGACATTCGCTTGTGAGTGAAGCTACCTGAGGACTAGATGTTCCTGTGAAAACCTGGGTTTCCAGGAGTGTAAAGGACTTCCTGAAGGACTGGTTTTCTTCTTGCTATCACAAGCATCACATCCAGTGTTTACACATCAGAAGAATGAAGGATAGCAGAATTCCCAGGTGGAAAGTATGGAAGAAAGTCAAGACAAAGCAAATGTGCTAAAATTAGAACCACTTTGTATGGGAAAACAGAAAGTCTGATCTTGGCTATTTCCCAGAATTAAGGATGATCTCACTACTCACAGCCTGCTCTGCATCAGCTATTACTTGCATAATTTTTTCGTCGCTTCCTCACAAAGGCAGGTCTTGATTTAGTAAAGGTTTTTAGAATAGGTGGATTAAATAGTAGGAGAGTCTTGGTTCTCTCGTCTTCTCTCAGCATGTTATGCAGGAAGGAGCACAGGAGAAAGCTGCCTTCTCGGAGTGGAGTGTAACAGGTGTGCTCCAGTGGTGAAACACTCCTGTGCTCCAGTGCAGCTTTTGGCAGCTTGTGTTCTCCCCTCTTTAGCAAACATATAGTTCAACTCAGCTGGGGCTACCATCTAGACAAATGGAAGTGTTTACCCAAAATGTGTTTCCATCAGAGCTGAGGATTGTTTTACTAACTACTGACTAAGACTGCTCAGAGTAAGAATTCTTCATGATCTGTGAAAGTTGTAAGTTAGTAGTGATATCACCTCCTATGAAAGCTAGGGAGGGATTCCTTCATTTATTCAGATGTTTCATCTATGGCTACATTTCATCCATGACATTGAATCCTGCTGGCATAAAAATCATTATTGTCATGATTGTATTGCTCGTCTCTCTCATTCCACCCATCATCCCTCTTTGGTTTTTCTTGTTCTCTCTCAACAAATTTTCACCCTCAAGAAGGGGCATAACCCACAGCATGCATAATATGAGATTATTTTATATCCTCCTAATATCAAGTTACCTCAAAACAAATTCAACATCAATTTCTTTGACAGAAAAGGGAGGGGAGGGGAGGGAAGGGGAGGGGAAGGGAGCGGAGGAGAGGCGAGGAGAGAACTTTATCTGTGTTCTATAGTCCACATATGCGCCTGATTTGGAAGTTTAAATCTCATTTTCCCTAGATATATACTATTCCCCAAAATGTTGTTTGAAATTTGGTGATAAGTAGCTTACATAGCTAGCATTCTCTTCTTTAGTTCAAGAATATTTCAGTATTTGCAATCCTGTAAAGTAAAAGAAAATTGAAAAATTATAGCTTTGCTTCAGATTGATTGGGAGTGATATATTCCAATACTGGACAAAGCTTTCTAATCTAAAAAAAAAGAGAGAGACTGAGGCAAGAGGACACAATAACAGTATTTTAATACAGAAGGATTATTACAGAGAAAGGAGCAATCAATAATTATCCATTCGCAATTTGGAAGGATAAAAAGAAGGTTTAATTTGCAGAGAAACAGATTTGAGTTGGATACTTGCAAAATCTGTCAAAGCCATTAAACTGATGAATCACTGAAGCAGGGACATTCTAAAATCTCTCAGGGGATGATCTAGGGCTTTCACAAAAGAATTTGATTACTTTTTGAGGGCTTGCCTGACTGTACTTAGAGGTAGTTAGTTAGAGCATGGTGCTAATAACCATGATTGCAGGTTCGAACCCCAAAAGGGACAGTCACAGAAGAGCTGGACTCAGTGATCCTTGTGGGTCCCTTCCAAATCAGAATATTCAGTGAAATTCTGTGAAAATTCTGTGGTTAATTATATTATAACAGGGCTGGAAACAGCAATGGTGTGTATATGTATATATCTCCTAATACACTAATATTAGAAGTACATGTGCACTAATATGCTCTGATAACACCGTGTTTGCACACTAATAATAAACTAATATACTTGAATGCTATACTAATATACATTAAAGATTTACATTATAAATAAGCATGTGTATGTATATAAACACATCTCAAATGTTTACTCTTCCTGAGTGTTCTTGAAACACAGACAAAACTAATTAAAAATGTTGAATATGTTCTCCAGTCTTCCTACTTGAGAGGGCCAGTTTGAATGGCTTCATGTGCACTCATTTTGTTCTTCCTTACCTAAACCAGAAGCATGCTGGACTCTGGACTCAGTTTGAAAAGGTGAATTATCACAAATGGTCTGAGCTAGAATTTTTAGAGAGGAGGGTCACATCTTAAATAACCAATTATCCAGATCTTTAAACAGGGCATTGTGAAATACCAGTTCAGATTGGTACTGAGACTTTGGTTTCCTCTTTGTTTTAGGAACGGCTGGTGCTCTCTGTGTTACCACGGTTTGTAGTCCTGGAAATGATAAATGATATGACCAATGTAGAAGATGAACATTTGCAGCACCAGTTCCATAAGATCTACATTCATCGTTATGAGAATGTCAGGTGGGTGGAGTAGCCTCTCTGTAATGTTTAAGGTCTCAGATGCTGCTAAATGACTCTTGTTTGAAGGTTTCCCTTCTGTTGCTTTATTCATTCATAAATTAGAAAATGAGTGAACCCTTGTTTAATTGAGCAGAGAAGCATTTTGGTGCCTTCTTGTATTCATCAGGATGGCTGGATGCCACTGCAATGGCAAGACCCATTTGAACCAAACAATGAGCCTGGACCAACTGTGTCTTTTTTTCACTTAATTAAGTGGTCAGGATTGCACAGGAATGTGCCTACATGTGCACACATATTCTGCCACAACCTGCTGCTTCACCCCACACACTGAAGAATGAGATGGAGACTTGTAAGATGCTCTCAAAGATGGTGACCTGTTATATGGTTCCTCCGCTTAGGAGCCATTTTCATTTAATCAGTCTTATTATTAATTTCTTAATCCCATTTCTTTTCTTTATTCCTCTCTCTAAATTTTGTTTTTCCTGAAGTTAGTTATCAGAAAGGTGATAATTATCCTATGAGCTGCTACTCGAAGTAATTAGTCCTAATTGTACACTTACACCAGAATGATCAAGTTCCACTCCATGACATTACATAATCTTGATTTTATTGTAGTTCCCAAAAACCAAAATTTTTTTAAGCCACTAGCGTTTTCCATATTAAATGGAAATATGTCTTTCCCAAAAACACAAGGGCAAAATATTGAGTGACCATCATTAAAATCATCATTGAAGAAAGTGAAAAATAAGCATCCTTGGATATAATGGTAGATAGTTTGCTAGGAAAGCATGTACTTTGCCTTTCAATGAAACCAAAATATAACTTTGTCTGGACAAGTTCAATAAAAATAATTTGCACTTCTGCAGAAGAGTAAATTGATTATTTGCTGCTTCTGTGGCCATGCAGTAGCTCAGACATATTATTTTATTAAATCTGGTTGAAAGTGTCAAGGACCCTCATAAAGGTTTGGGTTTCACTGAATTAAAACCTCTTCCATTAACCTTTTTCATACTCAAAGTGTTGCTGTAGAAGAATCAAAACATGGAAAAGATGGCCTTTTTCTTTTAATGCAAAAGGGTTGTATTCAGGGTGAGAAGTCGAACCATATTTTATGCTTGAAATAGATTTGAAATTAAGATTCTGCGTGTTTTAAAATGTAGATACTGGTTGGCTTCTATGAATGCTTCTAGAAACTAGATCTTTTCAAAACTAGGTTTCACCTTTTTTTTTTCCCCTAAATGTTGAGTACTGAACGCTACCTAAATCAGTGCTATATGAATCCTTAAAATTAATAACCTGTTAGAAATTTTTCTTGGTTTGATAACTAAAAGTGTAGAAATCAGTAGCTGAAAAATTTTAATCTTTATAAATTTAGTCTATTATTACTATTCATTCCTCTTTGAGTCACTTGGTATTTTACCTTTTAATTTTATTTCTTCTCACCGGTAAAAATCTTACCGAGTTTGTGAGCATCTTGTTTAATCCTCAGCCAAACCTTTACCAGTCCATAAATTTGAAGATCAATTGTATTATCAGTAGACAACATGATCATGACTGTATTTATTATTGCTTATATTAGAATTTCTCAGACGTTGTCAAATTGTGATCTTGTACAAGTCACCACCTAAAGTGATGACTTGTGAAAAAAAATCTTCTGCTACTCTGTAACACCAGTTATTAGTTGACTTTCAAGTGCTAATAAGGTTTGTGCCAGAATGATATGTGTATTTTTGAACATCACTACTTTATAAAGTAGCCAATACTCTCTTTATCTAAAAAGTACTGAGCTATTATTTGCTTTGGTCTGGGTGGTATCTTGCACACCAGAGACTTTGTGTGTGCTTATGTTTCTCTATATTCACATGTGGTCATTTTAGGCACAGTGAGCAGTCAAAAGGCTAGAAAAATAGCTGGATGTTCAAACACAGGTTAGAGGTCTGTTTGCAAGTAGTTTGTTAATGGAGATTGTACCACAACTGCACGCACACAAGTTGATACACCTAAATTCAAAGTATGACTGCACTGGGCTCCGTGCAAATTCAGTAGAATGAAAAAGGAATTAACCAATTAAAGATTTGTACCTTAAAAAGGGAGCACTATAGTTCTAACTCAGGTATTTCTGCCAAATGCCTAAAATTAGATGGAATAAAACTGGCCTTAGCCAGGTGTATCAAGACTGTCACAAATCTGTCTGTAGTCTTAGGATTTGAGTCTTATGTGATTTGAAAATACAGAACTGCATGACTCCCATTTTTGGCAAAACTTTTTCTCACCCTTAGCAGTATCTTTTTAATCCCTTCAATATTTATATTCAGTACTCCAGAATGTACAGAGGTCTAGAACAAAGGTAGTATGACTTCAAATGTAGTAAAATGACCCTTCCACTAGTAAAATACAAGATTACTTAGACACTCAGTAATTAAGTGAAATCAACTGAAACACTAATATATTTTCTCGTTTTTTAGCATTCTTTTTGCAGATGTTAAAGGATTCACCAACCTCTCCACAACTCTGTCAGCCCAGGAGCTGGTCCGAATGCTGAATGAACTCTTTGCCAGATTTGATCGACTAGCACACGTGAGTTAAACACAGTTTATTTGCAAAAAGAAGAAACCAATTCTATATTTGGGAGCTTTGGGAAATACCCTCTGATCACTTTGAACAATATATGTGCAGATTTTCCCCACAGGGATTGTATATCGCCATTGAGGTTGGAAGACACTGATAAAGTTTTATGAAAGATGATGAGTTCTGATAGCAAGTGAAAGCTGATGTTGTTGTCAGAACTTTGGGCTTCTGTAGTGCTGGACAAAGAATTGTAGGAAAGCAGACCACCCACCACATTTTCTAGGGAAGTTTCATACTTCTGGTACTTGCTGGATTTTTTTTTTTTTTTTAAGACCATAGCTTTATTTTTTCTTTTCTTCTGTGAAATGGGGAAGGTTAAAAGACCTATTCATTTAAGGTCATCTAATCAGTTCCCACAGCCATTGTTAGTTACTAGCAAGGTTTACACTCTTTAGGCTGGATTCTATCTAACTCAACAATGAAATTAATTAAACACAGCAGAGGAAATTATTACATCAGGAAAAGTAGTTGCTACTTAGTGAGCACTCATCGGAAAAAAAGCGAAGCACAAAAATACAAGCAGAACACATGCTCAGTTTTGCTAGGCTTGCATTTTTTTTATGTTTCTTTGGTCAAAATTTAATTTGACTATCTTTAAGTGTCAATATCTGAGCTGACTAATAAGGCTTCTAAGTGGAGGCAATGAAGTACATTTAATGGAGTTTATCTTATCATTTATCCAGCCAAATGTAGGTACCTACTACAGGAAAATGCTAATTGCACTCTGAATATCATAGACCATGTTATCTATTTACTATAAGGAGAACCTAAAGTGGCTTAGTCTGATGTACAGATTTACATCCCTCACTGTGTTTTACTCATTTACGGTTCAAGGTTATGGGGTATTTGTACATTTATTGCACGGTATCAGTAGGACCCTTGTGGTTCTCTCTCAGCTTACACATTAAAGCCAAAAAAGACAAGACTTCTGTAATTATTCAAATTTCTTTTGAGTCAGCTATTTTTATCTTAAATAGTAATGTGTTTTCTCATGTACATAGTGATGCCACAGCCTATTGACTGGGCACTGGCAAATTAGTAAATGCAACCTACAATATTTGCTCTGCAAACAAAAAACCCTCATCAACTCTGGTCTACATTGTAAACCAAGCCAGGTGAAAGAATTACCTCAGTCCTGTCTTAGAAAGCTTATAGGGGTAATGTCTGGTTTTGTATGGCTTGATAAAAATAGCTACTTTAACTGAAGAAACATATTTTACACCAAATAAAATGTGTGTGTGTACGTCACAGAAATATTTTAGAAAGACTATGTATATAAAATGCCTTATTGCCTTGCTTTACATTTCAGTTTTAGCTAGCATTCATGATCATTAACCATATTTTCTAATCATTCCATAAGCTATATTTAACCAATACTGACTTTGTATAGAAAGATTATATGCAATAAAGGAGTTAGGAACAAGGAAGGCATTTACATTTAAGTCTAATCCAGTGAATTCTCCCTCACCTGCCACTTAATTCTGAATTCAACTTCCTTCCTGTATTTTTTTTTTTTAATTTTATGAGAACTGAAAATTTTACTTCTTTAAATGCCTGGACATTCCCCCCTTCTTTGTGGCTTGTCACACATCTCCTACTTAAACCTTCTAGAAATTTTTTTGTTGCAGTTCTAAACTCAAATCTTCATGGAGAACATTGAATGTGCCACACAGGAGTAGGTATCCCAAAAATGTAGGTGAATTTATTTTAAAGAAACAGTAATAAATATATCAGTCCCTTTTACAGAGCCAAGAATTTCTTATCCAGAAATCTGTGGTTTGGGATGAAAGAACTTCTGTGTCTGCAAAACCTGATCATCAGGATGGTCACCTCTCAAGTGAATGTCCCAGTCAGTAAATTCAAGGTTCTAGGCTCCTTCATGCATTTTCTTTCCTAGTCTGGGAATTTGATTTTCTTTTTAACACATCATTGATTAATCCACTGGTCTAGAACATCCATACATCCACTGGTCTAGAACAATCCTCTGAAAGGTGGAAGCCACAGGGAGGAATCACTGCTGAAACTGAACTGGTTTGCTTACAAAGATTAGAGTGGTATGATCATGAATAATTAAAATTTAGTAAAAAGAAAGGCATTTTGACTGTGTTCCTTATTTGTGGCTTCTGTAACCTGGATGTCACAATGCGTGTCTGATGCTCTGACAGTAGAGACGCCCAACAGAGAGGAACCTCTCCTGGTTCTCTAGAAAGGGTTTGGTGTTTCTGTCCCACTCAAGGAGACAAATTGTCCCTCTGCACTTTATAGGAAACCAAGATTCCTCACTGGACTCTTATGGAGGGGACCAGCTGCATAAAATAAAACGGTCTAAATCTTGTATTGAACTTAACCTGTGCCTTTGGAAAATTTTGGAAATGGATACTGACAGATCCTGAATTTTAAGGACTTGTGAATTACATGGACTTCTCAACATACCCAACTGATATTGCATAAAGCTTTCACACCTGGTAAAGGTGTGTCTTTTGGAAAAATTCCTGGTCTTCATCTGAATGCACCAAGAGATGGTCTTGTCTAAATAGTTGTCTATCTTGGTAGCATATTCCAGTGCCTTAACACTCTCACTGTTTATTCAGTATGGCTTGTTTCCCATTTGATTTTTTCTGAATTGGAATTACATCTATTGATTCTTGCTATGAACAATCCCAGAAAAAAGAACTGTCTTGTAGCCACTGACTTCCTCCAGGAATGCATCTGGGTGCTTTGATCAAGGTGCTTCTCAGGTTTCCTTTTGATAAAAGAAACAGACCAAAGTCATGGCAAGGTTTTTACTCTGTAAAATTTATTCCTTCAAATAGTTTTAGGGACTACTTTTCTGGAACACCTTCAGTTTTTGAGAATCCCTTTTAAAGCACAAAAACCAGTATTCCTGGACTAATCTCCATTAGTGTGGTGGAGGCAGATCATCACCATTCCTCTTATTATCACTTTCCTCAATCACTGTCCAAATGTCATGTTTCTGAACATAGAGTGATAACATTATTGTACTGAAAAATATTATTTGTGTTTTTATGGTCTTGCTGTCATGTTGTAACCACCACCATGTCTGCATGGTAATTGCTCATTTTACTGGTCTGAGTCCTTTTGTAAATGTTATCCTACTTGCCTGTAAATCCTCAACAGGACTTTTGGAAAGTGGCCCTTTCAAGGCCTCCCTAGAAGGATCTTCCACTAAGGAGGATTACACAATCACATCTAGATTTCAGATGTGTCACTTAACTGGTTCGCAATCAGCTTAAATAGAGTTATCATAAGTCTTTAAAATAGTCACTGTTAGTCAGACTCTTGGAGTTTGCTAAGAATTACCATCAAAGGAAAGAGATCAGTGAAAGAAAACTTGAGGCAGTTTCTTTAGATTTTAAGGAAAATCCTTATAAATACTTATTTACTTCTAAATAAAAGTATTACTTTATAATCCCATATAAAGGATTGTTGGATCTGCTCTAACATCTTATATAAATCATATAATATTAAAGAAGACATTTTTACAGCATACTGAAAAATATAATTTGGCTTAGTTTCTTTTTTCTCTTATTAAGCTTTATTAAGAAAAACAGAAGTAATGAGAACTCTGAGATTTTTTTTTAATCTTCCCTAGGTTACATAAAGTATTATGGCATACATTGATGCATATAATTAATAACAAAAAGTTCATAATATCTGTATCATTACCACAGAACACTTTGAATAAAAATTAGAACTCAGTTCAATATTTCTTCTAAGAAAAAAAGGTAATATGTTATGTACAGCTACTTCCCATTTCTAATCACTCTGTAATGTTTGTAAAGATTTATAGTTATTAAAGAGAATAGTGACATTTACAAAGGAAGAAAAATAAGTTGGCATAAAACAGAACTGTAGAAAACATTTCCTTATATCTGCCTCATCTACTGAAAGGCCTAAACAGAAACTTAATATTAATATTTTCCTTAGGCAGAAATTTTGAGGAGAGAAGGGAAACAAGATGACATTCAGTATGATACTTGAGCCTAAAAGAAGTCCTGCTTTGGTGAAATAATAGTTATTTTTGATGTTTGTTTTTCCTCTGCCTTCTCTGCAGTGCTAGATGTCAGCCAATACAATGATTTAAATTATCATATTTCTAAATTCATCAACAGTTTTTAGATTCAGTTTCAGATACTACAAAGAGGAAAAAGTAAAACCCTAAATAAAGGAGCTTATTAAAGGGCTGATGGGGTTTTTTAAATTTTTTTTCTAAGGAAATAATCTTCTTCTGTAACCTTGGTTAAATTTTCTCCTGTGATGTTGCAGACAAGCTGCCAAAAATTCCTCCAACAGTTTATTATCAGTCTTACTTGTGAGTGGTGTTTCCAGGGGTGGAAACCTGACTACCAGGCTCCACAAGAACACATCACGCCATAGCCCCAGTACAATACCTGCACCAACTGGTATCAGGAAGGGAAGACTAGAGGGTGTTGAAGGCTGTTTGGTTTCCTTGATAAATACACTCCCATTGCAGAGCTTTACTGTCCCAGGCCACATTTCAGCTCTGAGCTGGCAGAGCTTTGTTCCGTGGTGAAATCATCTCCAAGCATGTAACCCACAGGGTTCCAGACATCCTAAAACCCCCTGTTTAAACATATATGCCAGGTGTGAATTTTCTCATTTGTATATGTTTGGGGTACTGTAGCAAGAAGCAGAGTTTCTGGATTATGAATATGGATATATCATATTTATCTCATTATAAAGACATTGTATGAATTTAGAGTAAAGGGATGGAGTGAATGCTCTTTTTGCAGTGCTTAATTCTGACGTGTTTTTTCTCCTAACCAGTGTCAATAATAAATTGTCTAATAATAATGAATAAATGACCCTGTTCACAATGTTCTCCCTACATTTACAGTTTTTCAGATAGTAAAGAGCCCATCAAAAACCTAAACAGTCAAGTAAAACCCCAGTCCACAAAACACTTTTAGAAGTGATAGTATACAGGCTTTTTATGGAAAAAAGTCAGATGAAAATGACAGATTAAATAAAATTTGTTTTAAAATTTCCCAGTGATTTATAGACTAAGAATTACACAAATTCAACCTCCCCCAAAAAGAAGCCCCACTTTGTGACTAAATTAGGATTTGAATTAAATTTAGGCTTCACAAGTATATTCTTGGGAACTCTCCAGCTCATCCTTAATAGAATCATAGAATAATTAAGGTTGGAAAAGACCTCTAAGATTATTGAGTTCAGCCATTTACCTAACATTTCTAGGGCCACTACTAGACCATGACCCTAAGTATCACATCCACGTCTTTTAAATACCTTCAGGGTTGACAACTCATCCACCTTCTTGTGCAGCCTGTTCCAAGGATTGACAACCCTTTAGATAAAGAAATTTTACCTAACATCCAATCTAAATCTCTCCTGGTGCAACTTAAGGCCACTTCCTCTTGTCCTGTCTCTCGTCACTTGGGAGAAGAGACCAACCCCCACCTGACTACAGCCTCCTTCTTGGCCACCTGGGCACATGCTGACTCATGTTCTAATGTTGTCAACCAGTGTCCCATGTACCTGAAGCAATTAAGTTCTAGAAGATCCTAAGAGCAGAATTTCCATGCAGAATTTTTCCTGCCTTAGCTGGAAAGAAACACCTTGAATCTTTCTCATGGGGATTTCTGCCTCTGAAATCACTCAAAGCATAATTTTCTAATTAACATGAGCTGGCAAGGCAAATTGATCATCAGATGCAACAATCATAGCAGTTTTCTTCTACAGTATGTTAAGGAACAAAGCTGTTGATATCATGTATTAGAAAACTCACTCAGCAACGTACCTCAATTCCTTCTGCAGCATAAGAGACCCAAAACCCATTTTTTCTGGCAGCACAGAGAAGTTCTAATCATCCCATTATAGATTTTTCTAAAGAAAAAAAACCCATTCCTTATATGGTGTGCTAAAATATGTAGAAAGCGTTTAACATAGGACCATATTTATGTACTCCCTAGTTCAGGCAAATGAAAGACTGTCACATTTTCCCTTTAAAAATAAAAATAAAATTTATTTTATGTATAAAAATTAGAAAGAATCCTTGTAACTGTGTCCCATATTTGGACTCCTTTTTGCCTACATGACCAGGCTTAGGAACTCCCCTCCATCTGGCTCTCTCAAGGCCCCAGCTCTCTTTTCCAAAGTGACAGAGCTGCAATAGAAGAAATATGGATGGATCTCTCTCACCAACCCACCCTAAAACAGACTGCTGATTAAGAGCTTTGGCCTAGACCCGATTCATGCTGAGAAATGAGGTTTATCCAGGTTTCCTCTACCTTTGGCACATGTTTCAGGAACTGAGCTATTGTACACAAAGGCCAAGTCCCTGCCTCCTCCCACTCCAGCTGCCTTTTAAAAGAAGACTTATGTGTATGACTTCTCTGTGTTCTGTAGTTCAGTTGCAGTAATTTTTCATCCCCAATGTTCTAAACTTTTAGCTTGAAATTATAAAAATTGAAAAAAATTTTGACTTTTCTGTGGTCTGTTTGCTAGCCTATGGGGCTCCCTTCAAAACTAGGTGAAATGATTAATTCACCACAGGCAGAATTGGAAAAGTGGTGTAGCTTATAAAACAAAATCACTTTTTTCCCCATGTCAGAAATTTAGCCGAAGGAAACAAGAAATATTAATGAAGTCTATGACTGTGTCTTTAAGTAACTTGATATTTGAGCAACTCATTTCTGCAGCTCCACCTTATGCCAATTTACTTTGCTTCCTTTCCAGTCACTAGGGGTAGATTTAATAAGCTCAAACATAAATCATTCACCACATACAAGGTAATTATTTATGAAAAATCTGCATATTTTCTTTTTCTCTGGATTTAGGTGAATTGGAAAAAGGTTTCTTGTCAATTGCCACTGAATTAATCTAGAATTATTATTAAAAATAGTTGGGTGTTTGAGTCTGCTCAATATCCCCAGGAAAAATTGTGATTTAAATTGATCTTGGCAGAATCAGGCCCCTTAATCTTCCACTTGATGCAAAAGAAAAGCTGCAAATAAGGGGAGAAAAGAGCCCCTATTTGTGACATGCTGAGAATTTAATTGATCCCTTCAGTAAATGCTATTAATGAATGAGTATTGGAAGGGGTGTGAGGCTGATGGATACTGATGTGAATGTCTGTATAATATCAGCTGTCATTTACATGTCCAAGGACAACTTCTAGAATTGCATATGAAAAAGGAAAGAGGAATAGAATAAATTAAAGAGGAGGTAATAGCCTCACAACAGTGTAAGGATTAACACTGTGGTGAAAAATATTTCCTGTATCAAAGTTCCTGTATGACAATTTTCTCCGATTTAAATAATTTACTCATTTTACAGTTTCTTCATACATATTTAGATTTTTCATTCATTTTCATTTAATATCAACTTGCTACTCTTAGATACCATTGCAGTGAGATGATTTTAGGAAGTGGGCTTGAGCTCTACAGTGTGAGGAAAATCTTGATTGCTACTAATATTATTTTATACCACTGAAAAGTGGGCAGGCCCTTACAAAACTCAGTCTCTGATTTAAAACTGTAGCATGGCTGCCCACATTATTCATTAATCTAACCTTAATGCTCTCATACAACCGGTCTGACAAAGCCTCCAGTCTAAATTGTAGATGTGATTAAACTACAGAGTTATCTCAGGGAACCTCATGAGACCAGACAGCTCTCCTCTGCCAAAGGCAGATACCATCACCCCTCTGTTCTTCCTGAGAATTATCTTCCTCTAGATGAAATATTTCCAGTGATAAAAAGCCCATAGTTTACTTTTGAAATGAGTATGATGGGAATAATTAGGGAAGAATAACAAATGTAAAAGCAATGTAGTCAGGCTGTAACACAGATTGCATTTAACAGTCATAATAATATGATTAACAGCAAAAAAATAGGAAGACAAGGAGTCATTTAAAAGCTCCCTGTGGCTTCTTGTGCCAGCAGAGACACCTTGCCTGACCCCTGCAATGTTCCACAGGACATAAATCTTATGTCATGTTTGTTAGTCCTGTGTGGGTGTTTCACAGACCCAGGTGTCTCACAGATTCATGGTGAGTTTAGGTACAGACAGCTGAACTGAAGCCCAGCCAACTGCTTTAGCTGTGAGCTGAATTTGTCCCCAGGCCCCCCTGACTGCATTGCCTGGCTCTCCCTGGGCTGCAATGGCAAGCTCCACTCCTAGCTGGCATAGGGACACCTGACACAGTCATCTCCGTTTGGATATCGCACTCCGTAGATGACTTCCTGAGCTTTGGCAAATGAGTCAGGTGACATCACGTGACAAGAAAAAGAAAACATTCATGACTAGTTGAATGGATTTCCTGTGTCACACACATGCACTCACATTTGCATATATCAGACCCTCATTATCAGGCCTTGTCATGCATTAAGATTCTTGTTATGAAAAGCACATCCCTCTGAAGTTGTTTCATTTGTTCGGAATTTCAGATATACAGCAAGGTGATGTAAGTCTCATCTGAATTAACTGAAATCAGCACTTAACCATTCTAAATGAGGTATTACAAACCAGACAACAGTCTTGTCCTGTTGTAGACTATGGCCTTTAACTGTGATGAAATTCTCACTTAATAGGGGTTTCCATATCATCAGATAGGTATAATAAATGTTGAGTGTAAAAATGCAATTAAAAAACTAAAATATAATAATACTTGAGATATATCTTTCTTCTTTCCTTTCTTCCATTCTTTCTTTCTTTCCTAGAAATTGACTGGTTTTCCCTTTTTTTTTTCCTCTATTCTACTATGAGGTTATTGTTTGTAAGGTATTTGTAGTGGCTCTGAAGAGTTGAAATGCTGCCTTTTGATTTATTCCACCTCAGTCAAACCAATATGACATCATACACTATCCTTTTATTTTGTAGATGTAAAAGCAAACATCACTTAGAGTAAGAAACAATTGAACAGGACCTTTAGAAAAGCCGAAAAACTCTAGAATCTGTGGTTTATATCTTCATCTCTTTGCATTTTGTCTTAATGAGGAGCACAGAGAGAAGCTTAAGGGAGCCCACTTACTGTTTGACATGCACTGATTTGTGCCATTGAGTCCTACGTATCTGTCAATTAACTTTTGTTTCATAGTTTCACTCTATAGTAAAAACATAAGTGGAAAAAATCAAATCTCTAATTCTTTCCATTGATGGGGAAACTACAAAAAAAATGTTTCAGAGGGGTTTAGGATGTACAGTTTCATTTGAAGCCATATGAAAAATGTTCTTGTGTGGGTCTGAAGAGGGGGTGAAAAGAAGGGATTGATGAAAGAGAAGAATTACATATGAATTTTGACATTTTAGAAGCTTGAGTTCGCTCTGGAATTTTGTGTGAAACTTGGATAGCAAGGCACTGCACTCTGAAAGGCAGTACTGGTATTAGCTGGAGACTTAAACCAAAGCTTCAAACACAGTCAGTTCCTACTGATGGTTTAAGGAGATTTCAGGGTGAATCGGCTTATTTTGGCCATGTGCCCACAGCAGATTCTACCCTCACTGGTATACTTAAGGCTTCAGCTGACTTCACAAAAAGCTTTGGGTACAAGTATGCAAGTTCCCTGTGCCACTCCAGGATTGTGAAAGGCTTATCTGACGCTGACCACAAAGCTTCATTCTTCCTAAGCAAAACTTTGAAGGGGACCCATACTCAATCCCTGGGAGAACCAGCATTCACATTTGCTCCTAGATCCTACTTAATTTTTTCTTTTTAATGGTCTGTTACTGGAGCCTTTACTGATTGATTATTAACACTAGACTCAGTATTTCTACTACTCTCCATCATAACAACACTTCCTTGACGCAACTTGTAATGTTCTCTGGTCCTGTGAATTGATTACCTCCTGTGAGGGCCCAACCAGCAGAATACACAGGGCAAATTTACAGGTAATCTTGGTCTCACATGCTGGGCTAGGAACTACAAAAGTTTCACCAACTCAGGTATTTCTTCTCACGAGAAAAGGATCTTCTAAAATAATGATCAAGTCACAAAATAATATTCTCTTTCAGTAGGTAATGATACCGTTAATATGTATTTTTGAAATTAAACTCCCTATTTGCTCTTAGGGTAAAGGATGTCTCTAGCTGGATGCCAAAGAAACATCATTCCACCCCAGCATGAGCCTGATGCAAGACACCTTTGACATCCTTGACATGCAGATACTTGATCAGTTCCTATAGCTGTTGGGAATACTCGAGTGTGACTGTGGAAACTTTAGGTGGGAAGGAATTCTCAGTGGGAGGAAAGAGGTTTTTCATTTATTTCCAGTGTAAAAATGGGGCAGGAAAGGATGCCCTGGAGGAACATAGCCTAAATTGGGTTATTCATTATCTCAGCTGGTGTTTCTGAATCCTTGGCCTATGTTCCACCTAGCTCTGATGAAACCTTTCTTCCCATCAGCAAGGACGTCTCTAATTACCATAAAAGAAAAATCACTATACCTTTTTTTTCAGCAAAAGTAAAGGACTTTATTTCAAAAGTGATATAAATTACAATTGTACTAATGTCAGGAAGGAAACATCCAGAAACAAGGTGGGGGGGTTTGTTGTTTGGGGTTTTTTTACAGTAATTTTTCAACCATTTTTACTTTCACATTAAAATTATGAAAAAACAATGCAAATATTTTCTTTCTCTTTGATACATTTGTTTGTAGGAACATCATTGTCTCAGAATAAAGATCCTGGGGGATTGTTACTACTGTGTATCAGGGCTCCCAGAACCTCGCCAGGACCATGCACACTGCTGTGTTGAAATGGGACTCAGCATGATCAAAACTATCAGGTAATGCCTTTTTTTCCCCCTGATTCACTGTTTCTGCCAGTGTCCTGAACTTCTTTATGGAGAATGCTATTACTAGACAATTCTTATGTTGGTTCAGAAATCTCAGCATTATCACTGTGAAAAGAACAGGACTTTTTTGATCCATGTAATGCATGGGAACGGTTACTAAATGATTTTATCAACCTGTGCTACTGCAGAGATGTAACACAGTAGCTGTGTGTACAACTGAGAGGTTTCACAGTTCTTGGCAGTTCTCACTTTGTACTGTTGTCATTTTCAAGAGGAGATTGAAGAGGAGGAATCTGAATTGCTTCCTATAATCCTTTTAATAAAATTAAATAACAATATAAACACAAAATAGACAGCTTTGGCTATCCTTTAGCTTGGAAACTAGCTCATAGACAAACTCATAAGTACTGAGATTTGCCAGATGAACTAATTTTACCTGCTAAATTAGGTTGTTGCTTAAATCCACAAGCAATGGAAGTGTTTTAATGAAGGAATGTGTTCCCATCACGTAAATATAATTATGTTGCTGATAGATTATTGTATTTGGATGCAATTACAATTAATAATAATCAAGTTTCAGCAGGCTGTGGGTAGAGCTTATCCAATGAGTTACCATGACACTGGCTAATATGTAATAGTCCAAGAGAGGTTTTGTCCATCTTTTTCATACTTATGGGTTTTTAGTGATATATCAATAAAAAAATTACTGAGTTTCTCATATCCAAATTCTTTTGCTGTTTTCCCTAAAACAGTGTTGCCTAACACGAGCATTCTCCTTTTTCCCTGGATATTTTGCTGTCCAATCTCTTTGTCTGCTTCTTTTCCAGACCTCTTTGCCCCTTTTATCTGGGTCTGTCTCTTGACATACATCAGTCAGTTAATGCACACTGCAGCTGCATTACTGAGCTCTTAATAGAGAAAGAATTTGACTAAAATTAATTAATGGAAAATGTAACTGAATAATGATTATGCAACAGTGATATCTAAGAAGGCTGGATTCAATTATCACAGGCTAAATGTTGAACAAAGCAATCAATATTTTGTTTCTGGAATCCCCACAGTGAAAGTGAACCATGAATTAAAGAATACAGAGATAAAAAATCTACAAGCATTGTTAAAATTTTTTGGCTACACACATCAAATCTTTTGCATTTCCTTGGTAACACCTGCTGCAGCCAACTCATTGTAAATCCTTTTTCTGCTAAGAGAGTAAATTTCTTTCCATCTCCTTACACAAGTGAAAGTCTGTAACACCCCATGCCCTTCTATGAACAGGGTCTTGAAGGCAGTAATCCAGAAATGGTGCTCTATTTTCAGTATCTTAAATGACAGTTACTGTCAGTTGGAGCCATGACACCAAAGTCCATCAGGACTTGTGTCATCCATTGCAGATAAATTCAGTTCAGATTACCTCCAATTTATTTGATAATCCCAGTATCTGATTTTCTGTCTATGCAATGATGATGATTCTTCCCCCAGCCTTTTCTTTCAGAGTATAGGAACCTTATGTTGCTTATCTTAATGTGTGTTTATACAGTTGACAGGGAGTACCAATCCTGCCATGGAATATTAGAAATACCTCTGCCCACATTTCTGAGGGAATTTGGAGTTATCTACAGTCTATTAATTAAAGAAGTAGATATCTCTCACAGTTAAGATGAAAAAAAATTCCCTCTTTAGAAAAGTGAGTTTTTTATCACATTGGTCCCCACTGAATTTTACCATATTTAAAATGTGATGGAAATGGTATTTTGATGATTAAAAAATTATTTATCTTCATCTGAAGATTTCAGAAAATATTTTTTTTTTATGTCTAAAGTAATAGGGAGATGATTCAAGATATGAGAAACCATCATTCAGATTTGACAGCTGCATTGAAGTTATACAGACAAGCATTTCTCTCCACTGACAGGAGAGAACAGGTGGTTGGTAATGTTGCACCGATCAGCACAACCCTACTAGTGAGGCAGAGCCCAAAAACCCCTATGATCTCAGGAACAATTGCTGAATATTCCTTCTATTGTCCTTGATGACTGCATGGTCAAAGGGAATAGAACAAGAATGTCAAATCCATTCTTTACACAACATGTAAAATAAATCTATGGAGAGATTTTCTCACGAGGGACTTCTAAGTGTTTTCATACAGCACATATCCATACAGCCGAATTGTTAATTTATTGTTAATTGAGACTCTTCAAATTGATTTTAAGCTTAAGTCTTGCAGCTCCACTACTCTTTTTGCAGATGAAAGGAACTGTTCAGAACTCAACAAAATAATCCA
Source organism: Corvus brachyrhynchos (assembly GCF_000691975.1). Classification (NCBI taxonomy): domain Eukaryota; kingdom Metazoa; phylum Chordata; class Aves; order Passeriformes; family Corvidae; genus Corvus; species Corvus brachyrhynchos. The sequence goes on from NW_008246058.1 coordinate 763,352, forward strand.
AGAAAGATCATTATTTTCTCTGTAATTTTTTTTTATATCACCATGCCTTGTTAAAAATCTCATAAAAGAAGCACTATTATTGTTATTCCAATCTGTCTTCTTGTTCTTTGCTCCCTTAACTGTTGAGAACAATTGATGGGCAACCTTTAACCACAGGAAGGTTCCTTGGAATCTGGTATTTACTCCAAAGTAAGGCAGTTTTGCTCCACTACATTTGGGCATGAGAAAAAATCCTAACTCCATCTGTGCTGCAAAACCCAAGGACCTGTAAATTCTGTTTAGCTGCAGCTGGAAATAGGAATTAAAGTAAAAAAGACAAGCTCTTCATGAGGAGTTCTTTTATTCAGCTGGTTTTCCTATCTTTTCACATGCAGCATAACTCTCATTGTGTTTAATTTTATTGTATCAATGCTTGTCTGTACTGACTGTTGATGGAAATTGGATACCAGTGGAATGTTTCATCATCAGATGATAAAGTTTCATTTTAACAATTATGACCCAAGCTAAGCGGCTGTCAGGGGTAACACCACCTTCTCAGATGTTCTTATTCCTGAAATCTCTGTGACTGGGAGGAGAGGCAAAGGGAGCTTGTGTGAGACTCAGCTCCTCAAGGACTCGCTTTCATGGTGCAGTGATGAAAATGGCACACTATACATAACAGTGGAAATTCAAACAAACCTTTGTGCTGGTATATTTGTTTGGTAAATCAAGGAGTCCTAAGTTGTTTCATTTGCTGGATCATTTCCCACTAAAATACCATCTGAAAAAGTAACTATTATGACAGAATAAATGGTCCCAGCATGCAATATAGGCTAAACTCCAGAAATTAAATAACAGCTTGTCTTCATTAAAAGTCTGTAATTAAGTACTAATATTAAGGCAAATTAATGAGAGAGGGAAAAAAAAGGAAAACTAGAAAAACCCAAACAAAACCCACAGCCAAAAATACCTGATTGCCCTGGCAGGTTTCCTGCTTTTAGCATGAAAAAACTGCTTTTAACATCATCTGTTGAGTATTAACAAAAGTCATGAAGTGATCGATGCTTGTTAAAGTTACTCAGGCAGTAAAAGAGCCAGGAATTGCTTTCATATTCCATTATTAATAGATTTTTAAACTATGTAATTATATAATAATATCATTCATCCAGTTCTGGATTCCTTCCACAGATTATTTCTCCTATGATGTACAAGGCTCTGCCTATGATGCAATGAGCTCCAATTCACAGAAGAGAGAATATTGTCACAAACCCAAAGGGATATTGTGACATATTCACAAGTTCAGCCAGAACTTTTTAGACAGTTCTAAGATTGATTAGGTTTCACACTGAAACTTGATCATATCCTCACTTCCACATGTCCATTTGAGCCACTGACTGTGAATGGACAGAGCACCAGGACAGTTTGTCTTTCCCTGTTTTTGCTGTTGGATGATGATATGAACTAAAGCAGGTAGAGATTAATGGGTTCATGTACTTCTGAGACCCCTTTCCTTTGAATGCGCCACCAAACACAATCAAGGCCATATTGGAAAATGTGTATATATATAGATATGTAAGTATGCATGTATGTATGTATATAATTATATCGATTTTTATAATACAATTTTCAAATGAAAAAGCAGACTTCTAATAATACTGTGCGTAGTTCCTTGTACTATATTATTTTCCTGCCTCTCAGAGCAGATTGACATAAGAAACAGGAATGCAGCAGTATTACCTCTGCTCATGTAGCCACATGTCTCGGTTTTTGAGACAAAACTTCAGGAAGAAACACTCCAGAGTGAGTGTCTCCTCCGAAGGAAAAAGGGCCTACCCTCTTCCTCTGTCAATGAGACAAATGGGTCACAAGAATTGAAAGTGCGAAAAAGAAACAAAACTGTTTATCAACACACAAACAAAACAGGGTAGAACAGGATAAAAAAAACCCCCTCAAAATACAACAAATTCCCTGAGAGGGAACAGACACATGGGCTAGACCAGCCGGGGCCACCCCCGCAGGCTCCCTGGACCAGCGAGGAGGGAAGGGAGGCAGTGAGGCAAGGGGAAGAAAAGGAAAAAAAGAACAAGAGAAAAACCAACAGAACCTTTTCCCAGCTAGCTGGAGCACAAAGGAAACCCAGAAAAGCAGCACAGTGCTCCCAGCGCTCCCTCCCGAGCCCCACCGAGCTCCCCAAGACACCCGAAGGAATAAAGCAGTTTCATAACATCACCGCAGGACACTACAGTATCTATCTGAATTCAGAGCAAGTCAGTTATGTTAGTGATGGGTCTGGCAATATGAAACTTCTCCAGATAATGGTTTCTGCTGACATTAGATTTCAGTTCTAACTCCAAGGTAAACTCATCCAGGTGCTTTTTTAAACAGGAACCTTGGGAAAATATCTACGTTAAATTGTAAATTCAACCTATGTAAAGTTAATCTGTGAAGTGTTACAGCTCATAAGTCACATTACCTGTGCTGTATTATTCAAGCTTTTCAGTAGTTTAGTGTACCCTGTTACCTAGCTTTTTTAAAATAATGGATATCTCCTTCACAAGCATGACAGTTCCCAGAGTCATACTGAAAAGGTCACTTACCTCACTTCGTCTACTACACTTTCATGTCAGCACCAAAAAGCATTTGCATTACATTAGGAAAATTCCATAATTCTCTTGAGTCCAACCAAAACATTCTCTATATAACTGAACCTTACAATCAAAGGACAGTTCAGTTAGCAGAGGACACCAGGAAATCACTTGTCCATCCTTCTGCTCACAGCAGAGTCAGCTAAGATCCTTACTTACTTCAACCAGAATACACAGAATTTCTTAATTCACCTGCATGAGGATGATAATGACTATATCTTGATGGGTAAATTGAACAACCCCAGAGAATTTTAGCTGTCACTAAAAGTGGAACAGGCTGGCCAGCTCCATTCTTCTGAAGTCTTTTTGATTCCAAAACCAGGCAGTTGCATTCAAATTACCTACTAGAAATGGTCTTCATCACATGCAAACTGTTGAACCTGGAACAGGTTGTGAGAGGGCTTTGTGAGAATGAAAAAACATTCTGGGGTTGTTTTAAGTATCTCAAAGCATAGACAGAACCTTGCACAGTTGAACTGGTCAGCACAGAAGCAGCCAGTGTGTCACTCTCAATCTTCAAGGCCTGAATTCCAGGGCATTCAGATTTTTGACAGCTACAGAAAAGGTTGAAAAGCAAATTTCTGACTTTTAGCTCACCTTCTCATGCAAATAGGAAAGGTTTCAATTAACACCACAAACATCAAATACCCATCAAGGAATGCTGACCAGAAGGAAATGCCAAGGTCCAATTAAAATCATTGAATTTTTTTATCTCTGGCTAGACTGAAATGAGATGAATGGCAACAATAGCATCAGTCACAGTTACCTCATCCTGGATAAGATATCAAAGCAATTGTGAGGTAAAGAGGGCTGCTTTATAGATCATCAATAATTCATCTTCTAAAATGCACTTTGTCAATGTACCCGCAGAGAGCCTGTGGAGTAGTTGAAGAAAATAAATTTTCTAATTAGAAGTTTCACTGATAGTTGAATAAATTTAAGAGAGAGAATAATTAAAAGATGTGGAACACCTGAGCTTATGCAAAATGGACTCTCTTAATTTTTTTTATCTCTACATTTTTTATGTAGTACATGCTATTATTTAACAGAAGTTTTTTTCTGAATAAGTTAGAACTACCAGTGTTGATGAAGGTGATCCAGACTTTGTTATTTCAGGCTTTGTTTTTCCTATACCTGTATATAAACAAGACCTCCTAAAGTATGTGGTAGTCTGGATGCTAGGGAGTTGGGTTTGACCATGATTAAGTTCCCTTTTTACATAATTCAGAAATCTTTTTCATCCCGCATCACTCCCAATTTTAAAGGAAAAAAATAATTATAATTCCATTACTTTTTACACACTAACAAATCATCTCACTTTTAAACTTTTTAGTCTTTGCAAAGAAATTTGTAAATAAATTAAACTATTGTTTTTCTTTTTTCAATTTAATATCTCACAACTACAGTTTTGTGAAAACTAATGTTTCCATAACAGGTTCTCAACACTTCTGCTTTCAATCTTGTGTTGCAAATAATAAAGTAATTTGAATGAGACTAGATCACTTTTGTGCTTTGATTCCTGTCCTGGACAGGCCTGTTTAAATATATCTCAGACTGTGACTTCATGTGATCAGGTCCCCTCCTGCAATTGCCTTCCCACTTATCAACATAGGAGCACATTTGCTGTGCATGACAAGAGGAGGATGCAAAGACAGAGCCCTGCATGTGCACCAGCACTGCAGCAGAGAAAGAAAATGTCCCTCAGCCAAAGGGTGTGGGCAGGAAGCCAAATCCACTCTGTCTGCTGATGAAGAGCTGAGATCAAATATCACCTGAGCAGCACATAAAGAGTCGCTGGGAGACTGTGAAAGACAACAGATAAGGCAAGGGGGATAGGACCTTGATTAGTGTCTGCAGCACACTGCAGGAGGTGGTGTGGACAGCACAGCTGTGTGAGGTTTTGGACAAATGCAGAAGTCCTATGTGGCTGATTAAGGATGCCAAAGCCTTCTCTGGCCGTCAGCACATTTTTATCACAAAGGAAAAGTTAAATCCAGCAATCCTTAGTGAACACTCTGGAAACAGAGGGGCACAGTTTCTCAGTTGCACCATCATTTGTACCTGGTCTCTCCAGCGAAACCTGTGTGTGTTAGTTCTCATATCAGGTACAAATACAAGACCACAATTTACAGTATTTAAAATTTAGAATAGAATAGAATAGAATAGAATAGAATAGAATAGAATAGAATAGAATAGCAGACTGTTTTATTTGGAAGGGGCCTACAGTGACCATCTAGTCCAAGTGCCCGCTGATTCAAGGGTCACTAAAAGTTAAAGCATGTTAAGGGTACTGTCCAAATGCCTCTTGATCATGGGCTTGGGGCATCAACCACCTCTCTAGAGATCCTGTTTCATTGTTTGGCCACAGTCTTGGTAAATAAATGTTTCCTAATGTCCAAGCTGAACCTTCACTGATGTAGCTTTGAGTTATTCCCATGCATCCTGCCACTGGATCCCAGGGAGAACAGCTCAGCACCTCCCTTTCCCCTTCCCCTCCTCAGGAAGCTGTTCGAGAGCTACCAGGTCACACCTCAGCCTCCTCTTCTCTAAACTAGACAAACCTAGAGCAGGACATGACAAATAGAAATGAAATTGGAAGAATAGCATGTGTGTCTATGTATGTATAGAGAAAGATTACAAAAATATAGGTTGTTAAAACATTTTATTAAACTCAAAGTCCTCTTATTGAGTGCATTTTTCAATGAAAAGCTTTTTACTCAATTATTCTTCTAGATACAATTATCTTTTATTTCAAGATAAGGAAATCAGATATAAAATGAGAAATAATTATCCGAACAAAAGAAAAAGGCAGACTGGGGAAACAATCCTGTGTGACAATTCCTCTGACAGTTATGAGTGTCAGTTTAGGTTTTTTTGTAACGCATAAAAATTATTCAAAATAAATTAAAATCACAGTGGTCTCACTTCTATTATCTGCTCTCACAGCACCTAAAGTACTTCAGTGTTGAGGAGTTGTTGCATATCCCATCTTCCAGAGAAAGGTGATTGCTTGTTTAATTTTGGTATTTCAAGCCTTCTTGCTTGAAAAGCAATGAAGAAATTTGTAAATGAAAACTATAAACTCTAAGAACACAGACAAATGCATTCTCAAAGCTTCTTTTTTATTATTTTATGATTAACTATTTAAAGCCTCTTTCTCTTAAATATCTGAATTATGTTGGTTTCCTGATGTGATAAACAGGTCTTGTAGGCAAACTACTGCACTGAGACTTACCACATGCCTGCTTTCCTCCAAGTTTTCATAATACGTGGGAAAGGGATATAAAGATTAATTTCTTATTTTCAGTTCTTCACGTTTTTATACAATTAGTTTCTCTCCACTTTAGAACTCTTTTTCTTTCCCCCTTACAAACTGAGCTGATGCTCGGTTGCAACAATGAAAGCCCAAGTATTGAATGCAGTGAGCAATTTACCCTTTTGTCCTCTAGAGAGTATCTGTCAAGTATCTGAGGCATCTGAGGCAACGGTAGTTAACTTCAGAGTTGTGAAATAGAGCTGTTTGTTCTTTGCCTGCTCTGTGGTGTGATCTTGCTGTGCTTCTATTGACTTCAGTGACTGTAGAGCTGAGGCCCTTTACAGAGACACAACAGGTTTGTAGACCACCAGGAGCAATGTGCTTTTCCTATCCGGAGCACACAATTTAAAGATTAATGAATACAAGCTTTAATACTATTTCTGGTGCAAACACTTATTGTCACAAAAACAGAACTGGAAAAGCAGTCTCTTAACAAATATGCTCATATGTGTTTATTTTTGAGAGGTGAAATGGTCCTCACCATTACACAGAATGGACAAAACTGATTTTAAACTCGCACAGAGTTTTTTATTTGTCATAACAGAGCAAATGGTGTTCTGGCCAAATATAATGAAAATAATTAATCATTTGACAAAAAGTAACTCTGGAAAATCCCAGTCAATAAAATAATATTTTTGAAAAACTTAAAATTATTCAAAAAAGGCAGTAGAATATAAAAGAATACACAGGTTTGATGAAAATAGTTCCTGTTTCTGAACTGTCCATGCAGTTTCTGATTGTTCCATACTGTTCCAACAGTTGCATACCATTCCTGAAATGTATTTTATAATTCCAAGTTAAACACCCAATAAGTCCAACAAAATACTTTCACTCAGACACCTTTTCCCCTCTCTTTCTCTTTCTATCCGATTGGAATAATAAGTGTGCCACTGAACCATGCAGGCAATTAAGTGCTTAATGATAACCTGGCTTTTAGAGTAATTTTATCACTACCTGTACCTTTGATACTTAGAAAGTTCTCTCTTCATTTTACAGGCTAGACTGCACTTTACAGCTAATTGACATGGTGTTTTACAACATACCCTTTTCAAAAAGATATGGAAAAGCGTGGCATATATTTTATAAGCCTAGTCTTTTTTCTTTATGTGTTTTGTTTAACAGATATGTCAGATCAAGAACAAAGCATGACATTGACATGAGAATAGGGATTCATTCGGGATCGGTTCTGTGCGGAGTGCTGGGCCTGCGGAAGTGGCAGTTTGATGTCTGGTCATGGGACGTGGATATTGCAAACAAACTCGAGTCAGGTGGAATTCCTGGGTAAGGCAGTGTGTATTTCCCACAGTCAGAAAAAATTGCCAGCACATTACACTGTGAACCTTGCCAACAGATTAACTGTCTTACATTATTTCATCAACTGTGACCTGTTTTTTGCTATTTTGCAGCTGGCAAGGGTTAGTGAGACTATGGTCAAAAAGGGTAGAAATGGTCAGCTTGCAGAGACATTTGAAAAGACAAGATAAAAATATTTATTTTGCTTTGTCAGCCTTGATTTTCTGAGAAAGATCAATTTTTGTTTCCAGCCCATATAGTCCTCAGAGGTAGACCAGATTTCCCAGTTAGGTTTTGACAATTCATTAGATTTTCCAGGCTACATTCTCTCACCTTTTCCATTCAAATGCTATCATGAGGTACAAAGCTATAATTTCTTTTATTTCCTAATGCACAAAATGTGGGAAGAGTTATGTGTTCATAGGTCAATATGCTAATAACAAGTTGTTATGAACAGCAGGCTCTCTAGGAAGTCTTTTAAGTAATTTGATGCTTCAGTAGATGTTTCGAGATATTTATCTCAACTGTCTATATGTGAAAATGTATGGTTTTCCATTAAGCTGCCTAGTTTTTTTAATGTGCATCTGATGTGTCTGATTCACCTGAAAGTTGAATATTATTTCTGCCTGATATGACCTGTATATCATGTTGATTTGGAAGCTGCAAATCCTAAATTTGAATCAACAGTAGCGATTGCAGGAATCTTCTGTTCACTTTCCATTCCACCTTCCATTGACAAAAGATGTACGAAAGATCACCTATACAATTCCATTTTTAGCTATGGGATTTAGAAGCAATAGCAGCAGACATCTTTATGTGGAAAAAAGTCTAAGTGGTGCTGTCACCTTGAGTGACAGAGATTTTAAGTCATCAAAACTGAGTCATGTGCTGTACTCTCTACAAACACATCAGGATCTGTCAGAGCTGTCATGTTCCCAGGAAGTTGGAAGGAAATGTGCTTCATATATTGCAAATGCAGGCCCCTTCCACAGTTCTACATAGTAAACCTTTATTCTAATATGTATTCTTGGAATTAGCAGAAAATGAAACTCTGCATGCTCTGAGAACAACTTCTGTACTCTGCATATGTCACCCGTGTATCAAATTTCAGAAAAAAATTTCATTGCCTGCTGCTTATCCCACGTGATACTCCCAGATGACTAAGATGATGCTTTGTTACCATGAGCAAATTGATCACTCAAGTTTCACCATCCACACCTGAAAAAAGCAGAGTCTATTGCTGTTAATGTGTGCAAGTCGTACAGCTATTAGTTGTACAGAATAACCCAGAAAATGCACAGCCTTGCTGTAGAAAAAATGCCTGGCAGGTTTTCAGTCTGTCAGAGCAGAGTGATTTCCTGGATAGCAGTGTGCCAGTAGAGCAAAGCCTGTATGTGACAGCAATGAACCAGGTCCCTCAGAATAGTGATTTACATCAGAGTTTCCTAGTGTGCAGAGCAGATTTAATAGAGCAGTTAAGTCGATTTCAGCCTCTCCTTACTCCTCCCTGCCACCAGCATTCAAATCCCCCTACTTGTAATACCGAGGTCATTCCCATTCCTAGATCGGCTTCATCAGGAAAGCTGCCCTGGGCTTGTGAGCAGTCCTGCTCTCACCATGTGAAACAAGAGCAAAGATGAACTGCACCATTTTCCTGAGGGCATAGTGGAGGGAGGCAGCTGAGGATGGGGAACATCCTTTCACCCACTCTGACAGCAGCAAAAAAGGGGCTCAGCTCTTCCACTCGATGCCTGCACATCCTCCTGAGGCCCCACGAGCATGGGTGATGCAGGGAGAGATTGCACCTGACAGAAGGAGCATACCAACAGCCCAGCTGCCATGAGAGAAGGCAATTAGGAGCACTGAGAAAAAAAATGGTAATTTCCAGTTTTCTGAGAGTAAAAAATGTGTCCACAACACCTGGGAAGGAAACCATGTAAGATCCTACAGTGTTATTTCAGTGACATTCTTCTGCCATGATCCCATTTTCTAATAGTCTTTTCTTAGTGTATGTAGGTATTAATCTCCAGTACTGAATTGCATAAAACCTACATAATAATTAATTTTCAATTATGTCTCAATGACAGGCATCATCTAACACTGTGGGCCTGATATGCTTTCAAGAGTAGGTCAGGCAACACATTTTTGATTTCAATACTCAGGTACCCAAGGTACTATATTTGTATAAAATTAAAAGATATCTCTCCACATTTTAAGTTTTTTTTAAGCAAGCAGTACAATAGGTGAAGCCAGAAAATACTTTTAATCTGCCAACTATTTATTAATATTTGACCCATTTAAGGATATTACATTAATAGCTATCTCCATACTCTGCTTAAAGCTGTTATCATATCCATCATAAAATCCTTATTTCAGGGCTTTATTACACAATCTTCCCAAATTATACTAGTTGAATCTAAACACAGAGATAGTCACCTTGGCAACTGGTGTATCACTTTCTCTTTCTTTCTTTTTGTTTTTCTTTAGTTTTAGGTTAGTACCTTAGTTAAATCACTTTAGCGTATTTGGATTTCTTAGAGCTAGGAAATGCATCATCTTTCTGAGAGGTCACATGCTTTGCTGTTTAAGTCCAGACCAAAATTGCTTATATTTGAGAAACATTTTTAATGGGTTTTATCATGAGTTTTACTGATTTTTTTACTACAAAATACTACTAATCTCTGTGATCATTATACCAGCATGACCTCAGAAAGTTGTACAAAACCTGGGAAAGAGCAGGGAAGCTGAGGCAGCTTAAAAAAATGGCTCAGATACAAATTTTTTATCTTTTAATTAGATGCTGATATTTAATGCTCCACATAGACAGTTTGTGCCAAGTTCTGATACTCCTGGGCACTTCACACTGCTTAAATGCAACTAGCATTTTATTTTCTGGAAATGCATACACATAACATATGCACTTATAGTCTTGTATTCCATCAAAATATTATGCAATTCAACACTCTATTGGCATCTTTTGAGTTCCAGAAGGAAGTTGCCAAAGGGCTATGCAAGGACCATTTCCTTCACAGGAGGAAGCCAAATTCCCTGAGAAAAGCACCTCAGCATGTGTCATCAAGATCAAGAATTTTAGCTCACTCTGAATTCTAGGAATCTGTACGCAAGTCTGTCTTTCAGCAAGTGACATACACCCAAAGTTTAAAAAATTAGCTGGTTTAAAGAGTCACTACAACTATTTGCTTGGGTTAGATAAATGCCTAATGAACAACTCTTGCTGCATTCATGATGTGGCATTGTACAGTGCAGCATGGCTGACCATGTTGACGTGTTCTAGAGGTGTCTGCAATTTACCCTACATGTAGAAACTTGAAGATTTCTTAAAAATAGTTTGGTTGGAAGACAACAAAATGCCTATCATACTATTGCAAAATTTGAGCTCTTTTCTATGTAATCTTCTAAATTCAACTTCAGCCAAAGCTTATTGAACTCATTGCTTAGTCTTAATAGAAATTATTACCTCACTTGCCTTTGCACAGTTCCCCTATTTCCCTACTGTGAAATTAATGGCACAATAAGACCATTAATTTCAAATGTCTAAGCTACCTCAGGAAACTGAAGGAAATCAAAGCCTTCATATGAACTGCTCTAATGCCTACCATTTATTTTTCTCTCAATATATTTCCCTGAAGTACAATTTTTTTTCACTCAGAATAGCATTTTACTCAGGAAGGTCTCCCATTAAACTATTAACTATGAGCAAAGGTTTCAGATGTGAATGTCAAAGTGTTTATCCTGTGACAGAACTTTGTGCGTTAATGACATCTTATTGATGTAAACATATCTTGAGAGTACTTGACCACAAATAAAGCTCATGTTTTTGAATACACTATTTAATTTTCATCATTTGCAGTAGAAAACCTTCTATTTATCCATGATATTAAATAATATGCAGAGTTCAAAACCTCCTTCGAAGCTATGTATACTAGAGCACTAGTATACTAGTAAAATCGGTATTTACTACTACTTATTTCACTTATGCAGGAGGATTCACATCTCCAAAGCCACTCTGGACTGCCTGAATGGGGATTATAAAGTTGAAGAAGGGCATGGCAAAGAACGCAATGAATTCCTGAGAAAACATAACATTGAGACTTATTTAATTAAACAACCTGAGGAGAGTCTGTTGACTTTACCTGAAGATATTGTGAAAGAGGCTGTCAGCTCCTCTGACAGGAGAAACAGTGGAGCTACATTTACTGAAGGATCCTGGAGCCCTGAACTTCCATTTGATAACATAGTGGGAAAACAAAACGTAAGTCAAACTTCCTTTAATGTCATCGAGTATGAATGCATGATTGAGTGCATTTCAATAATGGAGGCCTCAGAGGAGACAAATTCATCTTAACCTTTATTCTAACATGTACTGTAACAGTAGAGGATTGAACAAATTTTTTCAAGGCAAAAAAACCCACGTATCCAAACTGGGAAAATGCCAGTGAACCAGAGATTTTGGGTTCATTGTTTTTTTGGTTTTTTTTTTCTTTTCCTTTTTCCCAACTGAAATTAAATACTGCACGGCTTAGTGTTAATTGAACCCCTCCACGAAGAAGTAATTAAAAATAATCTAATGTCACTAAACTAGCAGGAACATTCTAGTCAGAGAGTATATCTCATTGAATAGCTTTACTGCAGTGCCATAAAATTAAAGGGTTGAGAGAAAGGACATTTTGCCAGAGGAAAAAGTATAAAGTAGTTTATTGATATACAAGGGAAGAAAGAAAAAATAAGCACCTTGTGAAATAAGGTTGTGCATTTTTCATTTTTTTTAACAAAAAAATATTAAAAACTCATACTCTAGGACATAATTAAGGTTCACTAGCAGATGAGTTAGATTCTAAAGACATCTGTAGCTCAATAGAAATATGAGATAATTGCAACTTCTCCTAATCAGATGTTTTCCAAAAGCACTGCATGACTGATTGCCAGCAACCTGGGAACCAACAATTGTACGGTAAAAAAAATCGTTCTGTGAAGTCTGCTTGTTTAGAGGAATTAAAGATGGAAAGGTTAATACAGCCTCAGACTCCACTCTTTTCACTGCACTTGAAAGATTGATGAGTCTTTATGAGGCAAGGTCAGCTGAAACTTTCTTTCATTTTCTTTGAGGGATCCGTAACGACGTGATATATCCTTTCTTCTGCTGCACGTCCTTATTCCTACTTGTCTGAACTGTCTGTTGAACCTTAAACATTGCTGTGTGGAGGTCTTGCTTTCGTCAACTGTCTTCTGCTTCTTACAAATGTGCTCAGAAGTGATAAAATTTCACAATCAATCAGCCCACAGCAGTGTCTTCATCTCTTCAAACTGAATTGGAGCATGGCTCAGTTTGCTGTTATATAAAACACCTGTTTTATATATGTCCTGTACATCTGTGTATCTGCATGTACACTGCCTTAGAGTATTCTTTGTATTTTGTTGACCTGTCTCTCTATTGTCATTTCATTTGGAATAGAGGTATGGGTGCATGCTGCTGTAAACATCTTCTGATCTCTCTCTCTCTTTTTCTTTCCCTTTAAGGCATTTTGATTTCTGTAGTCCAAAAAAATCTATGCAGAGTAGGCTATCATTTTGTTGGCCCTTTTCTCAGCTAAACCTGACCTTGATGCTGACAAAGACAATGAATGAAATAAAGGATTAGTGGGTTTATTCTATTATTGATCAACTCCTGCCCAATACTAGTAAAAAGGCCTTGAAAGTAACTGAAATAGGCATAGCTTAACAGTTGCTTTAAAACTTTTTTTTTTCTTATGGCAATAAACAATCTACTTTAGAATAGTTTCTCGCTGTTTTTTTTAAGAATTTGGAGTGGTGGTGGGAAAAGCTGTAATTTTATATTACAGTTTTACAATAAGCCTTTTGGTGGAAAAAAGATTTTGAAAATCTGCTGTTCCATGTATGATTCAATTATTATGTAATTTTTAATTTACAGTTGAGGCAATAGGCATTACTGCTCACAAATAATGTATTTGAGCTAAAAAATTCAGATGATAGATTTAAATTATACTAGGATATAGTAGCTTTTTCCAGAGGTATGTCAGTCTTGGACAGAATAAGCACTTAATAACACTAATTAAGCAGCTTAAAGGTCACTGTAAGCAGCAGGCTTTTAGAATCCTAGTAGCAGCAACCCAACAATGAATCATTCTCTATGTTTGAATATTTGGCAATAGAATTTAAATGATTTTTTACCCAATGTAAGCCACAACAGAATCTGAGCAACTGATCACATGTATATTACTTTTAACTCTAGTTATGTTAGGAAGCATGTGAAAAGAAGTCTCTGGTGAGTTCTTATGCCAAACTCTAATTTATCCCAATCCATACTCATTACCTCAAACTCATGTTCTATGGACTGCCTAAATCAGTGAATTGTAGATATGTTTATATGAGTAAGTAACAAATAACCACTTTTTATGTAAGCAGTCACAGATATTATCAAAAATTACACCTGTCTACAGCCCAATTATCACTATGTACCCTTGCTCTGATCGTGAGGTAAGCAAAGGGTGCAAGTTCCTGTCTGAAATTCAGACATGCTCAATATGGATGGAGGTTTCATTTATTGAAACTAGTGTGTGGGCTTCTTTCTTATAGCAAAGAAAGTTGGACAGAAGTTATTTTATATCAAGAGAGTGAAGGTCTCCTCCTCTAGAATGAATTAACAGCTGATAAAGTTGAATTTCTTCCATGTACATTACAACAAGTAGCTGAAAGCGTGACATGGTCACTGTGTGTGCTGCTGGAGGCAGCTGATGGGCCTGTCAGGATGCGAATTAGGAAAAACAGCATATTAAAATGTCCATCTGCTGTAGGTGTACCTTAGTAGTGGTTGCAGTGGGGCTAAACAGTGAGCACAGAAATTATACTAAAAGACTGCCAAGATGACAGAGAAGTCTAAACAAAAAGGTGGAATTCAGTTCAAAACCAAGGCACTTGCCTGTTGCAGCTACCCCATTGTTATTGTTACTTCTATGCTGAGATACCCCAGCACACCCCAGCACACCCCAGCTGGTCCTCACCACTGACCAGTGGCATGTAGTGTCCCTGTGTCTTTTGCCACATCTCCTGGCTCCTGACTATTGTCCAGTTCCCTAAGGCATCTCAGCTGACCACAGCTACATATGATTTGGCAACTGAAAGCATCTGGAGTGTGTATTGGAAGAAACAGAAGTTTAGACACCGGGCATGTAGACACCAAACATGTAGACACCCTCATTTAGGCGTCTTCCTCTTGAACTGAATCCCACCTGCAGTTTTTCCTTCCAAAACCTGGTCCTTGCAGTACGAAAAAAAAATAATTTGAAACCTTCCTAGGGTTTTCTAAATGGCACTGATTAAAAATTTCCCTTCTTTTTGACAGCAGGATGCTTGGACTTGTTGCAGGAAAGAAGTAAAATCTAATCTAAGCTACCTTTTAAAGTTTCTATAAAATGTGTCTAAAGCTTGAGTTTTATTATTTGTTTGTTTTAATTCATCTTCTTTCAGTTTCAGATGCAAGTTTGGCTAGGCTTTTTTTTTAATAGAACCTTATGTTTGTTCCTATATGATGAATGGTTATTGTCAGCATCAGAAAGCTTCAAAAGCTCACTGTAGAATTCACAACTGTGACTTCCACAGAGCTGCTCACAAAACTGTAGGAGAGATAATAGAAAGAATCAATATTTTTTTGTGTTTGCATAAAGAAGTCTTAAAAGATGCGGAGCAAAGAGGGGGATAAGAGACAAGATGTGCTTAGAACATATTCTTGAGGGAATAATTTGCACATTTTTTCATTGTTGTTATTTCTAAATACAGGGAAGCAGTTTTCTAAAGTATGTATATGTATGTGAGGGAGAGAAAACTCTATGAAACACGAATGTGAATTTCCTTGTTATATCCTGAATATAGATGCAAATTCAGAGTCTATTCCTGCACCAATACTACAGGCACCATGGCCAGAGTGGTGATATTATGTCATGTTCATCTACCATGAGTTGTAATACACTTCATACACTCAGCAAGAAGACAAGCTTTCATATCATTCGCAGCTTAAAATATAATTTTAACCAAAATATAGTATCTTGGTAGGATCAATTTAGATTATTTTTCTCATATAAATAAAACAAAATGCCCATGAAAAACATTAGGGAATTTCTCCACCCTCATTTCCAGTGGAGAAGTAGAAATACAAGGTAATTCTGAGGAATCAATTTACACACCACCATCTGATGTGTTGTCGTCCTTTAACAGGGACTTTAGACACACTTGTGCCCTTTCAGCCACCAAAAATTGATAAAAGCTTTTCTTCCTAGCTCAGTTTAAAAGAGGCAGTAGTACTTAAACCAAAGTAGTATCACAGCATGTAGTAATATAGCATTTATCCACTTACCTTGATTGTTTTCTCCAAGGCCAAGATATGAATTCAGTCATATCTGGAACTTTAGTGTGAGAAAAGTTTCTTTGATAGTGTTTTTTTCTACTTATGTTGATGATACTAATTTTCTAGACAGAAGAAGGGAGGAATTGAGTAGAGTATCTTCCCAAACTTTCTCTACTGAAGTCCTTTTTCTACTAAACAAACAGGAAAACTTCTTTTCATTGAAACAGAGAGAAGACTTCAATCCTGATAGACTGTATTTTTGGATCTTAAATTACCAGAAATAAGATGGAATATGAAATACTATCTGTGACTTCACAGTCCGTGGACTTGATTTTAGGATTGTAAGGAAAATTGTCAGTTGAGCTTTGGCAGTGGGTACCTGAGATCCTTCCCATGTTTTAATGTGCTGTCCAAGATTTATTAGAATATGTTTGTTGATTATAGTTTGAATCTGAACAAGGGAAATCTCCCTATAGCATTTGCCCTATGTAATCCCATGATACAAAAGGCTTTCTGGTGTATCTGGTGACAATACATCCTAAACTCCTGTTTCAACAATGCTATAGGAGATGCAGCTGAAGATCTTTTCAGTAAGGACCTATGGAATAACTTTTCTCAGGCAGAATTTTATTTCCCATCCATGATAATGCTGAAATGTCTTCTGCTATGATGTATGAAGTTTTACATCCTTTCCATTCATTAACATTTCTTAACCCTTGGGAATATTACAGTAGTAGATTTTATTTTCCCATTCAAGTGGGAAAGAGCTGCTTCACTGTGGTTTGTGTCATTAAATGACACCATGAAATGGGAATGAGTTATTCTCTTTATGAAAGCAAACTCTTAACTCTTTGCTGAAGATGAAACACCCTTCATACTATCTCTGCTAGAATTCCTTTGTGAAGCAAAAGTATTTTCAATTTTTTTCTTTGATTAGTTATTGAAATACCAAAGGAATAATGCATTTGAGACAATATTTTAAATAATAATATGAATTACAGTTAAATCATATAGCCTAACTGTAATCTAGATTGGCTGAAATATACCAGTAGTGAAGAAGAATATATTATCTGAAAACCCATGCTGAAGTAATCAGAAATGTCACCTTCTTCACTCCTGACTAACTGATCTGTTCCTTATCTACACACATCCAGTAACTTTAAGATAAGAAAAACTTCATTACTCCTGTTTTGTGGCATTTGTTTTATATGGCTTCCATTCTTATTTATTAAAACACACCATTGAGTCAGATATCCTGCTGTGATTTTGGTGTGTGTACTCCCCTTATGCATGCTTTAATAATTAAATATCATGTTTGAAAAGGGGAATATAGTCCTAATTCTCAGTGCAGCAACAAACTTCCTAGTCTATAAAAAAGAAGGCATTAAAGTGCTCCCCTAAATGTACTGTATGTGTTCAGTGGAACAGACTTACTATTTTACACTTCTATAGATTTCATTGAATGAATTGCATGGAATGCTGTAATGGTTTGCAATGCAACATGAACTAAAACATTGCATTTTTAACCCAAGGGGACCAGCAGGTTTATTCTGTTTGCATGTGCTTTCCCCTAGACTCTGGCTGCCCTAACAAGAAATTCAATAAATCTGCTTCCAAACCATCTTGCACAAGCTTTGCATGTCCAGTCTGGGCCTGAGGAAATTAACAAGCGAATAGAGCACACCATCGACTTACGGAGTGGCGATAAATTGAGAAGAGAGCATATCAAGCCTTTTTCACTGATGTTTAAAGACTCCAGCCTGGAGCATAAGGTAGCTGGGGCTTGGTAGCTGCATTATTCACAACTCAAACTGTAATAAATGTTCACCGAAGTAGAGAAGCTGTAGGTTCTGGCTTGTGTTGGTTTTTTTTCTTGCTTTGTTTTTCTTTTTCATTTTGTTTCAGTTTTCAGAAGGCGGGGCTGAGCTAGAGTTCATAATACACAGTGGCATGATGCAGGTGTTATAATGCTGAAATGACTGCATTTCATTGTTGGAAAATACATACATTGAACAAACTCAGTTTCTGAAAACAACAGCCACTGGCCGGGTTGAACTTGGTATCGAGTACAAGCAGTTTTCTGTCAGATGACAGGTGACTTTGGCACTAACGATGATTGAGCATATTAATAAACTGACATTTCTATTCAGAAAATATATATCTATATTTATATAGATATGTTCCTTCCATTTAATCATAGAATCCCTCTGATGTCCTCTATGCAGCTGCAATGTTTATTTCAAGTCAATAGTTATTTTTCAACTCTCTGTTTTAAACATCCTTCTTAAAAAATCTGTTTCTAAGAGCTAAATATTGTTCGTGTCTTTGCTGCTTCTCAACAGCAAAATTATCTCATTAACTTCTATTTCAGTCTACATCCAGATGTAAGTTATAAGTTTTAAAAGATAAGGTAATGGGAGAACATCCCTTGAAAGCTGATGGCACAGGGTGAGGTTGCACAGATCTCAAATAATTTCATTGACTTTCATTGATAATTTCATATGCTACTACAGTGCAGCAACAGCAGGTCTGCAATACTATGTGCACTTGACTGAAAGGAAATAAAAACAGTGAGGAATTGGAAGCATGGAGGCTCACTTCTCCATCATCACTTTAACTTCCAGGGGAAAACAAACATTTTGACTTAACTTATGGGAGACTAGACCTCAGGAAGGCTCATTGGTGAGAGTTTTGTCAAGACAACTGGAAAAGAAAAATTCTGCTTGAAGTATATCTCAGCCCTTATTGCACTACTAATCTTGTAGAAGAAATAAGAAATGTTTCTTAAAACAAAAGTACAAGAATCTTTTTCCCCCTGAGGATATTTACACTGAGACACAAGTTAGAACTCCCAAAACCAAATTATCCACAAATAATTATCTGCTGAAACATAAAATATTAAAATATTTCTTTCAGTGCAGTCATCATGCAAAGATGACAGGGAACCAGAGGACGTGAAATTCAAGATCTCCAATATAATGTGAATTACTACATAAAGTCCTAAAAGTCATGAATAATCTTTAATCTCTTCAAGACACAAGAAAAAAAAAATAAGGTGAAAGAGTCTGAAATTTTTTGTTCAAAGGAGGAAACAGCCTGGTCACAACTTGCTGAATGAGCAAACTTGTCAATAGTTCACCTCATCTTACGTTGCTTTTTAATCACACAAGGCCTGAGCACGGTCTGGTGTAAAGGGACACTGCTCAGAATCCGATCCCCTATACAAAATATAAAATTTCTTATTACTTTATATTCCACAATTATCTGCCACAAGAAAAACTATAAGGGAAGTGTAGAATTCAATTTAAGTGCAATTTAAGGAACTAAAAAAAGAACCATGCTCTAATCCATCACGTTACATAGGTCAGGTTTAAAATATTAATAAAGTTTTAATTGCATCTGGATGACAAAAAGTCTATTTAAAAGTTAACATTTTAGCAGGTTTGATACATTTTCTTCCCAGTAGGACATTTCCAATGGAGAACTGGGCTGCAGTGTTTGGAGAATGATGCTTTCATTCAATATTTCCTTAGGTCTTAGTCCCAACCAGTAGGCACAGGCAATAGAAACATAAAATCCTTTCAGTAAAGTTGACCGAATCTTCTTTCTGTTCCATAAATTAATCTGGTTTCTCATATTATGCAGGAGTAAAGTTTTAAAAAATATCATCACTGCTTTATTTTTTCTGGCACATCCACCTCCAACACCTGGATAGCCTCTGGTCAGCAACTTCCTTGCTTCTGTTCAGGGTGCTGGGACATCATGAGTGTGCTCAGATAGTGACGGGGTATGTACCAGGATACAAAGGAATTATTTGGATTAAGGAAAGATGAATCATAGTGTCCTCTTTGTTGTAGACAGCAGTAATTTTCTCGTGGGGCAGCATGGAAAATGTCCCTTCCCTTCTGCATGCCTGTGCAGTAATTAGAGGTTTGTCATTATAACCTTAGAGTTTAACCATAGGCTACAGGAATTAATGAAAAAAGTAATATTTTAATCATTTTCCTGAAGAAAGTAGTTATTTCCCCCATGCTATCTTATGTTACTACCACTTTCTCTCTTCTTCCTGTCCCTTTGGGAAACAAACCAAACTCAGGTTTTAACTGGAGTATCGTAAAGCTCTTTCAGCAGCCTTTTCCCTCTGCTGCCCCCACCCCTAACCTTTCAGTCTGGAATTATGGGTTTTTTTCCTAGCCATTAACATTTTGCAACTGCTTACACAACCTTCTACACCAACACCTTAGGCTGCTCCCCATGGTATGGCTGAGAGAATCGACAGTCAATGTCTGTGGGCCTCCCCTCTCCCACTGCTGCTCCCGTTGGCTGACACTGCCCTTCTGCTCAGCACAGTGACTGCTTCAAGCCAGAGGGAGCTCTGAAGTAACCTCCCCCATGTAAAATCCTGTGCTCTCTCATTTAGCCATCACACTTTCAGGCAGAGCTGGCATCTGCTAAATACTCATTTCTGTAATCTGTAAGTGCCTCTCACCCCAGACTTTACAGGAGGCAGAAAAAACAGCACCCGTAGCTGAGATGCTGGCCAAGAAGTGTTACCTTTACCTTGTTCAGTGTGAATTCCGTTAATGTTCTGTACCTCAAATGACAGAGAAGTGAGTAACCACATGAACAACAAACTATATTTTTTTCCTCCTGCATTAATAACAGGACTACCATGATGTGGGATCATGGGGTGACATGAATGGATTTGAAATGTCATAGTGGAGTTCTGTTTAAACAGTCTGGGTTGCTTTGAATCTTTTCGCTATAAAACAATTCCAGACATCAGGTTTACACTAGCAGTGAAATTTCTGTTCTTTTTCCTTTAAGATTTCAAAATATTAGAAAAAAACAATTCTGGAATCAACATGCACAAAACTACCATGGAGCTAGCACAGATCCTGGTTTACGCTGGTTCAAGTAACTGCTATATCACTGCAGTTTAAGCCACTGGAACTTCTTCCCACTCCTCTCTTATCTCATTGCTCTTTATTCATCTATGGTGATAGAATAAATGTGTGTTCCACAGCAAGCAGTAGCAGTTACATTAGAGAAGGGGTTATCTCTCTGAGGCAGTATGTGTATTTCCATATGAATTCTGCAACACTTCATTTTTCCATAGGATTTGTGCAGGATCCCCACCTGGTATATTTTATAGATTATTTACCCAAATTGACTAGTCATTACTAACATGTATTTCACTCATTAACACTTGATATATCACTTAGAGACAATTCACCCTCAATTTTGCTAGAGGTTCTTTACACAAGTAGCATGTAGGCAGATAGAGCAACTCATCACAGGAAAGTACTTCTGATGGTAGCATGAAAAGATACTAAAATTTCCAAATATATAATAGTTCACAGGAAAATCTGATACTACTTCAGATTATTCCAATAATTAAAAGATATCATCATGATGATCTACCTAAATATCAGCAACTTGATAATATTCATACCATGTAATTTTATACAGCATAAAGCATAGGTACAGGGCAGGGAATTTTACATGCTGATAGGGTTTTATTAAAGAAAGTTTCCAATGTAAAGGTTTGTATAAAGATATTCAAAGTCTTCTTGTATATTTTTACTTGGAATAGAAATCTGGCTGGGCTTAGAAGTGAAGCGTTTACGTATTTTCTGTGAGGTAAGTACACTGGAAATATAAAAGAGCTTTGAATTTGAAAGTACACGTTTTCTTAGTTCAAATATTAGACATAAATATCTGAGTTTCTCTGTTTCAGAATTTCTGATGGGTAAGATAAATAGAAATTAAATGAGTAGGAAAACAATTTTGCTCTTCCTGCATGCTGTATCCCAGCAGACACAGGCGTCACCTCCTTCCTTCAACCCAGAAACTTCCAGTTGCAAGGAGGTCTGCAAGAGATGCTGGGCAAACTCCATGCCTGTTCAGCGACTTTTCTATCATTGGTCAGCCACTGGAACTCTGTCTACTCTTTGGTCTTCTCAGGAGTTAATTTCTTCTCCTCTCTTAGACTTCTTGATACACCTTCTTCTGTCCCTCTCCTTGCAAAAGCTTTTCCACAATTACTCTGAAGAAGAAAAAACCTGGTCTCCCTTTTCATCCATAAGGTCCCATCTGAGTCAAAGAGAATCAGTGAGGGTAAGACCAAAAATCTTCCTCCCCAGCGCACAAATATTTTCTTTAGGGGAACATGTGAAGCCTGTCGTATTCCTGGTCCTCCCCTTTCAGAGAGGCCTTGGGAAAGAGAGGTGAGGAATAAGCAGCACTACTCAACAGAAGAAACCTGGCCTTCCTTAGTTTCACCCAGCTGGCTGGGCAAGCACATGGATAAACTGTTCCCTCCCAGCAGGCAAATGGCCCAAACCCCATGGGAGCCTTCAGTGTGCCATGAGCAGGTCACACCAGCACAGGTGGGTCTGTGGGATGCTGCAATGAAGGTTTGCACTGCGGACAAGGTCATATCAAGATTCTTCCAACCACTCTACACAGCTCTGGTTGGCTACATGGGGAGCCATGCTTTTTGAAGGGCCTTGAGGTTTAGTCAGTCCTTCAATTACTTCTCCAAGTCATTAAGGGGTAGACTGCTACAGAACTGCTACATTTATCATTTATGTCAGTGCTGCCTAGGGATGTCAACAATTCCTCATCACAATATTGTTACTGATTAGAACACAGCATCCATCCTTTTGACATAATGCTAAACACAGCAGGCCTTTCTATGTTGGTGTTTCATTTATCTAGTTTGCCTTAATTTCCCTATGGAACAGCTGGGATTTCTTGTTATATTTTAAGGAACATACCTTTCTTTTTCCCTATTTGAAAAAAAGCCCTGGTCCATTATTTATGCAGACTGATGCAGTTCTGTTTCCTTGCACATGAAATCAGGGTCAGTGCCTCTGGGCTTCCAGCAGCAAAATGAAGTGGATTTGCCTGTGAGCACAATCAAAAATCATGCCAAAGTGATACTGTCAACAGCAGACACAAAGTATAATCACAGGAGAGGAGGAGTCAAAATGAGGGACACCAACAAATAAACCCTATCTCTTACTCATAACAAACAGGAGCAGGGAAGTGAGAAACCTTTTTTCCATCTGGGAGCTTGAGACTGTTTTGACCAGATGTTTATAGCTGAGATGATGTCCCAAACAAAGGTCCATGTAGGGAATATAGGCCAAGTCTAGATAGGATCTCTCTTCAAGACCAAATTAGCTATGAAATCCAGTTCATAGATGAGCTGTCTTAGTGTATGTTCTTGACATATTTCTTAATATTTTTTTTTCTGTTATAGTGCTTTCTAGGCATTTATAATTGCTGTTTGCCCTATTTCCAAATTTCTGGAGAGACATTCTGATATCTGATATTGCTTTGATTCTGTTATCCTTTTTCTCAGCCCCTTTAAAACTGCAAAGGTTTAAACAAAAAGAAGTTATTGTTTAGAGGAAGAAAAATGACTGGGGCAAGTCTCTGCAGGATTTCTTATAAGATAAAGAAAATTTGGTGGTATCCATATAGGATATAGAGAATTATAAAAAGTATTCCTATGGACTGATCTTCATCTACTGTAAACAGCTGCAGTTTAATTGAATTAACAATAATAAATATTAGCTGAGGACTTGGTTAATATTTCCACTTTAACTGATCCACCATGGTCTATTGATATATCTGTTACTCCTTTTCTTGGCAATTCCCACAAAGAGGGAACAGCTTTCTCAGTGGTTTGATATGCTGGAGAAAAATATTTTCTCAATACATCCTTATAATAATGCTCCTCAAATAGTCTTTTACATTTTGAGAATGCCCATATCACCAAGTTTCTGCACAGCCTCTGAATAAGTTAGGATACAGAGTTCCAGCATCCCAGCATCCCAAATAGTCACAGAATGTTCTATGTAATTTTTTTTAAAGAAAAATAGAAAAAATAACAGTGGCCTCAATTTAGCCATCATGGAGACACACCTGTGCCATCATGAATGCAGAGTCACAGATTACTCCAGTGCTTGTCTTCATGTAAGGAAACTCATGGTTCCTCTGGTTATTAGGTATTTTATTAAACAATTAAGTGTTTGGTATTCTACTCAGCAGCAGGAGCTCCTGGTATCTACCTCAGGATTTTCAAAACAAATAATTTTGAACCAAGCAGAACAACTTTGTATTATCTTGGTTAAAATATTTTCTTGGTTAAATTTTTTGGTTAAAATATTTTACCATGTTATTATTAATTTATTTGTTGTGTTTGAATTTAAAACAGAAATTCAGGTTTATTGATTTATTAATGCACTGTGCTAATTTTCTCCATGTCTCCTATGTGCGTCAGACTTAATGAAACTACTGCATGTGTTAAGAGCTAATTTACTTTTCTGTGTGTGTTTTTTTTATTCTAGTATTCTCAAATGCGGGATGAAGTATTCAAATCAAACTTGGTGTGTGCATTTATTGTTCTTGTATTTATCACCGCTATCCAAAGCTTGCTCCCTTCTTCCAGGTAAATACAGAAATATATCTCTATATATCTGAAGGCACTCTTGGGGACACAGTGGAATAACATTTCTAGGATCGATGAGCAATGAACCAATAAAATCTGCTTGTTCCCCAGAAGTGTTTGAAAATATTTGTTCACTTTTTTTTGCAATATTAACTACTTTTTTACCACATTATCTGCAGCTACATGTTTTCAAGTGAGACAGCAGCATGTACTGATGCTATGTTGTTATGTTTTCAAGTAGAACTACCACTGAGTTAAGTGGAAATTTTGTGTTACAAAAATTTGCCACAGTGTGTCCTGGCGAAACATGATCCAGAACAATAGCTGTGCCTCTTTGATTGGTAATCACCTTGGGTATCAGTGATTCTCTTGGTTTTGTTTCATAAATGCTTTGTAAGAGAATTTTACTGTTGGTTTTGTTGCTGACAATGTGATTTGCCCAGCTGGGAAAAGTGGTCTCAGGCCATTAATAAGCACAGAGGTGATCTGGTAGATCTGTTTTCACTTCTGCCCTTCTTTGGGGCTATTCCTATCAAGGTAATTACAGTGTGACATAGACGAGACCTCGGTGTCCACATTTCACAGCCTGAAACCTCTTATTTGTCATTTTTGTGTACAATTCAATAATGAGATCACAAGAGTGTGTGAAAGGACTGAGGTCAGTTTTCTACAACAGGACTGCCACTATTACAAGCCTCTGGTGCCGTTTGGTCTTTGACAGAGCAAGTGTTAAAACAGAAGTGCCCAGAGATGAACATATTTTTCAGGTAGTTTCTAACCCTCTGATGAGCCTTAACTTATGGCTGACTGCAGAGTAACTTTGAAAATACATTATTTCTACAAGAAATAAGACATTTGTTGTGTTATAGTAGTGCAGCAAGATTTCTTGGATCATCTCTGGATGATCATGGAAGACATGAGTTACCACATTGATGTCTAAGAGCACCAAACTGGTGCTTAGGTACAGGCAGGCAACTACATTCTGTCACAGTGATGTCTCATACGTTTTTTAATTCTCAGCTGAGAAATTTCCCAGAGTATTATGTGACCTTCTGTTGTTCCTTATGTGCTATATTGCCCCTAGTAAGCTTGCTTGCTTTCGAAAAGCTCTTTTCCCAATACATATTTAAAGTTCTTCACGTCTGGTAGATGTTTTTTTTTTGCTTGTGTGTTTGTTTGTTATTTTTTTCCTCAATATGTACAAGAAGATTTATGGATCTTATTAACAGAACCTGTTTTCCAAAAAGATTTCTGCTGCTATATCAATCACTGCCATACCAGAAAAAAAATAAAGAAAAAATAAAAACAACATTTTTTTTCTATCTGCACAGATTCATCTCTGTTAACTCTTGCGAGGGTGTCTAGTTCCATTGGAAAGAGGGGGAAGGAGTCACACTAACGCATTGCCTGCAGCTGTCTCACCTCCTAGTTTCTCATCTTGCTGGTAGCCTTGTGTTTTTCCCTGAGGACCTTTTTGTCACTGAATGTTGAAGAGGCTGAAAATACAAATAGGAAAATGAAGATTAGATAAATTCCAACAAGAAAAGATTGGCAGAGGTTTTTTTAAAAAATATGGCCTTGGCTTCAAGAATGCCCTGAAAGGTTAATTGCTGGAACCTGGGGAGATATTTAGGGAAAGGATTTTTACCACTATCCCTTTTGTGAGAGAAGTTTTGGAGACACATGGGTGTTTATGGCAGTTCTTATGTTCTGTCAGGAGCTGAAGATCACTGTCAAGGAGACAAATTTTGGTCTTGTTTTTTCAAGTTCTGATACTCTGCTTCAAAAAATGTGTTTCAGTTTTTAAAAAAGCATGCCTGTCAACAGATGAGCAACCCTAAAATAACAGGATAGGGATTTTGAGTGAGAAGGTTTCAATATGCTTAAACATATTGAATGAGAAAATAATCTGGAAGTTCAAATTTCCTAACTTCCAGTTCTGAAAGCAATTCAAGGCGTGAGCAATTGAACCAACTACCACAAATTTAGATAGGATTTGGATTCAGAGAATCTTTGAGATAACTGCATATTCATTTGTTATGCCTCTGGTAAATATCAGAGAAGTAAAATACTAGGGTGGAAAACCATGGAAATAATTTCCATGAAACCACTAACAAACTATAACTCAGTCCTCATGGTAACTTACTCGTTTCCTAAAAACACATATAAGAGGTTTTTGGTGAATGCTTCATATTTCTATTGAACAAGGATGAAATCTTTTTTTGCTTAAGTAGATGTGTGAATATTTTTTGAGCTGAGTCTTTTGGTGATTTCTGAAAATTTGGTGAAAATGCTATTTAAATTGTCATAGAACATATATTACTAAGGTTCTCTGGAGAGTTTCCCAGAGAGCTTACCTTAGTCTGCGTGTTAAAGAAGGAAATCATATTTCAAGCCTAATGTGTATGGAAGTTTCAAAATTTTATCTCGGTTTATATCTATCTCTCTAAGGATAAATATTTGATCCATTCATATTTTTTTTCCTGACAGGGCAGATGCACCTCTGACTTTAAAAATCTTTGCAATAATTTTCATTCTTTGAAATATGGAGTAGGGGAAATTACTCTAAGTGACATAAATTAATGCCATATTTTTACCATAATTATCCTCTATGAATCCATTGTATTACATTGCCACCCTTGCAGTGATTCATCGTCTCCATCTGAGAGACCTGGGAGTTTCATTAATTTCCTGCAATGAACTTTATATATGCTCACATGAATAGTAGGTCATACTAGAGTAGACTGCTGAACTATTCTTATTTCTGCCCATTTTTCACGGGGTTGTTCTTGTGAGGGAGAAAAGCAGATTTCAAATTGTTGTTAATTTAAACACCTGCATCTTCTGTTTTACATAAGTTTTCCTTTTGGCTCAAGTCAGTTGATTTGGGACTGTACGTGAGGAAGAGGGAAAGCAAAAGCTCTTTTTAAACTTCATGTGATCTTGGCAGTAAGGGAACCCCTAAAAAGAAAATAAATTGGTCTTGAATCTCTTCTTGAATGAAGGAATGATCCCAGCCAGGTGTCCTAGTTCTGAGAGGAGTTCATGGAGAGAAAATTATTACAGTTTTTTGTTGTTATCCCTCTAACCTTGTCTATGTATTTTACTGTACTTGATCCTATCAGCATACTCCCATCAAAATCTTAGCACAGATATTGAATTGTGCATCTGAGAGGTCATACTGTGCCAGCTTCAGTTTTGTTATGATCAAGCAGGCTTAGGCAAGAGACAAGAACATCAATCTTCAATTGAACAGCTACACTGGAAGAGTTTTTGTTGCCTATAAATTTATTGTGAACAAATACAAGGTCTCAGTTTCTCAGGCACCTAAGCAGGTTATGCTGCAATTTTGGATTTATATCCCAGACTTAGGTCTGTAGATGCTCCTTTATAGTACCTTAATAGCATGGATCTTACATGTAAAGTTTGGCAGTCCAAAATAAGAACTAATGTTTAGTGTCCTCAGGCATGACCTCTTGAGGCTTGATCCTAATCTTTCTGAAGGCTTTAATCTGGTTTTTTTCAGAGCTGGGTCAGGCTAGGTCAGCAGAACTGGTAGGCTACATCTGCATATATAGACTATCTATATATATCTGGGATATAGTTAGAAACTATCCGTTCCAAATCGGATCACAGCCACTTGGCTTTGCAATGCAAGAAGGCTGTTGCAGAATACTGCTGTACTGTGGGAAACAGAAGGAATTAATCTTACATGACTCTCTGTCAGTGTCCAGAACCCGGGATCAAAGTATAGCCACTGGAGAACGGGTCAATCTGAATCTCAAGGTGCCTTCTACCTGCATAAATCTAAGAGACTGCTATGCAGTGAGATGAATTGTATCCAAAACTACACAGGTGATGAGCCCTCCTCACTCCCTTGAGTAGTTCTCCATGGACATGTTGTGCAGCTTATTGACTGTCCTTCCCCCATTTTTCAGAGGGCTCCAGCACCTCTCCTATGAAGACAGGCTGAGAGATTTGGGGTTCTACAGCCCAGAGTAGATTTCTGAGAGACCTTATAGGACCTTCCAGCACCTACAAGAAAAGTGGAGAGGGGCTTTTTACAACGGCATGTAGTGATAGGACAAGGCAGAAGGTGTTCAAACTGAAAAAGAGTAGGTTGAGATTAGATATTCGGAAGAAATTCTTTACTGTGATAGTGGTGAGGAACTGAAACAAGTTTCCTAGAAAGGTTGTGGATGCCCTGTCCCTGGAAATGTTCAAGGCCAGGTTTAATGGGGCTTTGAGCAATCTGGTCTAGTAGAAAATGTCTTTGCCCGTGCCAGGGGTGTTGGAACTTGATGATCGTGAAGGTTTCTTTCAAGTCAAACCATTCTGTGATTCCTTTGTATTTTCATAGTCAGAAGCAACTCTCAAGACATCATTGAATTGTGTCTCTTCTTAGCATTGGGACTTCCAGCAAGTCCAGAGACTCTTCCCACAAAACTTTCACTCACACAGGATGAAATCTATTTCTCCTGCTCCAAATTTTGTTTCTTTATTATTCACTCTTCCCTTCATAATACAGTTTGTTTTTACTGGCTATGTTGTTCCTTCTTTCAAAAGCAAGCTTTACCTTCTGGGTAAGCTGCTGGAGAGCATGGGACTTTTTGGGGGAAGATCCAGTGTCTTCAACTCAGATACTAAACTCTGACAAACCTTGTTGGAGTGAAATGCTGACCCAAGTGAAGATAACTTTTCATACCAATGGTATATCATCAGAACAGTGTCAAAGCTATTGCTACACAGAAGCTCTCAATGAAAGTTAACTTGTAATTCTTCTTGTTTCAATTAATTTGGGAACAGAACTTCCATTTTCATATTTTTCACATTTCATTCTAATATGTTTTAAAATGTAGTTTAGTACTATGAAAAAAAATCTTTTTATGTATATATATATATATCTTACTTATAGCAGGTCAGACATGTTCCAAAAGTAAAACTCTCTATTAGTGATAAAATGGTTTCCCGCTTGCTATCTTTTTAACCCAACTTCTTTTCTGGACTCCTACATTGCAAATCTCATTTATTTTGAGGTTCTGAGAATAACAGCTGCATTACTGTAAATTATTCAGAGGTTGAAATTTTGTTTTAAAAATCTTATACCTTAATCATTTTTCTCTGTTAGCTTGATTAATTTTAGTAGGTGATAGAGAAGAAAGTTTGAAGCAAATTGCATGTTATTCTGTCCTGTTACATTAAAGGAGTCATTGTGTGTTTGGATGATCAAAAATGAATATTTTTCAAGCAAATACTGTCTTTAAAACACCACCAGATTTAATGTACATGAATCTCAATAGTAACGGCTGAATCAGGTCATAAAAAATCCAAACATTCGGGTGAAGACAATGTTCAAAATTAAGCAGAGTAAAGCATACAGGAGTACAGTTCTGCACCTAAATCTCTTTCATCTTGACACATGTGCCTCCCATGTTTTTATGTCTTTTTCCCCAACATGACCAACATTTCCCCACATATACTCTGTCTTAAGACTACTTAAAAAACCCCTAACTCTTCCTTTTGAATATAAGCAGTTTGGTTTATCCCATTTTCTCAAGGCAATTTCTACTAACATCAGTACTGTGAGTAAGATATACTCAGTTTTCACATAAAATACCCAGTGCATCTTTGGTATTTCCTTAATGCAAACACTTTGGACTCTATCCATTAGCTGTAAACATGGTCAGAGCTGAGAAATGACAGCTCCAACACAGACTTATTCTCAAGCTTGTCCTGCTATGTCCATGTATCCTCTTCTGCCATTGTATCAGTGTGGTTTCCTTTTCTCCTTGTCTGCATACCTATTACACTATGGTGAGACTTTATAGAGCTGGGTTACTAGAAATTTTAATTACCTAATTCAAATCTTCAAGTTTAGTTATTCTCCTTATAGTAAAAAGGCAAGGGAAAATGGAGTGAGGAGGGGAGAGGTTACAGAAGCAGTGGAGTTACTTTTATTTTGCATGGGTATGATCTTTGGGAAAGAGACAAAGAAAGTCAATGACTGGCACAAATGGGGACCCAAAAAACTTGACTTGTGAAGTAAAGTAGTATTTCACTCCTCAGTGAAATAAACCAATTTGCTGCATTTTCCAACCACGTAGGTTACTTGATTGACTTCAGGTCCCATGTTTAAGCAAGAAAAAGGAATAAATTTAAACAATATAATATTAAAATTAGGCTAAAAGAAATTATGGGTTTTAATGGTATGGTCAAAGAAATTGAACTACTTATTCTGTGTATGCACTTATCAATATTTGACTAAAGATCACATTTGCAAGAACAAAGTTTATGGGGTACACCAGACAAATTTTCATTTAAACATTTAGATTATGGAACACTTTTTCATATGTTTTATTTTAAAAGACTTCCATGAAAACAGTAGGTCAGTTCTTTTGCTTTTTTAGAAACAGATTATTAGCTGCAGTTGTCCCACTAATAACTAAAATGAGGGGTATCTTGCATTTCTGTAGTTATTTTATCCTGACTTACTCCAGGAAACAGGCTGCATTATTGTACTCACTTTAGAGTCTATAAGCCTCAGTATAATATGAGTTTGACACCTGTGAGATGATGCATACAAAACAATACTCTACTAAACACCTCCAAACCAGTCTGAGTGGGAACCAATTCATATACACATGGCATCAGGATCCTACAGGTTCAACAGGATTGCTCTAAAAACACCTTAAGGGATGACTGAGTCACAAAAGAAGAGACACTCCTGCCATTTGGACTCTACATAGACAAATAGAGGCACTGGAAATTATTTATTTCCCTGGCTTTTTTCAGTTTCCCAGCAAGGAACCAGGGGAAGCAACGACAGACCTATGGGACAGGGGCAAAACTTTGCTCTTTCTGGGCTTTTATCTAAGACTGACTGTCTCAGATTTATGACAACCGAATTTCCTAGCCTTACCTGTTTACACATTTATTTTTGTTAGCTGTGGCATTGTACTGAGATTTAATGCTGGATTCTCTCTTTTTTTTCCCCAGAGTGATACCAATGGTCATTCAGTTTTCTATCCTGATTATGCTGCACTCCGCTCTTGTGCTGATCACTACGGCAGAGGATTACAAATGTTTACCCTTAATGCTCCGGAAAACTTGCTGCTGGATTAATGAGACCTACCTGGCAAGGAATGTCATTATATTTGCATCCATTCTCATTAATTTTCTTGGAGCCATCATCAATATTGTAAGCTTATAGGGAACCAAGGAACATTACACAGGAAAAGATGATTTATGAGTTATTAAGCTTGCTACAGGACTTGCTAACTGTGTCTATAAGCCAGCTGTGATTTAGATAACATAAAAAAGGCAAAGCATCACAGCTTCAGGAAATTCAATCCATTGCTTAATCTATGTATTTCTAAATATCTAATTATTTCTCCCTTATGAGTATCATCTATTTTTAAGACCTTTTTTTTACTTTCTGCTCGACATATCCACCCTTTGAGGACCATTTGTAATTTTCTGACTTGCTGAAATACTTTCTTAAAGACTGTCAATCCTAAAAATGCTTATGGATATTAAATTCTTCCTCTCAAATTCTCAGATCATCTTACAGTTATATTATTATTTAGATTACGAAGAAAAATTTAAAAATTACTAAAATAATAATTTTTAAAACTCCAGGAGAACCCTGATTATCCTGATGTATTCAGCAACACGAGAGAGCTTTGCATAATTTAGGCAGATTATAATGTCAGACAACCTGACAGGGGCTGAAGCCTGAGCCAAGAATGTGGTAAATGTCTCACTGATAGATCAAAAGTATCACTGATAGGAGAGTAAGTAAGTCAGAGAAAGAAAAATGCAGCCACTCATTTCTATCATTACAGAAAAATATACAGTAAATGTCTGGAGTTCCATTGGGCTGAAAACTTCCTGAAGAAAAGGACAGTGGTGCATTACAATATAAAACACTAAGCAGTGTTTTAGAATTTAGAGGTTTTAAAATCATGTCTAACAAATACCTTTCAGGAAAGATTTTGGTAGAATTAGTCTTGATCTTGAAACAAGCTATCCATGCCCAATTTGTTATCTCCTCTGACTTCTTCTGCATTGTTTTGTTAAGATTGTGTCTTCTGCAATCTTCTGGGTTGGCTAATCCAAAAACAATCAAAAGAAAATTATTACTTTTTACTGTCACACCAGTGGTTTTCAATAAAGCAGTAAACCGTTATATGTATTGTCATATATTTAGATGGACAATGACTTGAGTCACTGAGCCCTGGCCTCTATAGGAAATCACAACATTCATATAATCTCGTTATTTTGTATGTCAAAGTTCTCCCATAAAAATAGTTTGTTCCGGAGGGACCTGCATGCATTTAAGAACAGCTAATGTATCTCAGCCTTGCAGCTTTATGTGTCCACTGAGTTCAAATGCAGCCAGTTTGAGGGGTCTAAGACTCAGATGCTTTCTAAGAAAAGCCATAAAGCTTTGGTTTCACCAGCAGGACAAGTGAGTCTTATGAGTCTTAAGTGCATTCTTATTTTTATAAATTTAAGTTTCTGATCCTGAAAGTCTTTTAAAAAAACACTGTACTTTTTCTTGTGAGATTCTGCCCTGCAGAGAGGTGCTGTACACCTCATAAACTTTCAGAAGGTACCATTAATTGTCTGGTGTCACAGAAGATTGCACAGCCAGCCAGGTAATACAACTGCACTGCAGAGATGGCTGAATTGCTGAAAGAACAAGCAAAAAAGTCCCAAGTTCAAAATTAATTAGAATTTAATGATAATAAATTGGGCTTCATTAAACAAATTCTCTAACTCTGTTGGAAAAAAAGACCTGTAACTAGCTTGTACACATCAGGTTGATGAAATGACCTATTATAAAAAATCAGAGTAAATTAATATATATAACAGGAGACTCAATCTACTTGAAGTGTCAAAATATGAAACAATTAATGATTCTTTTCCTGCATTCTAAGACCATAATATATTGCAACTTGACACTGCTTTTTTCTTTATATCTAATACTCTTGGTTGGAAATACCATTAAAATGAATGCAGGTCATAACAGCAAAAGGCAATATTACATTATCAGAACTACTGTTTCACGAATGAATTTTCATTCCCTTCCATTCTAAGCACCACAGTTGCTGTTCTGGGACCACATTATGTTTTGGTACAACCAGTTCTGTGTGATGTCATGGAAATTAAGGATAGATGTCCCATACCCAGAAGGATAACACTATCCATAGCAGATGAAAACAGCTTGCAGAAAGGGCACATATGCAATCTGATTTTATGCTCCCAATTAAATAATTTTCTCTATATTTTTTAGCAAAATCTAAGCATTTCGAGAGGTAATTCTTAAGAGTCCAACATCAGTCCTCTGGAAATCCCGGAGGAGCTCATCTTTCCGCTCTGACAAGAGAGCATAGGGAGGCTGTTAAGATGCTGAATGTCTGCAGCACAAATAGCTCCCCTTTTTTGATTCAATCTCCACAGTATGTCTTCTTACTGTCCATTTATTCAGTCCTTGGTGCCAGCTGGGGAGCTGGCAAGGAGAGCAGCAGGTCAGCCAGTCCCACCCCTGAACCCAGCCAAGCAGACAAGCAATTAGTCACCAGTGCACAATATAGCCCTGATTTTGTTTTATTTCTTCACAGCTATGGTGTGATTTTGACAAACCAATAGCCCTGAAGAACCAGACCTTCAATTCCTCTGCTTCTTTTACGGACATCTGTTCCTGTCCTGAGGTATTTCTGAGGGTACTTTTGAATCTGAAGTGTGGATCCACAAAGGTTATATGGAAACCACTACCGTGGAGTCAGAGGCTCAACACTGTGAAGAAGGGAACATTTCCATCTAACCACGGGCTGATAGAAAAAGCAGAGGCTGGTTACAGAAGGAATTAACCTTACGATCTAATGGGGCATTGCAATCTAGATTGAACTTTTGAACTTTGTATAGAGTCTTTATGCTGAAAACACATCCAGCAATGATTCAATGAACCTAGTGCAATAAAACATATTACCTAATTTGTATGAATCTAATGGAGAGCAAAATTTCTCACATGGCAAAACCAGCAGTTAGATTGCTGTGGTTATTTTACGTTTGCTTTTGGAGAAAAAAAAAGATAGAAATCCTCTCTAAGATGAGCAAGCAGGCAACAAAATCAGTGTGTTGGTCATGTGTAGATAAGAGAAGTATGTTGCTTAGAAAGTCATATGGCAGTGTCATGATACTGCCAGCAGTATGCTCTAAACAGCAGGGATGCAGACTTTCCTACAGAGAAGCTATACTAAAGAAAAACTGTACTCAGAAAAATGAATACGATCATTCCTAAAGCTGTGTGATCAGAGTTAATTTAAACTACATTTGGACTGTGGGTGTTGATGTTGCTATTTTAAATCTGAAGAGCTCATGACCGTGATTGTCTCTCTCTATCCAGTATCAGCAGCATGGATTGCATTTGGCAGATGACTAATCATTGAGAAAAATGAGACAATGAAGAGATTAGAAAATGAGATACGAATAAAACTTCCAGGCATCACATTTAAAGAGAGTAATGTAACCAAGCTAGACCAGCAATATTAAAAATTAAAAAAAAAGAAAAAAAAAAAAATGCCCAAACCTGTGGCTTTATCCTCTCTTCAATAGCATGGGAAAAATTAAAGCAGAAAAATTATTCTTCCATCCTGATTAATGTGAGTCTTGTGGAA
Organism: Corvus brachyrhynchos; assembly: GCF_000691975.1. NCBI lineage: Eukaryota > Metazoa > Chordata > Aves > Passeriformes > Corvidae > Corvus > Corvus brachyrhynchos. The sequence goes on from NW_008246058.1 coordinate 798,111, forward strand.
ATTCAGAATCCAAAGGAATAGAAATTGTTTTCTCCCAGTTAACTTTTTATTAGCAAACTACGTCATGCAGCATCTCTTCCTTTCCTCCTTTAATTACAGAGGATGCCATTTCCCTCATAATGCAAGGAAAATGCCATAAAGACACAGAAAAGGATTTCTGTTGATGTGGAGGTGCCATGAAAAATAGAGAATTTGTAATTTCACATTCTATTTTAGCAAAATGCTTATTTTCAAAGTGCCCTGGACCCTAAGAGGACTTAGCTGAGCACTGAAATCCAAAGCAATCTTTCTATACTTCTGGTCACTTGATTATTTACATAGATGCTTATCTCTGATCCCCAAAATTAACCAGTGCTGTTTTCTGTTCAGTATTTTGTCTTCACTGGTGTGCTGGCAATGGTGACTTGTGCAGTTTTTCTTCGTCTCAACTCTGTCCTGAAGCTGGCAGTACTTCTCATCATGATTGCAATCTACTCTCTGCTGACTGAGACCATTTATGCTTCCCTTTTTCTGCAATATGACAACTTTAACCACAATGGAGAGTAAGTGTTCACAGCCCCCTTCAGAAAATGCTTTTTCTTAAGGTGATGGTTCAAGTCTTGCCAGAGGATAAGTGTATTGGATAGCACCACAGTTAAATATGGAGTGATATTTGCTACAGGCAATGACTAATTAAAAGTTATTTATAATGTGTTTCTTTCTCAAGCCTTTTTATTAAAGTGTTCATTTTGTGAGGACGTTTAAATATTGGGCAGGGTTTGTTTTTTATGTCTCCTATAGTCTATCAATGTTGACTAAAAATATGCATTGCAATGCACATACCTTGAATGTTTCTATTCTTGAAAGCTTCAGAGATATCCATCGAAAAATTCCCCCCAATTTAAGAAAACAGGAGTAAACAATTGACTTTTTAGAATAAAATCCAAATAAATAATGTGAAGTTGTGAAATATATAAGAAACACGGGAGTGATCCTGTTTTATAGGAGAGTGTTTGAAGGACGCACTCCTCCTCCTGCATCTCCCAGGCTTCCTTCCCAGCAAGAGGAACTGAAGAGAAGGACAGAAGAGCCACACTAATTTGCAGAGTCAGAGATGCTATGAGTGTTGCAAAAACTGAATCTAGAGGAGCAGTAAATTAGCTCATTCAGGAAAACACCTCTTCAGTCTTTAAATCTTGACCAATGTGGCATTGCAGTTGCTTGTGCTTGTAAGTGCATGCCAGATGAAGATGTTCAGAGTCAGAGAAAAGCATGGATTTGAAGTACAATTAATTCTCACAACAGCCACTCCTTACACATAGCGAGGCTCTGCATGCATATCTTTCCTTACTCACTCCCTACAGTAGCAAGGTACCAGAGATTTGGGGTGTAATTCCTTTTTCTAATACTAGTTACCATCCTACAGACATATCATATATTCAGAACAGACCCCAAGAAATCTGACAAATGGCAGTAAGCAATACTTTGGCTAAGTAACTAGAAGTAGAAATCATGATAATTGTCACTAACCAGGCATAGCAAAGATTCTCTTTTGTGTGACAATTTTGAAGAATCCAGAGTAGCCTCTATTCCCCATGTCAGTGAAACTCTTTTGTGACTGTTATCACAGAAAAGCAAGAAAGAGACAGGAATAATCTCTGGAGTAGCCAATAGCCCAGGACATAGGGAAATCAGCTGAGATGCTCCTCTCTCACGACAAGGGTATGAACTTGAGCTCTGATATTAAGGAGAATAAAGTTCAAGACTGTGTACCCTGAATTTTTTTTTGGTTTCTCGCTATATAAACCAGCTGAATAAAAGGGTTTGCAACTCCCTACAAAACTCATCCAGCTATGGTGGCTATACCTACAACACCACAATATGCAATAACAGATGAGTTCATAACTAAGACCTTTAAGGCTCTTGCCTTTAGCCAGTGTACAAGGGGTCCTTTTGGAATGCATTCTTTTGAAGGTTGTATTTCAGGCAACTTCAAAATAGGAAACATTTTAATTCCAGCATATTTGCAGATGACAAGGATGCTTCCTGCTTCCTCTTGCTCTGTATTGATGACTCAGCCCATAGCAGCATATTTCCAGCACAGTAAATTCATCAGGACCACAAAGTCAGTTCAGTTATCTCTCTCACAAAAAAGTTTCCTTTTGGTTTAGTCTCCAGCAAGTTCTGCCCTTTCTTTCTCCAATTTCTCTGTCATGGGAGTCCTTCTCTGACAAATATCATCCAATACTTCTTTAAAAAATACTACAGAAAACAGATCGAGTGTCTGGACTTTGCTTTGTTCTTAGATCTCAAGGTAGACTAAAGATTGTCCCAAAATCTCTTCCAACTTCTGGTCTTCATTTACTCATTTATTATTTTTTTTTCAAATTTTCAAGGTTTTATCATCACATAACAACTTCCTTTTCTCATCTCCCTTAAACAAAATAATTGACAAGTATACCTGTTCAATTCATCTCCAAATTTAATTTTTTCTCTCTTTTGTTTTACTATAAGTTTGGCTCTATCAGTTCCCCAATTTCTTTTGTCTTCTCCCTGGGAAATATGTTTTTTAAAAAAACCCTGGCATACAAAGATACTTTCATCAGTTTTTATTCATCTTTTCACATAACTGTAATTTCTTCATATTTGAAACCCCCTGTTACTGCTTTGAACCCCTTTCACCTTATTTTGTCACATTTTCTTCATGCTCCATACAGAGCACCTCAGTGATTTCATACAGCCAGTACCTGCTTGGCTCATCTTTGCTTCCTGTGTTCTGCAAGGGTTTCCTTTACCTCCCTTGTCACAGGCCTCTCTGATCTCCACTTTGTAGCTCAGTAAAGCCAGTCCTAGCTACTGTTTGCCATTTTTTTGATCCTCTTTTAATCCACACTTCGTTCCTGTCATCTCCAAACCCTTCTCACAATATGGGAATGTTTAATTTCAGCTCCTGCCTTGGAGTTCATCCTTTATCTCTAGCCTTATTCACTGGGCTTTTACTTTCACAGCCTGGAAGTTTCCCTTTGTCAGCTCTCCCTCAACCTTTCCCCCTCAAGATGCCACCTCCTGCACTCCACAGGGGCTGTTTACCAAGCTCCCAGGAAGAGACTGACTGACACACAGCTTGCATATCACGCTTGAAAGTGAAAGCTCATCACCTCCTGTGTACCTCCTGTAGGCTACAATTTAGTTACTTAAGAGGTGTCACCAAACAGGGAGCTCTCCAATTACACTCCTGTTCTCTTAACTAATTACTGCTAAATTACGTTTTCAAATACAGGGGATATTTTAAAGCACAACAAAAACTACCACTTATGAAATGAAATTTCTGAACAATTACAACATTGACAAATCAATAACTGTATTTTACTTTGGATTTTTTTTTTCCAGCACAGACTTCCTGGGCACAAAAGAGGCATCTTTACTACTCATGGCAATGTTCCTTTTAGCTGTGTTTTATCATGGTCAACAGGTAAACATTTTCTTCAACCTTTCCCTTTGTCCTTGCAATTAGAAGATGTGACAACAATTACTTTTAAAATACCAACTCCCTTTTTACCCTCTTGAGCATATGACCTTTCACAATTTAATAAACCATATGCAGAACCTGATTAAAGAAAGCCCACATCTGACACTGCCTAGCACTCTTAAAGAACATGTGCAACATTCTATTCAGCAATACTCAAATTATATTGCATTTTTGAATTGAAGGAACAAACCAGATGCCATTATTTTAGACACATGTGCAGTTCTGAAGGGACCTGACAGCTCCAGTGTACTTGAGTAGTCAAACCCAAAATAAAGAAAGGGAATAAATACCAGTAAAAAATGAAACTACAGAGAAATAGCTTATTATGTTTATAGAGAAAAAACAACAGGCTCAAAGAAATGAGGAAAATTTGGGTTAACCACCAGTACTAACTCATCTGTGTCATAGACCACTTACAAGAATCCTTTCACATGGACCTGGATCTTAACCAGGATTTAGTGGCCTCAGACCTTTAGGACTGATATCCTCAATGAGGAATTGAGCAACTGGGTGTCTCAGGAATACATACACAATGCACAGGGAGAGAGAACTGTGAAAATTTTAGATTTAAAATAACAAATGCATTGAATAAAAACCATCAAAAGCAGGGTGTTTTCTCCACAGCATTTCTGGTTCTCAAGCTCTGGGTGGCAAACATGCTGATTTCTGACCACAGAAAGCAAGGGGGCTGCTCTATTAAAGCAAGTACCAAGCACAGTTGCCTTTAGACTTTGTTGACTTGCCTAAAGGTTTTACCCTCAAGACCATTAGGCTGAGGAATACCAGCATTTCTCAATCCTCCCACAGTGAGGCAGTAAGAGAGGAAGGAATGATGCTGTGATGAGTAGGACAGTGTTATACGCTCTAACTTTCTAAGCTTTCCCAGAAGTTACAGCCTCCATTCCTTCCACAGGAGAGCAAAAAGAAGCCAACACCTAAATATTCTATTAATTTTCCTGCTGTTTATCTTCTTTTTGAGGGAATGAGGTATGAGTGAGTAGAGGAAGCAAGGGATGAAATGCATTTTGCACAATGTGCAGGTTCAAATTTGATGGAAAGCAATGCACTGCGACATATCTTTATCAAAATATACTTTAGGAAAAATATGGAACAAATAAGAACTGAACAACCCAAATTTGTGATAAGCCTTACAGTATTCCCAATGATTATTAACATATGTCAAGATAAAAATCTTAGGCTTGGGAATCAGCCAAGGTACTAAGAAAAACAACACCGGAGGAGTTTAGGGAGAGCAAGAACTAGGCAGAAGCCAGGCAATGCTCTTCAGGATCCCAATCCTGAGTGTAAATGTCTGTCTTCTACAAAAGCCTGATCTGGGCTGTTTAAGAGTATTTTCCAGCCCAGCAGCCTGTAAGCTGAGCACAAGTTGTTTTCCACTTTATTAACCTTTCTTGTTCCATAAAACAGGGTGGCTGCACTAAAACAGCCTTTGGAAATGGTCCCTGAGATGTGCTAACTCCTGCCTGTTCTCCCAAATGACCCATAATCTCTGTCAATTTAACAGCATCCAACAGTGGTGTTCAGGACCATTTCATTGTATTGCTTAATTTCTTATTATAAAGTTAACCTAAAGATCTCTATATGGTTGCCAACTTAATATATATATGAAAGTTTCATTCAGAGCACATTAAAAAAAAAAACTCTTCAACAGTAAGAATTGAAGAGTACATTCAGTCCAATACAGCTGTCCTGCAGCACATCTTCCCATCTCACAACCTGCAAAAGTATTCTGAAGTGGAATAGTTTAAAACTTGCCTCATTCTAGGTGGATTGAGTGAAAGATATTCTTTTTGTAAGATTAAATGTATGGACCTTCAATTTCTGAATAATTAACTATTGTTCTTTATGCATTGTGATTTAAAGTTAATCCCAGATTTTGCACCCAGAATTTAAAATTAAATTTGAGAAAAAGGTGTGTGACACCATCTTATTAGATTTAATTTAATTGCATGTGGCAATTGTCTGCAGAGTGGTTGGGTTCTGCAGCATGTAGAGGACATAATGTTCGCTCTCTGTGTAATACATCTCTCTTTTCTTCACTAGCTATTGTAATTCTAGGCGTTTCCTAAAGCTACATATCAGGGCAGGAGAATATGGACATTTTGGGATTTATGTCCAGGAATATTTCTTTAGACAATCAAACAACAAACCTAAAACTCAACCCTATAATTTTTTTAGTTTTAGCAAATAAAAGAACTTAGCAAAGCATCTTCTTAATATGTTCTATTTTCAAACCTCATATGTAGCACTCCTTTATTTCTGAGGTGACAGTGTGATCTTGGTAGTCCACTGATGATGAAAGAAAAGTATTTCATGCTAAAATGTGATCATAAATAACCAGAATGATGTTATCTAAAATGTAAAGATTAGCTGCTGCTATTCTGAGCAAGGCTTAGAGATGTGACATTTCCCTGTAGAGCAGCATAAAAAATCAGCTTTGAAAAACTGTACCACCATTTTTTTGCAAAGCTCTTATTGTAGTAGTATTAAATGTCTTGAAGCATCAAAGAACTCAAAATCCAGCAGCAGCTCCTATTTGAAGTTAATCTTTAAAATACCTTTAGAAGTCCTTGCAAATTTATAGTTAATGTTTTCTTCTCAGTTAGTTGATAGCGATAAAAGTCAATTATCTGGTATGGGCTCTGTCTTCCAGCACAAAAGGAAGGTCAAAGGAAGCTGAAAAATGGTGAAAAAGTTGTTTAAAATACTTTTTCCTGGCAGGTTTTTTGTTGCCATTAATTCAGGGAATTAATGGTCACAGACAGAAGATGAACATATTAGTAGAAAAGAGATTGTTTACAAAGATGTGAACAGAGGGCAAGTAAAGCACTGCCATGTTGCATACAGACTTTGGAAGTTTATACCAAACCATGGTCACTTTCAGCTTTTAGGAAGGAAAGCTCCCTAGAGTCAACATAAAAGGTCTCTTGCAAAGTGCTTTGCTTTTTTTTCTCCTGAGGAGTCTGCCATTCATGACTGCTGCTTACTAAAACTGTGACCAAGATGAGTCACTAAACAATGCCTGAACCCCCTCAGTCATTCCCACCCACTGCAGGCTGCCCCTTTATTTCAGTTTGGTATATGAATTATATTTCAAAAATTCCTTAATCCCAGCACCTTTTGGTAAACCATTTGATATCTCTCAAAATTGTAAAATTTATCTGTTTTCTGATATAATACATTTCTCTGCTGGGTGTTATTATCTCTGGTTGGAGCACCTCAGACCTCACAAATATATTTTCTCTTTCAGTTTACTGACTATATATATATTTCCATCATTTTCAATAATGCTGTAGCTTAATAAGTCACCCCTTGAGCAAGCTACAGTATCAGCTGCCTCAAAATCTGCTTAAAACACTGCTTCAGTGTAATGCACACAATCTCTGGCAGTGTTGGGCCTGTCCATGTGCTGACACACATGTGCCTCTCAGGCAAGCCGCACGATGCTTCAACATGTTCCCTGCTTCAGCTAGCAGACAGTTGCCATTCATGTTTAAATGCATATGAATTTATATATATAAACAATGCATATATATGTATGCATGTATAAGCTCAGCTGTGCACAGCTTTTGTTCTGCACACACACTGCACTGGAAATCACTTAACTTCAGTTTTTAGCTGAGGGTAGCAGGCACTGAGATTTTGCATGTGCTAAACTGCAATTGTAGACTCTGATGCCAAAATCAGGGACAGAGTATTCTAGGGGATGACAAATAGCATGTTTTCCACTATTTTTTAGAAGACTAAATTTGCAAATAACTGCATGCTCCAACAGTATATCATTTTGGTGCCACAGATTTGGAAGTCCTCTTTGGGAGTACATTGGGCTGTTATATAGAGTTTGCTCAAAGATGTTCATACTCGAGAAGGACGTCCCTGCCAAGAGTTTGGAGTTACTCTTGTGCTATTTTCTCATTTAATTTGAAAACACTTATGAAAAGGGGAACACATTTATTTCATATCAATACCTGCCAATACCTTATCTCTTGTCTGACTCCATTACCTGACTAATAACGAGGTGTTTAAAGGGAAAATAATTTGGTGACAGTTTATATCCAACGACCATAGCAGCAATATGAAAAATATTATTTTGCCCAAGATTAGTCTGAAAATGTCACTGTACATAAGGCAAAGAAATAATCTCTTTTCTGGCAAAAAAATCAAATTGTTTCAGAGATCTTCAGCAGCACTGAAGGTGGTTACGTGGCAGGAGCAGTCTGCCAGGATAGCAATACAATCTCTACTCATCTTGTCAGGTTTTATTTTTGCCTCTTTTTCCTTTCTGAAACTACAGCTTGAATACACAGCAAGGCTGGATTTTCTGTGGCGTGTTCAAGCAAAAGAAGAAATCAATGAAATGAAGGAGCTAAGGGAGCACAATGAGAACATGCTAAGGAATATTTTACCCAGTCATGTTGCCCGTCACTTCCTGGAAAAGGATCGGGATAATGAAGTACGTGTCAGTTTTCTGATATTTTTGTCTAATTAGTAAAAGAAAAGTAGATCTGGCAGGAAATTGTTGAAGCTTGGTTCTTGATAGGATTCATTGCACAAATACTGCCAATGTATCTGGTATCTGATCAACACTGAAAAACAATCATGTTTTAAAGTAAAGGTTCTAGGACCACATCTGGAGTGATGTTTCCATGTTCAGACTCACCAGTAGGAGACACACATAGAGCAAGTCTAGCAGAAAGTCACCAAAATGACTGGGAGATAGGGGTACATAGTGTGTGAGGAAAGGCTGAGAGACGTGGGATCATACAACTTTAAGAAGAAAAGGCTGAAATATTTCATTGTTATCTTCAAGTACCTAATGAGTATTTACAAAGAAGACATTATTAGGGGTCTGGAGGATCTCTCTCTTGAGGAGAGACTTGGGAAGAAAAGACTGAGAAGGGATCACATTAATGCATTTAAATATCTCCAAGGCAGGTACCAATAGGATGGTTCCAGGCTCTTTTCAGGGGTGCCCAGGAACAGGACAAGGATCAATGGCCATAAATTAAAACACAAAATGTTCCACCTCAACATGAGGAAGAACTTCTTTACATTGAGGGTGGCAGAGTCCTGGAACAGGCTGCTCACAGAGGTCATGGAGTCTTCCTCTCTGGAGACATTCAAACCCCACCTGGAGGCATTC